>NC_080550.1:9857518-10157518 GCF_028640845.1 Ahaetulla prasina
GGAACATGTAAGTTTGTGACTGAAAAATAAAAAAAACCTTTTTATAAAAAAGGGAGGGTATTGTAGGTGGGAAAGGTGACAGAAGGGCACATGTCAAGGTTACCACCAGATGGTCCAGTTCAGTCTATAAGACCTGGCGCATACTCCCTGTCTGACCTTATGGGACAAAAACATTTGGAGCAAGACAGTTCCATCAATAAAAACCTTCTATAGGAGAATAGGCAGAGGCTGGAGGTGGAGTCAAGAGAGGAATGAGTTTGGAATCATTACATTAGCACAAATGATCCAAGTCCAGTCTCACTTGAATTCCCTTGACTATTCTAATGCTGACCATTAGAAGGGTGCGGTGGCCAAGAAGTGGAGCTCTCGCTTCACAATCCGGAGGCCGTAAGTTCGATCCTAGGTAGAGGCAAATATTTCTCTGTCTGGGCACAGTGAGATTAGATCTGCTGAACAAAACTCTGCATTGGGCGACAGGAAGGGCATCCAGCCAGTAAATGCTCTCCTAGCTCCATTCAGTTGCCCAGGCTCCATTCCGCAAGGGATTATGGGGTTGTTAAATGATGATGATGATTTTAATGCTGACTATTCATTAACTATGCTCTTGTTTATGGGTTTGAGCAATAAATCTTCTTAACTGGCACTTATTATATTTTGTGGTCCTGATTCTTTGCACCTGACATTTTCTGAGTCGACGTTCATTGATCATCTGTTGTTGTGGAGTGTTGGTTTTTTTGGAGGTTTATTTATCCAAAAATACACCAAAGGAAAGATTTATGCACATACACTCATAGGCTTTTCCATTCTTACTCTCCTGTATTTTATTATTTTAATTAGGACCTTCTTGTATATTTTAACACTCCTGAGTAATCCTAGGAATATATACCGGAGCATCACCAGCATAATTTCATTCAATTTAAACACAAAGGAATTTCTGCAACCTCTAGCTTAACACTTTAGTAAATTGCTTTGCACTCAGCCACCAAACATGATAGGCAGGCTCGGCTCTCTAAAGCTCATGGTTTCGAACCTTTAAATAAATCGGCATCTATAAAATTAGATTAATGTGGCCAAATTAATAAAGGAGTTAAAGACCCCGAAGGGGAAAGAGAAGGGAATTGAAATTAAAGAAGAACAACGACATCTCTCCAATGGACATTTTAGCACGAGGTTAAAATTGCAAAGATTAAAAAGAATCCATCTGCATCACTAATGTGATAGACCATCAAAGTAACTCTGAGTTTGACCAGCTTCAAGATTTGCAACGAAGCAGAAGGGCACAACAAGAGAAAAGGTTTCTTTCCCTCATTTAGTGTTCAGCTGCTTTAAATATTTAAAAAGAAAACTGGGGTTGGGTCAACTCTAGGTCAGTTCCTGCATATATACGGATGGTAAGATGTTCCTTTATTTATCTTTCACGTGGCAGGCGAATATGTGAAATAGCAATAGCCTTTAGACTTATATACTGCTTTACAGTGCTTTAAAGCGCTATCTAAGCGGTTTACAGAGTCAGCATATCACCCCCAACAATTTGGGTCCTCATTTTGGGGCAGGCTCGGAAGGATGAAAGGCTGAGTCAACCTTGAGCTGGTCAAGATCAAACACCTCGCTGTGGACAGAGCTAACCTGCAATATGGCATTCTAACCACTGTGCCACATGGATGGATGGATGGAAGGATGGAAGGAAGGAAGGAAGGAAGGAAGGAAGGAAGGAAGGAAGGAAAAAAGAAAAAAAGGAAGGGCAGTAGCCCTTAGACTTATATACTGCTTTTTAGTGCTTTTACAGCCCTTTCTAAGTTGTTTACAGAGTCAGTATATTGCCTCCAACAATTCAGGTCTTCATTTTACCCATCTCAGAAGGATGGAAGGCTGAGTCAACCTTGAGCTGATCAAGATCGAACACCTGGCTGTGGACACAGCTAGCCTGCAATATGGCATTTTAACCACTGTGCCATGATGGATGGATGGATGGATGGATGGATGGATGGATGGATGGATGGAAGGAAGGAAGGAAGGAAGGAAGGAAGGAAGGAAGGAAGGAAGGAAGGACGAGCAATAGCCCTTAGACTTATATACTGCTTTATAGTGCTCTGTAAACCACTTCTCCAACTGGTTTACAGAGTCAGCCGATTGCCCCCCAACAATTTGGGTCCTCGTTTTACCCACCTCGGAAGGATGGAAGGATGAGTCAACCTTGAGCTGGTCAAGATTGTTACAAATGGACATCCAATTCCTCATGGGACTCACTGATTATACACTGAAGCACCCTGTGGGATTCACTAGATTTGGTGGAGGAACGGGAAGAATAGTTCTGCTAGATCAATGCAAATTTAGATCTACCAGCTGAGATACCTTGCCACAGCCATCCAAAGGTATACTAGATGGCTCAGTGGCTAAGACACTGAGCTTGTTGATCAGAAAGGTCGGCAGTTCGGCGGTTCGAATCCCTAGTACAGGTCTCCTGCGTGAGCAGGGGGTTGGACCAGATGACCTCCAAGGTCCCTTCCAACTCTGTTACCGTTTCATACTTTAAAAAAAAAATATCAGTGGAGAGGCTATTATGTTCCATTTCTCCTTTTCCTGGGGAAGGAAAGATACCGGATACATCCACTTCTTTAAAAGATGGAAGGAAAAAAAACAAAAGAGTAAAGTGTTTCATTGGAACTGGGCAGAAAAGAAACCAGGAATAAGTCTTCTAGAAGTTCTCTTGCCAAAAAAAGCTCTTTGGACAGGGACAGGGCAGCTGCTGATACATTACACTTTGGTAGCTTCTCATTAAAGTCTATTTTTGTTCAATAAATGTCAACTTTGAAGTGAGTAATGAAGTAGTTCTGGAAGGCTGGATTCTTTCTTGCTTTGTGTCCATTTATCCTTCTTGTACAGACTATGGCTTGTTTCTCAGAATGGAGAAAACCTTTGCTGGCTGGGTAATCCATGCATCACAGCACACGATAAACTCGTGATACCTCATAGCAATTAGAGTTGATGTTGCGTATGCTAGGACTACGTTTTGTAACGGTGTTGTTGGAATACGATAAGAGGTCATTTAGATCATCTGCTTGTTTTCAAGAGCCCTCTGTTTATGAATAAGGTATGTGTGAATGAGCAATTAGGCTGTGGTCCAGTGGTGGGTTTCAATTTTTTTTACTACCGGTTCTGTGGGCATGGATTGATGTGCATGGCATGGCTTGGTGGGTGCGGCTTGGTGGGCATGGCAGGGGAAGGTTACTGCAAAATCTTCATTTCCACCCGACTCCAGGGGAAGGATACTGCAAAATCTGCATTCCCATTCCACTCTTGGGGAAAGGATATTGCAAAATCTCCATTCCCTCCCCACTCCGCGGTGTGGCTCAGGCTGTAAGAAGCCTGTTATTAAAACACAGCTGCCTGCAATTACTGCAGGTTCTAGTCCCACCAGGTCCAAGGTTGACTCAGCCTTCCATCCTTTATAAGGTAGGTAAAATGAGGACCCAGATTGTTGGGGGGGCAATAAGTTGACTTTGTAAATATACAAATAGAATGAGACTATTGCCTTACACACTGTAAGCCGCCCTGATTCTTCGGAGAAGGGCAGGATATAAATGTAAACAAAACAAAACAAAACAAACAAACTCCAGGGGAAGGATATTGCAAAATCCCCATTCCCTTCCCACTCCTGGGGGAAGGATATTGCAAAATCTCCATTCCCACCCCACTCTGGGGCCAGCCAGTGGTGGTATTTGCCAGTTCTCCAAACTACTCAAAATTTCCACTACCGAACTTGTCAGAACCTGCTGGATTTCACCCCTGATTGCAAGCTCTCTAGAAAAATCTGAACTACTAATGGTCAAGGGAAATGCGCAGCAATTGAGAAGGCAGTCGAGGTAGGCTAGACTTAGATCTCTTACGGGCACGCAGGGACCCCTCCTTCGGGCTCGACCTAAGCTCTTCTCCTACAGCCGGTAAACTGAGCTTCCCAGAAAGATTCACTGAGAAACTTGAGAAATAGCTCTTATCCTTACCTCCACTGTAGCTTGATAAATAACCTTCCAAATCCAAACAATGAATAATCCAAGAAGAGATAAAGCTATTGTCTTAATACATGCATGCAGTTCCAAATACATATTGTGTACCTGCTGAGGCAGGCATTATTTTCTCACTCAGAAGATTGTAGCAGGTAATTTTGCTCACTGTGTCACATTATTTGTCAGCAACTGCAAGCTGTCACCTCTATAGGAAGGAACCACCTCTAGGCTGACTTCAAACTGCAAAAGCTCATATGAAAGATAATGAGAATCGCCAAGATACGCGCATACAGTTTCATTCAGATGTAGCGTATTGAAAGATAAACAGCCCGTCTGTTATTATTGGTAAGTGGTCAGCTGCGATTGCTTTGTTTGGCTCTCTTTTAAATTGTTGATTCTCCAAGAAAGTAGCAAGCGATTTTCAATTGCCATCAGAATGCAACAGCGGTTTTTTGTAAAAAAATAAAATAAAATCTTTATTTGGCGATGTATCGAATCATATTTGAAAAAACAATGTTTCTCAAAAATACGTACGAAGCAGCTTCGGAACAGTAGGTTAGGAGGCTTTAAGCTGCAGACTTTTCTCCAAATAAAAATATGAGGCAAACAAAACAATAAAGAAGACATGAATACAAGAGTGCTCAAGATTATACTCATGTAGTGGACACGCCCAAATATCCAGAAACGAAGGATTTTGACTTAACAGAACTTCAAAAAAAATGTTTAGTATTATTTTTTAATCAAATTTTATTGATTTTTTTTCTCCACACACACCCCCACATATTTTGTTGTTGTTGTTAGTTGCAAAGTCATGTCTGACCCATCGCGACCCCATGGACAATGTTCCTCCAGGCCTTCCTGTCCTCTACCATCCTCCGGAGTCCCTTTAAACTCACGCCAACTGCTTCAGTGACTCCATCCAGCCACCTCGTTCTCTGTCGTCCCCTTCTTCTTTTGCCCACAATCTTTCCTAGCATTCAGCTCTTCTCCAGTGGGTCCTTCCTTCTCCTTAGGTGGCCAAAGTATTTGTGTTTCCTCTTCAGGATCTGGCTTTCTAAAGAGCAGCCAGGGTTGATCTCTAGGACTGACCAGTTTGATCGATATTATGTATACCGTATTTTTCGGAGTATCAGACACACTTTTTCCCCCCAAAAAGAGGGTGAAAGTATACAAAAAGAGGGTACATCTTATACTCCGAATGTAGCCCCGCCCAGCTTCTCAAACGGAGGTTTCAGAGGCTGAAAAAAGCATCAGAAATGAAGCTTCAAAAAAGAAGCCCCCAAACAGAGCTTCAGAGGCTTTTTATTATTATTATTTTTGGAAGCTGTTTCGGAGGCTTTCAGAGGCGGGGAAAAAAAAAGCAAAAAAAAAAAAAAAAAGCAAGGCACAGAGCTCACAACCAAGGAACCTGTTGCTAAAATTCACCTCTGGGAACAGCTGATTGGGGGTATTCTGGGAGGCCGATCCACCTGCCAATCAGCCTTTTTCTTATTTTCCTCCCCAAATCTAAGGCGCGTCTTATACTCCTGTGTGTCTTATAGTCCGAAAAATACGGTAGTTAAAATGTTATATACATTAATGCATCTTTTATTAATATGAAAAAGAAAATTAACCCATGACCCATTATAAACAACAGCCACAAAACAAAGCTCCCCCAGATGTTGAGAAAGCTTCTGCAAAAATAGCAGCGACGATAACAGTTAGAATGAAAATCAATTTTATTTTATTTTTTTGGTAAATTTTTACCCATATTTGTTCTTGGCTCTTTGCCTTCAACTCAGTTCAAAAGACCTTGTTCCTTGCCAATGAGTTGAAAAATGAGACCTTGTCTATATATCGCATCCATAGTATGACTTGGATTGATTATCAGGTTGGATGGTCACAGTATGGCTCTCTATGGGGAACAAGCAATTACCGAACAAAGTTTGCAATACAATATTCTTTTTTTTTAAAGTTCTATTTTATTTTATTTTATTTTTACAAACATGTCAATGCATGAACAGTGTGGCAGTACAATATTCTTTATTACTGGCTTGACTGCGACACTAGACAAAAAAATGTTGCTCGCTCAATGTGACCATGTTTGTTGCAGAAGTCTGAAAGCTAAAAAGACCCACATCTGAAAGTTGCCAGGGTTGGGAAAGACTGCACTAAACCTTGTTTTGTGGAATAAGCCACAATGGGTAGCATTCACACATGACGCTATACCTCAACAAAAGAAACCACGCTCCAGGCCTTAAAATCCCAGAGTTAGGCATTCCTAAAATATTCTTCATCAACTTAAAACCTTCCAGGTTAGACGTCTTACGGAGATTCTCAGTCATGCAGGTCATGATTGTCCCAAAGGTGCTTTTTCAAAAGACAACTGGACTTTATTTTTTCCCCTGAAGATGTTTTGCTTCTCATCCAAGAGGCTTCTTCAATTCTGAACTTCTTCTGGACTGAAGAAGCTTCTTGAATGAGAAGCAAAACGTCTCGCAGGAAAAAACAAAGTCCAGTTGCCTTTTGAAAAAGCACCTTTGGGACTTCCAGATTAAAATTTCCACCATCTACAGTGTCAGGGTTCCAAGTATCACCCTCCAACGAAAGAAGACTCCGAGGCTTGAGTTTCCTCAAAGTTCCTTTTTGTTGAAGATGTCATGTTGCCACATCTGGGAAAACCCGAATCTGAAAGTTTCCAGGTTTTCCCCATCCAAGTGAAAGTTCAAGTCCCTGCCCAGCACCCTCATGTCCATCCAATCATCCACCGTCCAAACTGGAGACACCTCCCAGTCATCCGACTCCAGGTGGCAGGGCAATGCGTCCTTGACTCTCTGAGAAAGGAATGTTATTTAGATTACATATCACCCATACTCTAAGCAATCCCTCCCTCCCATTTTCCCACAGAAGAAGATGTGACAGGCCTGAAGGCCCAAACGTAAAAGATAGCTTCCAGGTTTGACATACAGCTAGCATGGAAAGTAAAATCTCACACAGCTAGAATAAAAACCAATAGCAATAGCACTTAGACTTACCTACTGCTTCACAATGCTTTACAGCCCTTTCTAAGTGGTCAGCATATTTCCCCCCAACAATCTGGTTGAGGTTATTTGCTCTAGATCAGGGCTGTCAAACTTGCGTTGTCCTGGCATCATCACATGACATATCACGACTTTTCCCCCCTTCGCTAAACCAGGTATGGGTGTGGCCAGCATGTGACGCATCTGGCTTGTGGGCCACAAGTTTGACAGCCCTGCTCTAGCTGGATGTGGGTGGAGAAACAACCGAGTAGGACATCTTTTCTTTTATAAATGTAAAACCCCACCAAGGAGCTGTGCTAGAGTAAAGTCCAAACAACAATCGGTGGAATCTAGTTTGTTTTTTAAAGGCCTATGCTTGCACGGAACAGCATTCCGTGCACCTTTGGCGTTTAGTCCAGCGGTGGGTTGTCCCCTGGTTCACAGGAACCAGCAGTAAAACCGGTGGGAGGCTCTGCCCACTGACCCGGATGTCATCAGGAAGCTTCTGCGCATGTGCAGCATGTTGTGTCTCGTCCGATCTCACCACAGCCGGGGCCTTCTTATCTGCTTCCGAACACGGAGGAATGTCCTAGTATGCCTCCCGGCCCCAGCCCTGGCTCCATGCCCAGACAGGCTGAAGAGGAGGAAGTATCTCCAGCCCCCAGCTCTGGCTCCATGCCCAGGCAAACGGAGCAACTAGACCCCTCCCCCTCCTCCACAGCATGTGAGCCTGAGGGAGGTCAATTGCCAACAGCTGCAGACTGGAGTGACCCTCGCGTCAGAAGACTTGATAGACAGAGGCAACAGAAGGAAGGGAGGGGCAGGCCTGGATAAGTGCTGAGTCATGGAGCCACACCCCATGGCCTATATAAAGGACCTGCTTTCTGGCATTCTCTGAGTCAGGCAAAGTCTAAACATATCTTGCTGAAGTCACTTTCTGGTCTCCTGCCTGCCCTGAGGACTTTGCTAGGACTTTGGCAGAGCTGCAGAGGCACGCCTGATTCAGATTTCCCTGACCCGGCCGTCAGCGGAGGAGTGGGACACGACACAGCGAGCGAGCGTGGCCCCATTGCAAATCGGTAGTAAAGGTAAGTAGAACCCGATTTAGTCATGCCAGCCACATGACCACAGAGACGTCTTCGAACAGAGCTGGCTCTTCGGCTTTGAAACGGAGATGAGCACCGCCCTCTAGAGTCGGGAATGACTAGCACATATGTGTGAGGGGAATCTTTTCCTTTATTTTATGCTTGCACAATCCCTGCCTTTGCGATGAAAGCCAATCTTCATAAGATTATTAACGAGAAAGCAGAAATGCTCTTGATGAAAGAGGCAGATGACAGCTAGAAAAACATCATGATGGAATCTCGGTTCAAAATGGAGCAGGCAACCATTTTTTTGGTCATCTACAATCCGAAACCTGCTATTTCATTACCGAAATGATTTCTCTGTTAAGAAGGATTGTGCTCTATAATTAGAATAATACCTCACAGGATTATAGTGACAAAAGTAATTACATAATCATCTGGGATCTCATTATGCCACAGGAGTTCATATTGCAAATCATATCTGCCGTGGTTTCTTTTTTTTTTTTTTTCCTTTCCTTTCCTTTTTTTAATTTCTTCCTTTCCAACCAAAGTGGTCTGATAAATCCAAATTTCAAACAAAAAGAACTACTGTACTCTGGGCCAATAGCTTTTTTGGTAGAAACTTTGACAGCCTGCAGTGAAAGAGGCTGGCTTCTCTCTCTCTCTCTCTCTCTCTCTCTCTCTCTCTCTCTCTCTCTCTCTCTCTGTGTGTGTGTGTGTGTGTGTGTGTGTGTGTGTGTTTGTGTGTGTTTGTAGAACTATTCTTCTGTCCCAATGGTCTTGATTGAACTTTTCAGACAACAAATGCAAGTTTATATTCACCACAGTTATGGGAATTAGAAGACGCCACTAGCTGTCACTTTTAATTTTTTAAGGGACTGGTATTTTTCCGTAAACATCTGCTCCCGAATTGATTGATTCTTGGAACAGATTGTTGGATTCGTGTCCTCGATCTTTTCCAAGTCTCTTTTTCATAGCAACAATTTTGCAAAACTTTATCCGAAACTTACTGGGCTGATGACAATTGGGGGCATCTTCTCAACTCCCGTCCTGGAAAGGAATGATAACAGTAGATTGGAAGGAACCTTCAGTTGGTGGAGGCAGAAACAGATAATATGGGAACTAAATTTACCAAAGTTATTTTTACTGTCTACATATCTATTGTTGTATATTAGGCTGTGTTTGACAAACTGCCAAAGCTTCAATTGCTGCAAAATTACCAGATACACTATTCTTCTAAGCAAAGTTTCCTGGATCGGGACTCATTATGCACAGTCACTCACGCCCTCATTACTTCCCGGCTGGATTACTGCGATGCTCTTTACATGGGGCTCCCCTTGAAGAGCACCCGGAGGCTCCAACGGTACAGAATGCGGCCACGCAGGGGATTGAGGGAGCACCTCGTAGCTCCCATGTAACACCTCTCCTGCGCAGGCTGCACTGGTTGCCGGTGGTCTTCCGGGTGCGCTTCAAGGTGCTGGTTATCACCTTTAAAGCGCTCCATGGCATTGGACCGGGATACTTACGGGACCGCCTGCTGCCACCAGTTACCTCCCATCGTCCAGTGCGTCCAGTCCGCTCTCACAGGGAGGGCCTCCTTAAGGTGCCGTCGGCCAACCAATGTCAGCTGGCGGCCCCCAGGGGAAGAGCATTCTCTGTGGGGGCTCCGGCCTTGTGGAACGATCTGCCGGTGGGACTCCGTCTTCTCCCTGATCTTCGGACCTTTAAATGCGAGCTCAAGACCTTCTTTTTTCACCAAGCGGGGCTGGCCTGATTGATTTTAATACTGTGGGTTTTAGTGGGCTTTTAACAGGGGTTTTACTCTATTTTGTAATTTTCTTACTTAATATTTTTAACATATAGCGATCAAATTAGATTTTTAAACTGGATGTTGTATTTTAAAATTTTTGGGATTATTGGTGTTTTATTTGCTGTACACCACCCTGAGTCTTCGGAGAAGGGCGGTATAAAAATTTGAAAAATAAATAAATAAATAAAAATAAAGTATTGGGATCATCATCCAGTTGTGTTGAAAACCACACTGATTGGGGTTCACCACAGCCAACTTGCCTTGGCCAAGTCACCACGGTCAACTTGCCATGGCCATCACACCACAAGACAACTTGCTGCAGGACAAAAGTTATACTAATATCAAAGAAATGGTGGGATAGAATCATTAAAGAAAGGATACAAAAGGAGGGACAGAATGAAATGTGAATGGCAATTTTTTTTAAAAAAAAGATTTATTTTAAGTATTTAAATAGAATTGTTAAATTGTCCTGCAGTGAGTTGTCCCAGGGTGAGTTAGCCATGGCTAGCTGTCCAGCAGCAAGTTGCCATTGATGAGTTGGCTGTGGTGAGTTGGCCATGGTGAGTTGACTGTGGCAAGTTGGTCATGGAGAGTTGGCTATGGTGAGTTGGCTGTGGCGAGCGAGTTGGCCATGGTGAGTTGGCTATGGTGAGTTGGCCATGGTGAGTTGGCTATGGTGAGTTGGCCATGGAGAGTTGGCTATGGAGAGCTGGCCATGGTGAGTTGGCCGTGGTGAGTTGGCCGTGATGAGTTGGCTATGGAGAGTTGGCCATGGTGAGTTGGCTATGGAGAGTTGGCCATGGTGAGTTGGCTATGGTGAGTTGGCCATGGTGAGTTGGCTATGGTGAGTTGGCCGTGATGAGTTGGCTATGGAGAGTTGGCCATGGTGAGTTGGCTATGGTGAGTTGGCCATGGTGAGTTGGCTATGGAGAGTTGGCCGTGATGAGTTGGCTATGGAGAGTTGGCCATGGTGAGTTGGCTGTGGCGAGTGAGTTGGCCATGGTGAGTTGGCTGTGGCAAGTTGGCCATGGCAAGTTGGTCATGGTGAGTGATGTTTTTTGCTGTCCCCAGCCTCTCTAGAAATAGTTTCTAGTCTCCGGAGGGGAGAGGGGGAATGAGGGGAGTGGGGGGGCACACATGCATGTACGGGGGTGGGGCGCATAGAATTATGGGTGTGAGCACACATGCAACCCCACTCCTGTCCCCTGTCTCCTGGCACGTGATGGCAAAAAGGTTAGCCATCACTGTTCTAGAACAAATATAAATATTTCTCAATAAAGGGAATATATGTTGATCAGGTCAGGCTGGACAAAGGCTGTAAAGATTAAAAGGTTAATTTCCTACAAGGCAGCTTCTTCTGACATTGTTCAGGATCTTGTCATGCTGAAATGGGGAACTATCTGAAATTCTCTAGAAGGTTCTGTGACTGCAATTTTAAATCCCTTGAGAAAAGGTGAGCTGAAAAATAAGTATATTTAAATTCAAATGCACAGCCAATCAAGTACAGAAAATTGAGCTACACGGAGCCTCTTTCTGACTGATTTTTAAATCAGTTTTAATGAGCAGCTAGGCTCTCATTATAGAGTATTTTGTATTATGATAGATTTAGTTCGTTATGCCCATTTATTGCTTTTATTTTGCTTTTTAGACTTTTTTAAAGTATTTTTTTTTAAATTTTGTTTTGTACTTTCTAGCTTTCTGCGTAATTGTAGTTTGTATTTTTTTTAAATTTTTTGTAACTCGCCCACCTTATGCTTATGCATTATAAAGGTTGATTGATTGAACTTCTTTTTGACTGATTTTTAAAACAATTTTAATGAGCACCAACACTGTCGTTACAAAGTGTTTTGTATCATAATAGATTTAGTTCTTTAGTTAGTGAATTAGTTACTTGTATCTCATCTTTATTATTTTTACAAATAACTCAAGGCAGCGAACGTATCCAACACACTTTCCTCCTTCTATTTTCCCCATAACAACAACCCTGCGAGGTAGGCTGAGAGGGAGTGACTGGGCCAAAGTCACTCATCTGGCTTTCATGCCTAAAGTGGGACTAGAACTCCTGTCTCCTGGTGATTGGCCCAAAGTCACTCAGCCAGCTTTCATGCCTAAGGTGGGACTAGAACTCACAGTCTTCCAATGATTGTTCCAAAGTCATCCAGCTAGTTTTTATGCCTAAGGCAGGACTAGAACTCCTGTCTCCTGGTGATTGGCCCATAGTCACCTAGCCAGCTTTCCTAACTAAGGCAGAACTAAAATTCCTGTCTCCTGGTGACTGGCCTAAAGTCACCCAGCCAGCTTTCATGCCTAAGGTGCGACTAGATCTCACAGTCTTCTGGTGATTGGCCCATAGTCACCTAGACAGCTTTCATAACTAAGGCAGAACTAGAACTCCTATCTCCTGGTGACTGGCCCAAAGTCACCCAGCCTGCTTTCATGCCTAAAGTGGGACTTGTAATGTATTTGAATTTTAGGAGGGAAATTTGGGCGGGAAAATGCACGTTGCTGATTGGCTGATGCCTCAGCCAAAATACTATTTAAAGTGGGGTTTTTGCCTGTTGGCTTTTGCTGGGATCACAATAAACCAAAGAGCTGTTGTCACTTGTATCGTCTCCTGCCTCTTCATTGCCCAAACTTAACAGGACTAGAACTCACAGTCTCCCAATGATTGTTCCAAAGTCATCCAGCTAGTTTTTATGCCTAAGGAAGGACTAGAACTCCTGTCTCTTGGTGATTGAGCCAAAGTTACCCAACCAACTTTCAGGCCTTAAGGTGGGACTAGAACTCACAGTCTTTGGCTTTCTAGCCTGATGCTCTAACCACTAGATCAAACTAGCTCTTTATGCCCATTGATTGCTTTTCTTTTTCTTTTTAGACTTTTTAAACATATTTTTAAAGATTGTTTTAAAAAAAATATTTTCCAGCTTTTTGTGCAACTTTATTTTGTATTTTTGATGTTGTTGGATTTTTTTATACCCGACCACCTTAAAGGTAAAGGTAAAGATTCCCCTTGCACATATGTGCTAGTCGTTCCCGACTCTAGGGGGCAGTGCTCATCTCCGTTTCAAAACTGAAGAGCCAGCACTGCCCGAAGATGTCTCCGTGGTCATGTGGCCGGCATGACTCAACACCAAAGGCGCATGGAACGCTGTTGCCTTCCCATCAAAGGTGGCCCCTATTTTTCTACTTGCATTTTTTTATGTGCTTTTGAACTCTTAGGTTGGCAGAAGTTGGGACAAGGAACAGGAGTTCACCCCGATACACGGCACTAGGGATTCGAACCGCTGGACTGCTGACCTTTTGATCGACAAGCTCAGCATATGCTTATGCAAAAAAAAAAAAAAGGTTGATGAAGACGTGAACTTCTTGACTGGGGATACATATTTTTGAATATATAGAGTCATTGAATGCAATCATTTCATATGCATTCTTCTTTCGACCTATTCATTTGATAAAGGGAGAAACCTGGAGGTCCCTGTGTCTCTTCCTTTCTCTGCCTCAATCCTATTACTACCATTTCCCCTTTTTCTACAATAAGTCAAGGGTAGAGAAATGGTCTAAAGCCCCATCAGTATTTTATGATTTAACAATACATTTTTCGGTGAATATAACCAACAAAGCTCTCGGCTGTTCCAAGCCTTAATCCTGGTGCATTCAGAAACAAGATAAAAGCTTAAGTCCTTTCTCACCTCCAGCTTACACCTTCCATATGTGCGTGCTGACTTTTTATGTGGCTTGAACCACAGTGTGCCTCAAAAATTCCTCTGCAATTTAGAGATACAAGAGGCTTAGCTCGGTTCATCCTTAAAAGTGTGTTTGTTGTTGCATGGTGTTCTCTCTCTCTTTATCTCTCTCTCCCTCTCTCTTTACCTCTCTCCCCCACTCCCCCCTCTTTCTCTCTATCTCTCTCTCCCTATCTCTCCTTCTCCCTCTCTCTCTTTAGCTCTCTCTATCTCTATTTTCCTTCTCTGTCTCTCTCTCCTTCCCTCCCTCCTTTATATTATTCTCTCCCTCTTTATCTCTCGTTATCTCTCTCTCTCCCCTCTTTTCCCTCTCCTATCTCTCTCTCCCCTCTCTCTTTAGCTCTCTCTCTCTCTCTCCTCCCTCTCTTTCCTTCCTTCCATCCCTATCTCTCTCCCTCCTTTATATCACTCTCTCCCTCTCCCTTTTTATCTCTCCCTCTTTTTCTCTCTTTCCCTCTCCCCCTCCCTTTCTCTCTCTCTCTCCCTAAGTCTCCTCCCTCTAGCTCTCTCTCCTTCCCTCTCTTTATCTCTCTCTCCCTCTCTTTATATCTCTCCCCCTCTCCCCCTCTCTCTCCCTCTCCTTATCTCTCCTTCTTCCCTTCTCTCTCTCCCTCTCTTTATCTCTCTCTCCCCTCCCTCTCTCTTTATCTCTCTCTCTCTCTCTCTCTCTCTCTCTCACCAGTGGGTTACACATATTTTTTTATCTATAAATAAAGCGGTGTTTAATGAGAACGATGGTGGTAAAGAGAGAAAGCTTAATATAATGGTGGGGGAGGGGAAATAGGATGAGCCATTCAGATGGCTCCAGATAAGAACATTGACTATTTTTGCCAGCCTCTCACTTCATCAGATTTGGACATCTCAGTATGTTGACCATTTATGCATTACCAAAAAAAGAAAGGACAAAGGACACAGCTTTGCATAAACAAGCATATGTGCCTGTACAAGGTTGTATGTGAAAATTTCAGACAGAATTAGCATCGTTTGAAAAGCGATATGATATCTCTCACCATGGTGGTGGTGGTGGTGGAGGAGGAGGAGGAGGAGGAGGAGGAGGAGGAGGAGGAGGAGGAGGAGGAGGAGGAGGAGGAGGAGGAGGAGGAGGAGGAGAAGAAGAAGAAGAAGAAGAAGAAGAAGAAGAAGAAGAAGAAGAAGAAGAAGAAGAAGAAGAAGAAGAAGAAGAAGAAGAAGAAGCTTGACCTTCTACCCAGAGATAAACTCAAGATGGACATGTTCAAAGGCTCTGATCTGCTATCGTATGGATCTTTATCTTCAAAATGATCTTTTATTTTTCATAAAAAATAAAAGGCCAAGGAAAGATTAAATAACCGATCAATTAGGAGTAGAAATAGAAGAACAAATAGGAAGAAACAAAAATTGTGGAAAGGAAATTGGGTACACGTGTATATCTAAGTATATATGTAAATAAAATAATTAGAATAAATATAATATATTATAGTGATATATATATGATATATTAGAAATATATGTATAAAAGATATATTAGGATAAGAGAGAGAAAGTGTATAAGTATTGATGACCGACGCAAAACTGTTGAAAAGAAGAAAGTGTTAAATATTTCTTTTTTGCTTTTGTTCTTTTTTTTAAAAAAAACCTGTTTAATAAAAATTATATATAAAAAACAAAAAACAAAATGTTTTTCAAGTATTGTGGGGCTGGCCAACTCATGCACGGGAGCTGATTCTCACAAAGCCAGAGAAATACACAGAAAACTAGTCTGCTACCATAATAAGGGACAAGTGGCAACCAAGAGTGAAGTCTCCAGTCTCCAGTTTATTGTACTGGATTTTTCATTGTATCAGCTTCAGATATTGGCTGGAAAATATCCAGTTGGACTCTCTATCAAAAGAAGCCATAAGCACTTAGAAGCTCCTGCAGTTTTTAAGACTCAAAACTGTAAAAGTAGGCTCAATGAACTTGTTTTTTTAAACACACACACACACACACACAAAATGAAACATTGAAAAGAGTTCTGTTGTCCCTTTCCAGAATTTGTTCTTCAAAGTAATTACCTCATTCCGTCCAACGGTAAGTCATGACTTCCTCTCCCCACCCTCCCTTATATCCTTTGAGGCCCTAAATCAATTTGCAAAAATCGTTTTGCTTCTGATGTGTTTTGAAGGCCCTACGGAGAACGAAGAAGGTACATCAGTTCCCTAACTGACCGTTCAACTTTCATCCAACGTGCTTTATGGAATACAGGTGAGTTTGAGGGCAAAAAATGGGCAAGGACAAAAATGAGGAACTTGAAGACAAAACAGACTATTATCACAGACCAAGAATGAAAAACAAGAAAGATGTCAACAGGTAACCCTGGGAGGTGATATATGATTCAATTCTGGTCCAATTCCTAGAACCTGTGATAGCCAATCCTTATTATTTCGGGTTCTATGTTATCTGCAATAAAAGCAATGTTTCTGTCTAAGCCTTGCCCTTGACTCACCTGCTGCAACTTCCTAAGATTTATTTCCATGCCTTGGGTGAAGCTCTGACAATGAGGAAAGATCTAGGATTAATGATGGACGCAAAATGTCTACCTACCATCAAACTTCAGATGCTCAGGCAGACAAATATAGCGTGGCTATATATTTAGCATCTCTTTTCCTTAGCATGGCTTAACCTACTGAATGTCTGTATGCCAGACTGGGCATATAGCACAGAAGGGCTACTTTAAAAAGAGTTGGAAATGCTGAAGAATCTTTAGGTGGAGCATCTTAATGTCCTCGAGAAACTGAAACCCAGAAACAGCCTGCTTCACACTTAATTGTTCCATTCTCCAGCTCCTTTTCTCCCCTGATGTACAGCCCTAAGTGTATGGAACAGAGGTGGGTTTCAGCAGGTTCTGACCAGTTCTGGAGAACCGGTAGTGGAAATTTTGAGTAGTTCAGAGAACCGGTAGTAAAAATTCTGACTGGCCCCACCCCCATCTATTCTCTGCCTCCCGAGTCCCAGCTAATCAGGAGGAAATGGGGATTTTGCAGTATCCTTCCCCTGGAGTGGGGTGGGAATGGGGATTTTGCAGTATTCTTCCCCTGCCACGCTTACCAAGCCACGCCTACAGAACCAGTAGTAAAAAAATTTGAAACCCACCACTGGGAGGGAGGGAGGGAGGGAAGGAAGGAAGGAAGGAAGGAAGGAAGGAAGGAAGGAAGGAAGGAAGGAAGGAAGGAGAGAGAGAGAAAGAAAGAAAGAAAGAAAGAAAGAAAGAAAGAAAGAAAGAAAGAAAGAAAGAAAGAAAGAAACTGTTCTGAAGGAAGTGAGGGAGGGAAGGATGGAAAGGAAGGAAGGAAGGAAGGAAGGAAGGAAGGAAGGAAGGAAGGAAGGAAGGAAGGAAGGAAGGAAGGAAGATTGAGATAAGGGAGGGAGGGAGGGAGAGATGGAGGGGGGAGAAAATTAACTATGTGACTCTGAAGAACCTATCCTGTCTTCATTGAGACCTAGAAGGGACAAAATGTCATTGCTATAGTCAAATATACAAGATGAAATGTGTCGTGCTATCAGTACCGTCTTCAGATCTCCTCTCTTTGCTTGGAATGTTGCCATTTGGAAGGAGGCAATTCATTTCTGTGGCAGGTAAGGATAGAAAATCCCATTGGGAGCAAAGAACACACAAGGTAAATTTACATTTCTATATTTTCATATATATTTTTCTGAAACTCAAATATAAATCAAATCAAAATCCAGTACGAAATGTGCACCTGGAGAAAATGGACAAGACTTGTGTGAAATACAGTTCAATCACAGTGGGGGAAGAGATATTACCTTTAATTACTTTTCCATGGTTTGGTTTGGGTTTGGGTTTGGTTGGATGGCAACCAATAAAGAATACCTTTAGGGAAGGAGGCTATAAACAAGAGACAACAAAAATCAACAGTATGTTTTCAAGAATGTTGGAGGAAGATCTACATCACTGAATTTCTCCTGCACGTGGACAGCCTACAACAGGATCTAACAACCCTAACCCTAATCTCTACCAGCTTTGGTCAATTATGAATCCTGAAAACCTGAACATTTTACGAAGAGGATGTCCAGATTAAAGTTAGTTAGAAGCTAAGGAAATTCAAAAGAAATACTAAAAACTTCTTTCACGTTTTACTTTCATACTGAGAGGAAAGGCATAGATTCACATGGATGGCTCTAGAATCAGGGGTGGGCTGCTGGGGGTTCAGGAGAACCTCTAGATAAGTTTCTGTGCAGTTCAGAAAACCCCAAATCCTACTCCTGGCTGGTCCTGCCCACCCCTGCCCACCCCTCATGCGGCCTGTTTTGAATGCAGGTTAAGTGCAGCACACATGTGGAGGTTCAGGGAGAGCAAAAAATGAGCCTACCAGAAGTTCGGGCCCATTTCCAGCTTCCAGAGGGCCTCTGGAGCTTGGGGAGGCCATTTTTGCCCTCCTGGAGGCCCAAGGAAAGCCTCCAGAGCCTGGGGAGGGCAAAAAGTCCCCCCCCCACTGTGGTGCAGGAGGCCAACTAGGCCACACCCACCATGGCCACACCCACCCAGCAAGCCGGCAGAGAACCCCTTGCTAAAATTTTTGAAGCCCACTCCTGTCTAGAATGCATGATGGATACAAATTGGGAGAGAGACACTGTGCGTCACTCTGAGCAACTTGGGGAAAATATTTCACATAGATGATAGATAGTTGAGAGAGAGAGAGAGAGAGAGAGAGAATACTGAAAAACAAGCTTAGCATTTAGAAACCTTCCTTCCTTGGCAATAAGCCCCATGAAACATATTCATTTATTTATTTTTATTTATTTTATTTAATTTGTCGAGTACATATTAGGTAATATATATAAGTATAAGCATGAATTGAATACATAAAATGAATACAATTGAAGGAAACATTAGGACAGGGACGGTAGGCACACAGGTGCACTTATGCACACCCCTTACAAACCTCTTAGGAATGGGGTGAGGTCAACAGTAGCCAGTCTAAGGTTAAAATTTGGGGGGGTGTTGGGATGAAACCACAGTCAGGTAGTACATTCCAGTCATTGAGCACTCTGTTGCTGAAGTCATATTTTCTGCAATCGAGTTTGGAGTGATTCACTTTAAGTTTGTATCTATTTTGTGCTCATGTATTGCTGTGGTTGAAGCTGAAGCAGTCATTGACAGGAAGGACATTGTAGCAGATGATTTTATGAGCTATGCTTAGGTCATACCAAAGATGGCGTAGTTCTAAATTTTCTAAACCCAGACTTTCAAATCTGGTGGCATAAGGTATTTTGTTGCAAGCGGAGGAGTGGAGGACTCTTCTTGTGAAATATTTCTGGACACGTTCAATTGTATTAATGTCTGATATGCAGTGTGGGTTCCAGACAGACGAGCTGTATTCGAGAATTGGTCTAGCAAATGTTTTGTATGCTCTGGTTAGTAGTGTAATATTACCGGAGAAGAAGCTATGCAAGATTAGGTTTACTAGTTAATTAGGTTAATGCCTTTTTGGCGATGTTGTTAGAATGGGCTTTGGCACTTAGATCATTTGATATGAGTACTCCAAGGACAGTTATCCAATTATGGAGGGGTCCAGAGATGCCATAGAATTTTAGTTTTAGAAGTAGTTTGTCATGTACCACTGAATCAAAGGCTTTACAGAAGTCTATGTAAATTGCATCTATTGTTTTGCCCTGATCAAGATTTGTAATCCATATGTTTTTGCAGTGTAGAAATTACAAGATTTTTTTTTTCTGAAACCAAACTGTTTATTAGAGAGTAGGTTGTTTGTTTCTAGGTGGAGGGTAATGGATTGGTTGATGATTGACTCCATGACTTTGCAGGTGATGCAGCATAAAGAGATTGGTCTGTAATTTTCGACTAGGCTGGGGTCTCCCTTTTTGAAGATAGGGATGACTGTGGCTAGTGACCATAGGTTGGGTAGGGAGCTGGTCCTGAAAGATTTTTCAAAGATTATGCTTAGGGGTTCTCCTATAGCAGCGGAAAGCTTTTTTAAGAAGTATGCCCATAGTCCATCAGATCCAATAGATAGAGATGGTTTTAGTCTGCGTAGTGCCTTTTCAATGTTAACTTCTGTGAAATCTATTTGTGTTAGATCATTGTAGTTATTAGTGGTATGACCAAAAAATGTTGGGCATGAGCCATTGCTGTTTGCAAAGTTTTCAATGGTGCTCATGTAGAAAAACAAAGGATTATACTGCTGAAGCAGAAATTCTCTTCAAACCTTACTAATGTTAGGTAATTTTAGACATTGGCTTTAAGGGTTTTCCTAGGGTTGCTTTCTTGCAATAGCCTTTTTATTACTTGTGAATAATGCTTTTTTTAAAAAAAAAAAAATCAAAGCATGCTATTTGTAACGTATGTGTCAGCGTTCCAGAAAAAAACCCACTCCAAGTAAAAACTCCGAAGCAAGCATCTTTCAAAATTCCATTTACTAGGATAGGTAAACTGGCACATCTGGGAAAACCCGAATCTGAGAGGTCCGGGTTTTCCCTCAGTAAATCAAAACCCCCAAAACCATCCCCTCACTCCGCATTCGATCACATGCTCTAATCGCCGACCGTCCCATCTCGAGACAGCACTCCGACCACTCCTCCTCCAGATGCAGGATCGGCCTGACCTTGACCGACAGAAAGGATGCAATTATGTCTAAAGACAACTCCTCTACGAAATCCCCCCTCCTACTTTCCCAAACATGAGAAAGTGGCAGCACAGAAGCTTCCAGTGTAGCAGTTCCAAAGCTGACAATATGTCTGGCTGGTCAACCCCCCACTAACTAAAAAAAAAAGATTTTTAAAGTGAAAGATGAGGGAGGCATAGGGATGGAGGAGGAGGAGGAGGAGGAGGAATTGCAGCAAGTGCTATGAAAGGCATTGTTTGATGCTGCCTAATTACCTGACCTTTCCTAGACCTTCGTTTGGGAGAATCAGAGGCTCATTTGCCCACACTCTAGATTTGCACATTGTTCGACTTTGATCCTGAAACCCAGCCCTGACAAAAACACACGGCTTCTGTGCCTGCTATAGTAGGGAGAGCTTTATCATTAACAGCTACCTGTCCACGTAGTCACCAATATGATTTGGGGGAAAGAGCCAAGACACACAGGAAAAGATGATCCCCAAAGATCATTTATCTAGAAATCCTGATAGGTTGTGAATAGTGGTTTATAGTGAGGCTTCAAAGATATATATTTTAGCATCGCTTGTAGGCCCCCTAGAAAAATCTGCACTGTACTCCGAGCAGCAGAACGTACAACGAAGAATACATAAACAGCTGGGAAAAGCCATCCTATAAGGTAGGTTTTTGAAATGATTATTGCAGGGGTGAGAGTTTGAGCTCTCAAAAGAATATTGAGTAATACGTGCTATGATCAGTACAAGCAATCCAGATACTCTACAAATAGTTAAATTCATGCTTGAGGTCAGGCTAAGCCAGAGGCATAAATCAAGTGCAGGCATCAATTTTTTGCAATTGCATTATTAAGATTGTGCAGGTCAGATGAAGTTCATTGGCTGGAAAAAAAATTCAGCTTCCACTTTGCTTCCTTTAGAATATTTGCAATAGAACAATAGAAGATATATTCTCTATGTGTGTGGTTTTTTTTCAAAGTTGTAGCCGAAAATTTTGGAAAGGGATTCATGAAAGTGACACATCCCAATATGCCCTGTTTCCCCTAAAATAAGACATCCCCTGATAATAAGCCCAATCAGGCTTTTGAACACATGCGCTAAAATAAGCCCCCTGAAAATATTTAATTGCATGTGCAGCCAGTCCCCGCCATTTCCTCTGGTTAGGGTTCGGGAGACAGAGCTGGAAATCAGGTAAGATGTCAAGAGGAGCCCCGTCTTGCTCCACACGCCCCAAAATAATAAGACATCCCCAAAAATAAGTCCAAGCACCTATTTTGGGGTTCAAAAAATATAAGACAGGGTCTTATTTTGGGGGAAACACAGTAACATTGATTGGAATTTTTAAAAATCTAAGCAAAGTGGGGAGGGGGAATAAGATTATGGTTTTTTTCAAGATAGGAAAACTCCTGTGTCAACATCAAGGTTTGAAATGCAGAAAACCAGTTCAAGAGATAATAAGTATCCCATACTGAAATTCTTTGTTCTTGTTCCCATTACTCTTCCTCAATGTATTTAGTTATAATTATTTTTATTGCTCTATTACATTCCTAGCCTACCGTCCTCATTTTTTAACTTCACATCAATTCTGCCTGCGCTGTTGGCTTTTCCCCGAAGGTCAGAAACTCTGGATAGGATGCAACTACAAGTCATTTCAATTCCAGGAGACCATCCAACATCCCATAGATGTCAGAAGATCTAGACCTCGCACTGTTTTCACTTGGGACTCACTACAGCTTCTCCAGTTTCCTAGCCCCTTCAGAAAGTGCAAAGAGCTAATACCAAAAATTTGTCTAAAAGCAGAGAGAAATTGAGGAATTCCCAGAACCTTCTAGTCCACTTAAAGACCTTGGTTGGTTACAGAGAGAAGTGGAATAGCAGCACCTTTGTGGAGTAGAATTTCAAGAGGAGCTATCCAGGGTCCTGATTGTGCCTTATCAACCCAGACTTCAGATCTGTCTATCTCAGGGGCATCACACTGGATTCCTCCTAGTGCCGGATCAGCATTGTAGTTCTCCTCCATAGGCCACCCGGGGTGGATGGGTGGGACAGACACCTCAGCAGCACCCTGCTGGTCAAAACTGGCCAAAATGCACCCCCCCCATCCCCATGTTGGCTGTCAGAGGTACCACGGGCCAGTCCTTTGCTATTTCCAGGCCACCCCTGCGGGCCAGATTTAAGCACCCCACAGGCCAAATCCAGCCTATGGGCCTTGAGTTTGACAGCCCTGGTCTCTCTCTTTTTACATTCTGGGGATATCAATTCTTAAATCAGATTTTTCTGAATTCTAACTAAGCCAAAGCAATTAGGTTGAGAAATTGTGGTTGCCCCAAATGGATACACTCAGTATAATGTGAAATTGAGTAAATTATGATTTAATATAAGATGAAAAGGGGGGGAAACTGCCTATTTGGTTAAATTGGTCCTCCCAGCCTCTTTTGTCTTAAAATCTTGTTGGAGACCATTCCTTAAGTAGAATAGCCATTTCTATCTTCACCCAAAATTTACCAATCAAAAGTGGTTTGATCCTGGTTTGAGATTTTGTTTAAACAGATGACTAAGCAGGATTTTTTTTTCCATTCCAGATGTAATAGGTGAATCTAGTTCATCTGTGGTTGAAATGCCAATCCTGACATGAGAGAGTAAAGGTAAAGGTTCCCCTCGCACATATGCGCTAGTTGTTCCTGACTCTAGGGGGTGGTGCTCATCTCCGTTTAAAAGCGAAGAGGCAGCGCTGTCCAAAGACCTCTCCATGGTCATGTGATTGGCATGACTCAATGTCAAAGGTGCACAGAACGCTGTTCCCTTCCCACCAAAGGTGGTCCCTATTTTTCTACTTGCATTTTTTATGTGCTTTCAAGCTGCTAGGTTGGCAGAAGCTGGGACAAGTAACAGGAGCTCACCCCATTATGCGGCACTGGGGATTCGAACCACTGAACTGCCGATCTTTTGATCGACAAGCTCAGTGTCTTAGCCACTGAGCCACTACGTCCCTTTTTGAGATAGTAAACAGAACTAAATAAAATTCCTTTCCCCTCCCCCACTTCCCCTAACTACCTCAATTCCCAGAGAACTATCCATTCAGAAATATTTTCCATAAATTGGGAAAAAAATACTTTATAAACAGCACAGGAAAAACAAAATGCATATGTCCAACTGTGAATTAAGAACTGTTTAATAGAGGAAAGAATGTTCCTACGTGTGGTGAGATAATGCAATTTGGAAAAATAATACTAAACTATGAATGAATCACTGTTAAAGAAATTAAAGCTTTCTTTCCCAGTTAATAGGAGTCTTCCTTTCCTAAGAACATAATCTAGCATATTAAATTAAGTGAAATAATCCTATTGTATTTCTAAAAAAATAATTAGCTTATTCGTCCCCCCGACTTTAAAGAAGAGCACATGAAGTTGGGAGGGCATCACTTGAAGTGTTATTTTTAAAATGGAAAAAAAAAGCCCATTCCATACTAATATTATTTTTAATAAGCTAAAGCTTGGTAGATTTAAAACTGCAATTAATGGAAATTATTAAAGCCAAGACTGCAGAAAGAACCAATTTTAAATTTTAGACTGAGTTAACTCTTAACTGCTTTCATGGCCATCAGTCCCAATTAGCTAAAAAGAGTAAGCAGATGTTAGATTGAAAAGGATAAAAGTTAAATATATGAACAGCTTTTAAAATATTGTCTTGCAGAAAAGCAAATGCATAAAAGACATAAATAATGGGTAGTTCATTTTTAAGTTAATTGTGTGCTGGAAAAAAACTATGAACTTTGATGTGTCATATAATCTCAATTTATTAATTTCTCCAATGCAACTGTGAAGCTTTTCTTGTTCCTATAGAGATATATTTAACAGAATAACAAAGTTGGAAGGGACTTTGGAGGTCTTCTAGTCTAACCCCCTGTTTAGGCAAGAAACCCTATACCATTTCAGACAAATGGTTGTCCAATTTCTTATTAAAAACCTCTAGTGTTAGAGCATCCACAACTTCTGGAAGCACATCGTTCCACTGGTTAATTGTTTTCACTGTTAGAAAATTTCTCCTTAGTTCTAGGTTGCTTCTCTCCTTGATTAGTTTCCATCCATTGTTTCTCATCTTGCCTTTTGGTGCTTTGGAAAAGAGCCAGCGCTGTCCAAAGACATCTCCTTGGTCATGTGGCCGGCATGACTCAACGCCAAAGGCGCACGGAACCCTGTTCCCCATTCCACCAAAGGTGGTCCCTATTTTTTCTACATGCCTTTTTTACCTCTTTCGAACTGCTAGGTTGGCAGAAGCTGGGATCAGTAATGGGAGCTCACCCCGTTATGCGGCACTTGGGATTCGAACTGCTTAACTGCCGATCGTTCAATCGACAAGCCCAGCATCTTACCCGCTAAGCCACAACATCCCTATGAATAGTTTGTTTTTTAAAAAAGACAAAATCCTGGCACATGAAATCAAAGGACCTGAGGAGATTATTCTATTTCCCAAGTCATTGGCTCCAAAATAAAGATAAGCTTGAAATAATAGAAATATTTCTATTTAGCAACTGTTCCTGCCGCTAGAAAGTATTATTTTTCAGCTGCCCATTAAGAGTTTCTTCAACAGGTTCCATTCTTACTGAAACAAATGCTGATTTCTGAATATGTTTAATACTCTCCATTTTAGTACCATCTCTGGATATCATGCATAACTAAACCACAATATAATTTAGCCTGATATGTGGCTATACCCAATATGCCCATATACCAGGAATTGCCTATGAAATGGAAGAAGTGTTCTGTCCTCCTTCACCTCCGTCCAAGTGATGGCTTAATTAGCCGGCACTATCAGCTCCGGCAGCAAAATAGCGAGCATCTGCCAAGTGTCTCTGTTATCTCCCTTGATGCTGATGAGTCACCCAGGAACAAACTTCAGCTCTTAGTTACTCAGTTGATTTGCCTGCTACAAAGAGGCACAGCAGCTCTCGCTGCCTTTATATCCTGTGGGGTGTGGCTCCATGACTCACCACTTCCTAGGCCTGCCCCACCCCTGCTTCTGTTGTTCCCTCCTCTCCTGCCTATGAAATCTAGGGTCCAACCAAGCCTGATTGCCATCAGTTGGGTCTGAAGGCGTGGCCTGGGGGGGAAGAATCAGGGGACAGAGGCCTCGTTATCTCTTCCACCTGGCTTGCTTCTGGCTCCTGGAGCTGAGCCAGGGAAGCCGGTGCTCCTGAGATAAGTCCTGACGGTCCTTCCCCCTCACTCTCCAAGTCACTTTCTGGCAGGAGACCCGGCTCAGGAGGTGCAGACACAACAAGAAGGTAGCATGTTGTAGTTATAAAAGAGCCTTGAGATTGTGTAACATGCATTCAACCTAAGTGATTCTGCCACAACAGAACTGTGTCAACTCGCAAAGCATCCCTGGCCTCCTCTCGAGTTGCCATAGGCCAGGGGGCGATGGGAAACTGGCAAAATGGCACAGCAGCCAAAGACAGATGCACATTCCATGCTTATCTCTCTCAAGGCTGTATCTCAGGGTTACCTACAGCAGCCGGAGGGAAGTGACCTCTACAACCCGCAAAGTTGCTCCATTGGTGAATGTGATTGATGACACAACCTGGGGGGAGGGGGGAACAGGGTCATAATTGGAGTGTAAATTACATTGGGTCAGAGCTGGCTTCACTTGGGAATGTGATATCAAGACAAATGTTACCTCTATCCAGAGCATATCTAACCTTATTCTCGGCCAAAAAAAAAAAACAACCCTCCACATCAAATAGCTCCCAAGAATGCAGTGCAAAATGTATGTAATATTTTTAGTAGGTCTTTATAATACCAGCTTTCAGGGTGAGATAAGGTATCTCAGCTACTTCAGATGGCATTGAGTGGGAATACAGCATGCAAATTACAGCCTCAGACAGACATATTTGACATAAAATTATTTAAATTTGCTAAGCTGTTTCCATTGTTACAAGAAAGGAGAGAGAAAATTGTGGAATCTATCTCACTTTAACATATAATACTTGGCAAAAAAAATGGCAAGGAGGAGGAAGTTCAAAGAGGGAAAAAAGAAGACGAGATAGTCCTTCTGAAAAAAAGCAAAGATCTGATACGTCTAAGCTGCTTCTCCCCTTGTTTCCTTCCATAATTATATTCTATTTATTGAGACCGTGCTACAAAGGCAATTCCTCGTCTGTGCATGTGTCAAGGTACATGGTACCCAAGGGTAGCTAAGTTATTTCAGCACTTCAGGTCGACTTCACACTCTTGGGTTGTAAAAATAACCAAGTTAATTAATTCACTACAGTTAGCTGCCCTTCCATTACACTCATAGTCCATTGCTTTAGTCATTCATCTCTGATTCATGGTAGAGCCAGGTCTGTTAACTTTTAGACCATGTTTCCAACACCCTGGAGTTTTATCATTTGGGTTTGGAAACTGAAGCTGGTGCCAAAGGCCCATGCTGTGAGGTTGAGAGGGGCCCTTGATTACTATCGGCTTTATTTCTTTGTTATCCTGCGGTTTTGCATCCATTTCAAGTGGACCCAACGGGACTCATCTAAACAAGGAGATAGCTATCATGAAACAGGTGCAAACAAATGGCCTTTATCAGAAAGGAAGGAAGGAAGGAAGGAAGGAAGGAAGGAAGGAAGGAAGGAAGGAAGGAAGGAAAGAAGGGAGGGAGGGAGGGAGGGAGGGAGGGAGATAAGAAGGAAGGGAAATACAGGGAAGGAAGGAAGGAAAAAGGAAGAAAGGAAGGAAAAAGGAAGAAAGGGAGGGAGGGAGGGAGATAGGACGATAGGAAGGAAAAGAGATACAGGGAAGGAAGGAAGGAAAAGAGAAAGAAAGAAAGAAAGAAAGAAAGAAAGAAAGAAAGAAAGAGGGAAGGAGGGAGGGAGATCGGATGATACAAAGGAAGGTAGATGAAGGAAGGAAGGATGGAAGGAAGGAAGGAAGGAAGGAAGGAAGGAAGGAAGGAAGGAAGGAAGGAAGGAAGGAAGGAAGGAATATAGAGAGAAAAGGGAGGGAGGGAGGGAGAGAGAAAAACAAAGAGAGCGAGAGAGTCAGAGTGAGAAGGAAGGAAAGGAAGGAAGAAAGGAAGAAAGGAGGGAGGGAGAGAGGGAGGGAAAGAAGGAAGGAAGGAAGAGAAAGAGAGAGAGAAAGAAAGAAAAAGAAAGAAAGAAAGAAAGAAAGAAAGAAAGAAAGAAAGAAAGAAAAAGAGGAAGGAGGAGGGAGGGAGGAAGGAAGGAAGAGAGGAGGGAGAGGGAGGAAAGAAGGAAGGAAGGAAGAGAAAGAGAGAGAGAAAGAAAGAAAAAGAAAGAAAGAAAGAAAGAAAGAAAGAAAGAAAGAAAGAAAGAAAGAAAGAAAGAAAGAAAAAGAGGAAGGAGGGAGGGAGGGAGGAAGGAAGGAAGAGAGGGAGGGAGAGAGGGAGGGAGGGAGAAAGGAAGGAAAGATGGAAGGAGCATACAAGTGAGTCAGATTTTGATACAACAGCTGAAGTGGGGGAGGAAAGTTAACACTTCTTTGGTTGAAGTGAAGAACTGCTAGAAAGAAAGATGATTCCCAAAGAAAGAAAATATATAGAAAGTTATAGTTCATGCAACATGTTAAGCCATAAACATGGGATCAGTTTACCAAGTTCCATAAACCCAACTATTGTGGTTTATAAACTATGGTTAAGAGGTTATTGAATTGTGAGAGTTCGGAAAAAAACACACCTTGTTTTATTCAACTATGGCTTTTGGGAAATGGATTTGTTCAGTGGTGGAATTCAAATTTGTTTACTAATGGTTCTGTGGGCATGGCTTGGTGGGCATGGCAGGGGAAGGATATTGCAAAATCTCCATTCCCACCCCACTCTGGGGCCAGCCAGAGGTGGTATTTGCCAGTTCTCCCAACTACTCAAAATTTCCGCTACCAGTTCTCTCTTTTTTTTAAAGTTTTTTTATTAAATATACAATTAAAAACATTGGACATAGCGCGACTTTTCTGGTCCCAACATTTCCATCAAATTTTCCTTATAAAAACTACAATTCATATTCCATATTGCACAATCTATCAAAATTCAGCTACATAAATCTCTTCGTTTGTAGAAATTACATTAAATGCCAATACAATTCCTGCTGGATTTCATACCTGGATTTGTTCCTCTCACATCTAGATGGACAAATGAGCTGGGAGTAACTGGTACTCCTTTTCCAAAAATGCCTTTTCTTTTCTTCTCTTTACATCTTTATGCCATAAAATTACAGTACAATGCAGTAGATGCAACAAACTAAGAATGCCATCAGATCCTGTATAAGTGAGCATCAACAAACGCTGACAAAAATCATTTATATTCCAAAATCTTGGCTAATCAGATGAATCCAAAAAGCTGAGGAAGAATTAACAAGTGCTGCTATTTTTAAATGACAAAAAAAAAACCCCTCTGGAAGAGCTTCTTTTTTTAAAAAAATAATACAAAAAATATATTTTTAGATCCAAATGGAAGAAATAAATGTGGGCCTTGGCTAGCAAAAGAGCAAAACGAAATGGAATTAAGTGGGGCATTGTTACTCTGCTAAATGCAGAACATTGTTCCCCCTCTAGAATTGTCAGCCGAACAAAAAAAATATACCAGTAAGTAGATATGCTGGAAGTCTAAAAAGATTTGTGGCTGCATGCTAAAGTAAGAGGAAGCGAGGGGAGATTAATTAATTGCCCTAAATTAATTAATTTAGGACAAACTTAATTGCCCTAAGTTCTCAGAGGACTTGGTCAAAATCATACAGGCAAATGAGAACAGTTGTTCCGGCATCTTGGGAGATCAAGGGTCAACCAACTGAACACATGGACCAAAATCATGCTTTCTAAGACAGCACTGCAGATGGCATTTACTTATTCTGGGGTGCCATGGTTCAGCAATTAAAGTCGCTGTGCTTGTCAGCAAAGCCGACCCAAGTTCGAGACCTTGAGTGCGTGAGACAGGGTGAGCTCCCAGTACTTGCTTCAGCTCATGGCCACCTGGCAATTGAAAACATGCAAATATGTAATCCTCAATGGAACTGCATCTACATGGAGGGAGGTATGCAGTGGGGTACCCCAGGGCTCTATTTTAGGCCCAGTATTTTTCAACATATTCATCAATGACTTGGGAGAGAGGATAGAAGGGAAACTCATCAAATTTGCAGATGACACCAAGCTAGCAGGAATAGCCAACAGGAAGATAGGCTTAAATTACAGAAGGATCTTGACAGACTTGGATATGGAGCGCTATTTAACAAAATGAAATTCAAGGGTGAAAAAAGTAGGGTTCTACATTTAGGCAAGAAAAACAAAATGCACAGGGACAGGATATGTGGTACCTTGCACAATAGTAGTAACTGTGGGAGGGATTTGGAGTCCTAGTGGACAATCACTTAAATATGAGCCAGCTGTGTGCAGCAGCTGTCAAAAAAAGCCAACGCAGTTCTAGGCTACATAAACAGAGGGATAGAATCAAGATCACGTGAAGTGTAAATACCAGTGCAGAGAAGAGTAATAAAGGTGATTAGGGGAATCGAGGATAAAACATATGAAGAACGGTTGCAGGAACTAGTATGTCTAGTTTAATGAAAAGAAGGACTAGAGGAGACATGATAGCAGTGTTCCAATATCTCAGGGGTTGCCACAAAGAAGAGGGAGTCAAACTATTCTCCAAAGCACCTGAGGCAGAGGTGAAATGCTACCAATACACACTGATTCAGGCGAACTGGTAGTAATAAAAGCTACCAGTTTGGGCGAACTAGTACTAAAAGATATGCTTCATCCGAACCAGTATTTCTGACGATCAGCTGTGCCGCACGATTTATATTCCCTAGAAAGCAGGAAATCCTGCTTTCTAGTGAATCTAAATCGCACGGCGCAGCTGCCCCCCCCCCGTTCTACTTATCTTCTTAAGCCTCCTTTTTCATCCTGTGCAGTAGCATCTATGGGTGCACATGCACGTGAAGCATGCATTTGATGCACACCACGCCTGCGTGCGCAGCGAACCGGTGGCAAACCTTGGAGGATTTTTCCACTGACCTAACGGTAGAACAAGAAGCAATGGGTGGAAACTAATCAAGGAGAGAAGCAACTTAGAACTAAGGAGAAATTTCCTGACAGTGAGAACAATTAATCGGTAGAACAACTTGCCTCCAGAAGTTGTGAATGCTCCAACACTGGAAATTTTTAAGAAGAGGTTGGATAACCATTTGTCTGAAGTGGTGCAGGGTTTCCTGCCTAAGCAGGGGGTTGGACTAGAAGACCTCCAAGTTCCCTTCCAACTTCATTAAATTATAAATGCAAGTAGGTACCATTTCAGTGGGAGTGCGCGTTCCATGCGCATCGGCATATAGTCATGTTGGTCACCTGACCCCGGAAGAGTCTTTGGACAATGTTGGCTCCTTTGGCTAAGTCAGATACGATTGGGCAGGGAATACCTTTTACTTATTCTGGGAGTATATCATCTATTTTCAATACAATACCAGATTTGAGTATAAGCAGATTTGTTCTGGCCCACAATTGCTATTTCAACTTCCGATACAAAAACACTGAAGTTCTACAACTGTCCATCTGTATTTTCTTGGATATAATACACAAAACTGTCAGATATGAACCTTGGTTCATGTCGGCTAGACTTCCTCTGTTTTAAATGAAATAGAAGAAATGGAATGTTGTTGTTGTTTTTAAAAAATAACATAAGCTGTGCTAACAATGTACATATTTCTTTTTTCCAAATCCAGTAAGCAAGACAAAGATAAAAACAAAAATACCCTTTACTGCCCTCAGGAACTCAACAGAGTCTATTTTGACAATAGAGGAGAGAATAAGGGAAAGACAAGAGCAATGCATTAAACAAAACAAAAAATAATAATAATAATAATAGAAAAATAGAAAACTTGCTCCAGGAGCATTAGAATATTACTTTTTTCCATGCAGCCAAGACAAAGAAACATGAATAGGATTAATTCCTACCCTTTTGTTTGTGATCAAAACACAACGTAAAATATTCATGGAAAGTAAAATGTGTGCATCACAATAAAAAAAAAGAGAACATTTTGCTCATTTCTCAGAGCAGTCTTCTCAAATTCCCCTATTCTCAAAATCAGATTGTTATTGCACACCAACAAATATGCATTCAGAATGAGGGATTGGGGGGCAAGAAAAGATGGAGAGGGAGGGAGGGAGGGAGGGGGAGAGAGAGAGGGAGAGAAGGAGGGGAGGAGAATGGAAGGAGGGAGAGAGTGAGAGGGAGAGAGAGATGAAAGGGGGGAGAGGAGAGAGGGAGAGAGGAGGGAGAGAGAGGGAGAGAGAGATGAAGAGAGGGGAGAAAGGGGAGAAAGGGATAGAAAGAGGAGAGAGAGGGAGGAGGGAGGAGCAGGAGAGAGAGATGAAGAGAGAGAGAGATAAGGAGAGAGAGAGAAAGGGAGGGAGGAGGGAGAGGAGAGAGGGAGAGAGAGAGATGAAGAGAGGGGGAGAAAGGGGGTAGAAAGGGAGAGAAAGAGGGAGGGAGAAAGGGAGGGAGGGAGAGGGAGAGGGAGAGAGAAGAGGGAGAGGGAGAGAGAGAGATATATAAAGGGAGAGGGAGAATTCTCATTCATTACTAAGAGGTTTGGTGGAATTAGACATCATATTTTTATGCATTTTAACGGGGAATAAAAACACTCTCAGCTGATGGCCACGGAGCAAAATATAGCAGGCATGTCGTTACAGCAGATGCATAATGTATAGGTTCTAAGGCACTTGCAAACTATATTACGTTAATATTCTTGCAGACTTCGGATTCCTCCAGTTAAAAAGATGCCATCCATGCTTATGAAACAGGGATCCTGAGCAGTGCCTATATGAAGATGAGGATAAAGAGGAGGCCTTTGCACAACTGCAGGTTGGGCTCCAGTTACGACCCTTCCTGGACCAACAATCCCTGCTCACGGCCATTCATGCCCTAGTCACTTCCCATCTTGACTATTGCAATACGCTCCACATAAGGCTGCCCTTAAAGAGCATCCAGAAGCTCCAGTTGGTGCAAAATGCAGCAGCCTCTATGGTTTTGCGCAGACCCCGGTGTGCACCTGTATTAGCTCTCCTGCGGGAGCTGCATTGGTTGCTGATTTTCTTCCGGGTGCAATTCAAGGTGCTGGTTTTCACCTTTAAAGCCCTTTATGACTTGGGACCAGGTACAAACAAACAAACGTAGTTTATTAGAACTCCAAATTAATTCCAAAACAAATCCTTCAGAAAAAGTCCTTCGGCCTTATCACAAACCTTTGTCTTCTTTGGCACCTTGCCAAAGGCTTTTCTTGCCAAAGCCCCACAAAGTTCAGAAACAAGAGACGCTGACTAGAAATCAATGTAGCAATGTTGCTTTCCTACAAAGAGCCCAAGAGCCGTTGCTGCTCTTTTAAGACTTATAGGAGGGGCCAGTCATCTCCTGGCCTTACTCCCGAGTCATCCTTTTTGCTTTAGCTGCTCTTGCCTTCTGGCAGTTCTTCACATATGTCCACTAGGAACAGGGTCCTCCTGTTCCTCTGCCTCTCTGCTGTCCCCCTATGGAGGCTCTGGAGTCCGCACATCGCTCCCAGATGGCCCTGACCCCATCTATGTTTCTGATGCAGAGCCCTCATCCGGGCCTTCCCCAGAACCCAGGACTGGCCCATGGTCCTCCCCAGACTTCTCACTGTCCGACTCCACTGCCAGGTCCGCAGGCTGCTGGTGGACCATAACAACTGTACCTTCTCTGCTGGTTTTGCAAGCGGGCCTAGGGAACGCAGAGTGGGATGGAGCCCATTAAATGGCTTGTGTAATATATGGTCGCCAGGGTGAAGGGGGGGTCATTTTATAATATTATGTTATTAATTTATTATATTATTTTCTCTTTTATTACTTTTATTGGTTTTTATATGAGGTTTTTATATTGTTGTAATTTATATTTTTATATTGTTGTAAGCCGCCTTGAGTCACCATGTGCAAATAGATATCCAAAGATTTCCTTTCTAAACTGCTGGAACATCTGATTAGTGCAGGAGTGTCAAACTCGGTTTCATTGAATTGCCGGCAGCTGAGCAGGAAGACGAAAAGTGGACAGATCCCCGCTTCCGGAGAATGGAGAGGCGACGTCAGCAAAAGGAAGGGAGGGGCAGGCCTGGATAAGTGCTGAGTCATGGAGCCACACCCCATGGCCTATATAAAGGATCTTCTTTTTGGCATTCCTTGAGTCAGGCAAAGTCTCATCTGGTTGCTGAAGTCACACCTTAGATTCCTGCCTGCCCTGAGAACTCTGACAGGAATTTGGCAAAGCTGCAGAGGCTTCGTGGCCATGCTTGATACAGACTTCTCAGACCCGGCCGTCAGAGGAGGAGTGGGACATGACAGTCCTTGTTTGTCTTTTCCAACCAATCCCTATTAGGTTTTTCTGCATTAACTATTCTTGGCTGGATTGTATTTCTGCTGATCAGGCACAGCGTTGTTCTGAACAAGATCCCCCACCACACCAGTGGCTCCACAAAGGAAGCATGTGCGCATAGCTCCATTGTGTTTCTGGAACAATCCAGAAAAGAACAGAGGAGTGAGAGACCATGGTATTTACCACCTACCTTCCCACCCACCTAAAATATTCTCCTAGTTCAAAACAATCTAGCCGTGTAAATTTGCCTGTTTGGTACACCACAAGTCTACTTTCCAGACTGAGTGATGGTAATAATAAGTTTATTGTATAGCTAAGTTTCTTCCTTCGAATGAGTTTTCCACCCACAGTCTACCCTGGATAACTGAACCACCTTAAATAATGGGAGGAAATCCATGTAAAATTTAAAAAAAATGTTTTTTAAAAGAATCCCATATAATGTATCGATATAACTATAACTCTTCTAGAGAACTGGAAATGGAAATATAAGGGTGGAAGAATTTTGTTGCAAAAGTCCCGAAGGGTACCAAATAATAGGGAACAAAATAAAGCTTTTTTATTTTTTATTTTTTAAAAAAGAAAAGTTGCATCGTTACATCCTTTTCAGACTGTGCTAAAAATTGTCAAGTAACATTTGGTGTCTAAAAGATGAATCACAGTTAACAACCAGCTGTGTAAACAATAGATTCATTACTTTTCATGCTGCTTTAAAGCTGGGGATTTTCTTTCCCTTTAGTAAAGTTGCCAAATTTGCAACTTGAGAGAAAACAGCTTTACATTTGCACTTGGAATGTGTCAAATGTGTAAAGGCCAAAGAGGACTGTGGATTGTCAGCAACAAGCAGGACCCGAAAAACCAGCCCTCCGATGCTGATTCTGTAAACGAGAGGTGGGATGGGGTCACTACACATCATAAACTCTTTGGATGTAGTCAAAGTGACCTTTTTCTTCTTTTTATGACCCTTTAATCCCTTTATTCGGGGTGGAGTTGTGGCGACTCCACTGGAGCTGAACATTTACTGGCTGGAGGCCCTTCCTGATGCCTACATGGAGTTCACAGCAGATATTTTCTCTATGCACCCTGATAGAGAAACATCTGTCACAGCCTAGGATTGAACTCTCAACCTTCTGAGTGGGAGGTGAGCATCTTCACCTCTAGGCCATTGCGCCATTCAGGATGTAGTCACTAAATTCAGTCTGAACCTGGCTTGATCCAGTCCAGTGAGCTGGATTTTCTAGTCCTATCTGACCTACATTTTTTATCCTCACAATTTGCTATTTTTAGTGGGTGAGTTTTGTAATTTTACTATGGTTTTTATGCTGTTTCAACTTTAGATTGGGAGCCTCCAGAGTTGGTTGTAAGATGGGCAGCTAGATAAATGTTTTAAATCAGCATTCTCAACCTGTGGGTCGCGACCCCATTGGGGGTCGAATGACGATTTGCCAGGGGTCGCCTAAGACCATCGGAAATATGGGAAGTATACTTGCGAGTCGAAGAATTGCGAATTCGGCTTCAGGTGTGATGAATTAAAAAAGAGAGAAATCTTTGCTCTGATGTCTCCCTCTCAAGCCAGCTGCAATCACTCCCAATTGCTAGCCTAATCAGGCTTCAGGCGCGATAAACTTAATAGCAGAGGAGTCTCCGCTTTAATGCCTCCGTCCTCAAGGCAATCGCAAGCAGTTCAGATCGCTAGCCAATATGGCTTCAGGTGTGATAAATTAAAAAAAACCCAGTTTGCCGCTTTTCCCCCCTTCTGCGGCTGTTGAGGCATGCTGAGTTCGCTGCTTAAAAAAAAAAATTACGGTTGGAGTCGTCACATCGTGGGGAATTGTATTAAAGGGGTCGCAGCATTATAAAGGTTGAGAACCACTGTTTTAAATGAAGAAATAAACCTACTTATTGACCAGTTGTGGTGCAGCAGACTGCTAGGAGTACTAAACTAACCTCTTGGAGAATCCCAACTTGTGCCGTGCAACAAAAGTCCACATTGTTTTGGATTTTCAAGCTGTTCTTTGTTTGCTCAGCTCTCCGCCGGTCTGTCAGATGTGTTTCTCCTTTTTTTTAATCATCAGTTTGCTTCCCTTGGAATGTTAAAACAGATTTTCCATGTGTAATTCTGTTGTCAATTCGTAAAGCATTCCTGGACTGCTCTCGAGTTGCCATAGGCAGGAAGGGGGAAAAACTGATGGAGCAACACGGCAGCAATCAGAAGCACATTCCACGAATACCTTTCTCAAGGCCGCATCCTAGGTTGCCAGAGCCAGCTGGAGGTGTGTTCTTTACAGCCTGTGAAAGTGCTCCACTGGAGAATGTGATTTATGACATACTCTGGGAGGAGGGGGGAAACGGTCATAGTTGGGACATAAATTACGTGGAGCAGAGCTGACACCACTTGGGTATGTGCCGACATGTTTCTCCTGGATTTCTTTTGAAACTTGGCTCGAGGCACATGAATTAATCAGGGCATCCGTCAGAACCCTGACATCTGGATTGTGCTCATAGGTCTGCAGTTCCCGGATGTCACTCTGGTAAGAAGCACAGGCAGGACTCTAGTTTATATAAGTTTATTTATTATATTCATGAAGATTATAGGTGGCCCCAGCAAGAGAGAACAATATTTGAAATCAGAGGACCATGGCTGAATGAATGGTGCCTAGATTAGATTAGATTAACAGAGTTGGAAGGGACCTTGTAGGTCATCTACTCCAACCCACCCCCCACCCTACCCAAGCAGGAGACACTACACCTTTTCTGACAAATGGAAGTCCAGTCTCTTCTTGAAAGCCTCCAGTGATGAAGCTCCCACAACTTCGGAAGGCAACTTCTGTTCCATGGGTTGATTGTTCTGACTGTCAGAAAAATTCTCCTTATTTCTAGGTTGAGCCTCTCGTTGTTCAGTTTCCAATCATTATTCCTTGTCTGGCCTTCAGGTGCCTTGGAGAATAGCTTGACCCCTATCCTCTCTGTGGCAGCCCCTCAAATATTGGAAGACTGCTGTCATGTCTCCCCTGGTTCTTCTCTTCACTAGACTAGCCATGCCCAGTTCCTGTTCTTCATATGTTTTAACCTGACTCCCTAAACTGAATGATCATAAGGTAAAGGTAAAGGTTCCCCTTACACATATGTGCTAGTCGTTGCCGACTGTAGGGGCCTGTGCTCATCTCCATTTCAAAGCCGAAGAGCCAGCGCTGTCCGAAGACGTCTCCGTGGTCATGTGGCCGGCATGACTCAACGCCAAAGGCACACGGAATGCTGTTACCTTTCCACCAAAGGTGGTCCCTATTTTTTCTACTTGCATTTTTACATGCTTTCGAAACTGCTAGGTTGGCAGAAGCTGGGACAAGTAACGGGAGCTCACCCAGTTACACGGCAGCACTAGGGATTCGAACCGCCGAGCTGCCGACCTTTCGATTGACAAGCTCAACGTCCTAGCCCCTGAGCCACCTGCATCCTACTGAATGATCATGCCACGTGTAAAATGACCCTCCATGTCAGGCTGGGAAGGAAAGAAGGATTTTCACTTCATACTTACAATCTTGAATTGAGCTAGCTTTCTGCCTGAGAAAAATAGCTGAGTTTTGACAACACGCTAAACATGGACTTACGAACTGCAATTCCTGCATTTGCATAATCTGCTTTTCGCCAAAGACACCACTGCAACATGTAATTCAACAAATGCAAAAAAAAATGAGAATGGCTGGTAATTTACATAGGCTGTGTAATAAGAATGATAACCACCATAAATTGTTTCAACTCCTACCCTCAAAACACTATAGAGGACTACACACCAAGACAACTAGACACAAGAAAGTTTTTTCTCCAAATGCCATCACTCTGCTAAACAAATAATTCCCTCTACACTGTCAAACTATTCACTAAGGCTGCATTACTGTTACTATTTATCTTCTCATCGTTCCTATCACCCATCTCCTCCCATTTATGACAGAACAGAACAGAACAGAATAGAATAACAGAGTTGGAGGTCTTCTTCCCAATTTTTTTTTATTTTTTATAAACATAAAAAAAATCATTGTGAACAAATTATTGATCAGGTACATCCTTAAACATATTAAATTTCACTCCCATTATAGTCTAATACAATATATTTTCTTCTCCTTCTTAAATTTAATTATTTATTTGCACAAATCTAATAAAAAAAAAGAAATTCAAATTTGACCCATTCTGAAAGGTATTTAAATGAAGTCTAGTCCCCATATTTAATATCCCAAAACATCATTAGTGGATCTTCTATTAACTTCTTAAATTTCACCAATCTGAACTTTACATCTATATTACTTATCACCTCGTCACCCTTACGACATGGACTGGTATGCCTTTGGGGGTGCTGCAGAAGGGGGCTTGATCCTCATCTTGGGTGGCAGCTCCCCGCTGTGAAGGGCTGAGCCGGGAGCCCCCAGGACCGCACCAGCCTCCTGTAGCGTTGGGGTGGTCCTATTCGCTTCGATAGAGCTGCTTCGGCGCCCGCCATTTTTTCCTTGCCATTTTTGCGCCTCAGCGCCTGTCAGCTGTGCTGCGGAGGCAAGCCCTCGCCACTGATTGCAGCGGAACGAGTTCGGCCATGCCAACCTTTTAAGCCTGGGCATGGGCCGTTTCTTTCCTTGGAGCCAGGCGCACAGAACATGTGGAAAGTCGTCGGAGTGCTTGGGACCATACCCGCCTCTCGCAGCCTGGTGTGCCTTCTGGATTAATTGTACAGGATCGGAGGTACAATTTGCCGCATTCCTGTCCAAGACCCTTCAATCAAATTGTATTGTAAATAATTAAATTGTATCATTTTGACAGGTGAGTTCAATAAAGAGACAAATACTCTCTACGCTATTCCACATCAGATCTTGCTTCTGCCCTTCATGAATAAAGTCTGGTTTAGATGGTCAGACCATCTAAAAACTTTTTCTTAAAATTGCCCAGCGATCACATAGACAATTTCTTTCTTACATAGGAATAGTCCTGAACTCACGAAGACTATTCCCTCTTATCATCTTCCTCTGCCTCTAAATAACATATATTTAAAAAAATTTCATCTAATCGGTTTTTGATACCAAGACAAAAAATTTAACATTTTAAAAGGGTAATTACTAGTTATTTCCCCCAATTATTCCTAGAGTTGGAAGTCTTCTAGTCCAACCCCCTGCCCAAGCAGGAAACCCTGCACCTCTGCATGACTGTAACTTTGTTGCTTGTATCCTTACAATTTATATTGATATTGTTTCCTGATTGCTTATTTGAACCCTATGACTATCATTAAGTGTTGTACATTATGATTCTTGACGAATGTATCTTGTCTTGACACTGACTAGGTGGCTCAGTGACTAAGACACTGAGCTTGTCGATCAGAAAAGTTCGAATCTTTAGACACTCTAAGGGCCTCTGTGGCTCAGACTGGTAAGACAGTCTGTTATTAACAGCAGCTGCTTGCAATTACTGCAGGTTCAAGTCCCACCAGGCCCAAGGTTGACTCAGCCTTCCATCCTTTATAAGGTAGGTAAAATGAGGACCCAGATTGTTGGGGGCAATAAGTTGACTTTGTATATAATATACAAATGGATGAAGACTATTGCTTGACATAGTGTAAGCCGCCCTGAGTCTTCGGAGAAGGGCAGGATATAAATGCAAATTTAAAAAAAAAGACATACATCTCCTGCGTGAGCAGGGGGTTGGACTAGATGACCTCCAAGGTCCTTTCCAATTCTGTTACTGTCTTTTTATGTACACTGAGAGCATATGCACCAAAGACAAATTCCTTGTGTGTCCAATCACACTTGGCCAATAAAGAATTCTATTCTGTTCTCTTCTGTTCTGTTCTGTTCTATTCTATTCTCTATTGTGATGAATCAAGGAACCAGCCAAACAAATTCTAGAGGAAAAGTGATGTCTTTCTTATTTAAAAAACAGAACAAAAAAAGAACAAGTCATCTGTCCTGACAGCCTTTAGTAATTTTTCATTTGTTGATTAAAGGACACCACCGTTTTAATTTCTTGTTTAGCTCCTTCGCTGTAGGAATACGGTATAGATGTAAACTACAGAGGTATAAAGCCATCAGAAAGATAACTTGAGGACAGATGGCATCATAGATTTTAAAAAGGCCTTCGTGAAATAAACAGTGGACTCATCGTAACAGAAAACATTCACTGACATAATGTGCTGTTTGCACGTTATCAGTAATATATTAAAACCTCCCGTTTGCAAACCGCTATTTGCATGGAAGGAGGGAGAGAGAAAAATTGACTTCCTTGGAAAACTGAATGAAAATACTTCGCTCTGGTTCTTCATTTTGATGAGTCCAATATTATAAATAGATATATTTTCCCCTCAAGGCTGTCACTGCTAATTGTGCATTTCCCCAAAGGCATCATATTCCATATCTGATGAAATGCCATAGCTAAGGTGACTTTCTATCTCTCTGTAGGTTTCGGGAAACAAACTTGCATCCGATAATCCCACCTACTTGTTTGATTTCTGACAAAGAAATCTGGCTATTCAATAGGCAAGGCATCCTCCATCTCAAGTCAAATCAGGTGAACATTTTGCCCTTTGCTTTACCTTGACCAGTAAAGAATCAGTCTGGAAAACCACCAGCTTTGATCTAAGAAAAGGTCAAGGACGGCTAAGAAAGACCGAATTCTCTTCTTGCTGAGCTCCTTGGCCAAGGTGTGAAAATCCCCTGAAAAGCAAAAAAGGATTTTGAAAAGGAAGCAGGAACGCCAATGCAGAAAAATGGAGAAATAGTAAGGCAATAATATTAATTGGTATTCTGGAGGAGAAAAAGACTAGGATCATGTCTTTGATGGGACTGAGCCACGGATGAAATGTTCCCGGTTCGGACCGGATCGCCCAATCCGGTAGCAATGGTGGCGGGTGGTTTGGAGAACTGGTAGCAAAAATCCCTGCCCGCCCCCCATGCCCAGCTGAGCCACACGATCATCAGAGCCTTTTTTTTTTTACTTTTAAAACCATTTTTTTAACAACCTCTTTGGCAGGGGAAGGATACTATAAAATCTCCATTCCCTCCCCAATCCAGGGGAAAGTTACTGCAAAATCCCCATTTCCTCCTGAGCAGCTGGGACTTTGGAGGCAGAGAATAGATGGCCAGTCAGAATTTTTACTACCGGTTCTCCGAACTACTCAAAATTTCCGCTACCAGTTCTCCAGAACTGGTCAGAACCTGCTGAAACCCACTTCTGTTCCTGGGACACAGGCATGTTTACGACTGCCTGGAACTTTCACCAAGATGTCATTATTAATAATTATTGGTCACAATTAATAACTTAGCCTCCCAAATGAAGAACTGTTTCAGCTCCTGAAGACATGATATCCATTCATCCGTCCTAGGAACTCAGGACAGATGACTTGCACTTAGAATAGAATAACAGAGTTGGAAGGGACCTTGGAGGTCTTCCAGTCCAACCCCCTGCTTAGGCAGGAAACCCTACAGTCCTACACCAATTCAGACAAATGGTGATCCAACATCTTCTTAAAAACTTCCAGTGTTGGCACATTCACAACTTCTGCAGGCAAGTTGTTCCACTGATTAATTGTTCAGGAAACTTCTTCTGAAACTTACATTTGAGAGGGTGCACCAGAAGCTGGAGTGAATGTTTATAATGGAACTAATTTATACGTCTGCAGGAGCAGAACAGAGCTATCTGAATTGCTTTTTTTTTCTTATTAAAAAAGCAAAATGTTCTGGAAAGAAAAGAACTAATCCAATTGAAATTTTACTTCTGTGTTTTGTTACTCTTTCTGTTTTGGGAAACTTCATTATCAGAGTGAAAATTAATCTTAGAATGCCCTCAATGTTTAACTTGAGTATTTCAGAAAAAGGCCAGAAATTAGAAGTTTGTTCCCCATTATTGTTCACCTTGCTAAAAAACTCTCAAATTGTGCAGAACTCAAGAGATTTATTTATTTTAAAGCCTCTCTGAACAGGTTGCCCACCTCGGTGTGCAAGCTGACAGTCTACGGCTAACCAAGATAGATATGCTTAAGTCATTGAGAAATGCATGAGGAATAAAACAGAGCGTTAAAATGTACAGCATATAAAGCAGTTGCTAAAAATCCATTAAGGTGAAGTTAATCAAAAGCAGACCAGATGTTTTGCAATTGCTCTTAAGGATATTCCAGGGATTTACATTTATTTTATATTTAGAAAAAGAGTTCGTTGGGGCAGTGGTGGAATTCAAATTCTTTTACTACCGGTTCTGCGGGCATGGCTTGGTGTGCGTGGCATGGCTTGCTGGGCATGGCAGGGGAAGGATACTGCAAAATCTCTATTCCTACCCCACCCCTGGGGGAAGGATACTGCAAAATCTCCATTCCCACCCCACCCCTGGGGGAAGGATACTGCAAAATCTCCACTCCCATCCCACTCCTGGGGGAAGGATATTGCAAAATCCCCATTCCCACTTCACTCTAGGGGGAAGGATATTGCAAAATCCCCATTCCCTCCCCACCCCTGGGGGAAGGATACTGCAAAATCTCCACTCCCATCCCACTCCTGGGGGAAGGATATTGCAAAATCTCCATTCCCACTTCACTCTAGGGGGAAGGATATTGCAAAATCCCCATTCCCTCCCCACCCCTGGGGGAAGGATACTGCAAAATCTCCATTCCCACCCCACTCCTGGGGGAAGGCTATTGCAAAATCTCCATTCCCACTTCACTCTAGGGGGAAGGATATTGCAAAATCCCCATTCCCTCCCCACCCCTGGGGGGAAGGATACTGCAAAATCTCCATTCCCACCCCACACCTGGGGGAAGGATACTGCAAAATCTCCATTCCCACCCCACACCTGGGGGAAGGATACTGCAAAATCTCCACTCCCATCCCACTCTGGAGCCAGCCAGAGGTGGTATTTGCTGGTTCTCCGAATTACTCAAAATTTCCGCTACCGGTTCGCCAGAACCTGCTGGATTTCACCCCTGCTTGGAGGGTTTGTTGCCTAACAGTTTGATAGCTCTCCTGATAGAGCAAAGAGAAGATTAGCATGGGTGCAATTGACCCTTTAGTCTGCTTGGTTTCAAACCCTCAGGAGCAGAGTCTGGAAACCCTGACTGGAAGCAAAGTTTGCTTTTGGCAAACTGCTTCCTGAACGTGTTGGTCTTTTCCTGGGGTGAATATTCAATCGCCTGCTTTCTGTTTGGGGTTCCGTGCAAATTGTTAGAAGTGAACGTTGCCGGAGAAGAAGCCACGTTCTCGGCAGTGATAACACAAGTACTCATTTCGCACAGCCAGGAACCTTTGATGACTTGCCTCTTTCAATTTCTGCATGTCGAGTTCACCTGCTGAATAATGTCGCCATTGCTGGATTAATTCTGGTTATCGGAGCTGTCAGCGTTTCCATCAAATAGTGGCGGGTTTCCCCTTCTTGTCCTGACCCATTGACCAAACCATGATCGCGGCAGGATCTCCAATCAAATAGCATTGGGATAATGTTTATTTGCCAGGGGCTCAAATGGAGGAACGCTGTCCCTCCATCAAGCTGAATAGGATTAACAAGGTTTATTCCTGCAAATAACATCAAATAAACATCCAATTTTTTTTTGGGGGGGGGAGGGAAATATTTCAGTCCAACCCACTCATTGATGATGTAAAAAAAATTTAAAATAAATCAGTGCTTTGTTTTGTTGATGTTCCATTTATGGAGGAAATGGATTTTCTTGAAATACTCTCGGAATTTATAAATGGTTCCATCGTAGAAATCAGCTTTCCTTCTCAATATCTCAGAAGGTAGGTAGATATTCGCAAATAAATGGGTAGCATATCTATTCAAGCGTTATTGGATAGATATGCACTGAGGGAGGAGAAACATTACAATCAAATGAAATGCTCACGGTTCGGACCGGATCGTGCGATCCGGTAATGATCGTGGCTGTTGGTTCAGCGATCCAGTAGCAATGGCGGAGCAAAGCTCCGCCCACCTGCCTGGGTGTCATTACTTCCTGGTTTTAACCAGGAAGTAATGTGTTTTTTAGCTTTTGCGTATGCGCATAAGGTTTTGCGCATGCGCAGGTCTGTGCGCGCATGTGACACCCGTGCGCGAGAGACCGAAACAAGTGGGCACATGTAGCACATGCACTTCTGAACCGGTAAGGAAGGTAAGTAGATTTCACCCCTGATTACAGTCCTCGACTTACGACCACAATTGAGCCCAAATGTCTGTTGCTAAGCGAGATCGTTGTTAAGTGAGGTTTGCCTCATATGAAAGCCTTACTTGCCACATTTGTTAAATGAAATCACTGCAGTTGTTAAGTTAGTGACACGGTTGTTGAGTGAACCTGGATTCCTCATCAACTTTGCTTGTCAGAAGGTCGCAAATGATAGCAATAGCGCTTAGACTTATATACCACTGAAATGATTCAGTGAAGGATTGGATCCAGCAGCAAAAGGATATCATGGTGTGCAGTGTGTGTGTGTATGTGTGTGTTTGTGTGTGTGCGTGTGCGTGTGCGCGCACGCACGTGCGTGTGGAATCATCAGTAATTCTGGCAATATATTTTTCAAAGCACTAGATGAGAAATAAGTTAACTCAGGATGCCCATGTGCACCAAAACTTCAAGATTTCTACAGTACATTATTACAAGTATATACATTAAAGGCAAATGCACATGAAATCAATATTCAATAGCAGTAGCTATTTAGACCAGTGATGGCTAACCTTTTTGTCATCAAAGTGCCAAAAGCGCTTGCTCACACGCACAACAGCATGCATGTGTGCCTGCACCCAAAATGAATGATTGTGCAACCCACTCCCTCACGCAATCACATGCGACCCCCGTGCTTCCCCCCCCCCCGCGCCCCGTTTTTGGTCCCAGGAAGCTGCAGGGAGGCCTGCTAGACCCAAAATGGGCCACGGGGGGCGCACTGCATCCCCCCATGCTCCTCCCACCCTGCACGTATGGACATGGGACCCCATCCCCCACCCACACGCACGAGACTCCCAGGGCATGTGTATGCATCTCCTGAATGCGCCCCCTGTGCATGCACAGCAGAGACCCAAAAATCATCTGCTGGCAGGAGGCGCACGCGAAATCTGCCCCAGATTTAATCTTTATTCTCTCTGAATATGTTAATTGACAAAAGAGTTTAACTATCTGATGGGCAGAAGTTACAGATAGACCAGTGGTAGTCAACCTGGTCCCTACCACCCACTAGTGGGCATTCCAGCTTTCACGGTGGGCGGTAGGGGTTTTGTCCGATACTGAAGCACTTTCCTTATAATTTAATTGACTTTTTAAAAAAAATTCATAGCATTATTTAAAAACATTTTCATTAGGTTTCCATAAAATTCCCCGTGACAATTTAAATTTCTGAAAATATACTATTTGTATCGCCCGCATATAAGTTCAGTTCACGTTATGTAAGTGAAACTAAATGGCACTATAGTGCAACCGCAAACAAAACAGCCTCATCCCAGAATAGCTCGCGCATCTCCCCACCACACTACCCAGCTATAGCAGACAAGCAGAGCTGGTAGCCGGCACCCCCCCCAAACCCAATCCACAATGTGTGAGAGGCATGTGCAGATGGCGATGCATGGTGCATTACTGTGGAACCGGTGGGCGGTAAGAAAATTTTACTACTAACAGAGATACAAAAGTGGGCAGTAGGTATAAAAAGGTTGACTAGCCCTGATTTATATACCGCTTCACAGTGCTTTACAACCCTCTCTAAGCAGTTTGCAGAGTCAGCCTTTTGCCCCCAACAATCTGGGTCCTCATTTTACTGACCTCAGAAGGATGGAAGGCTGAGTTAACCTTGAGCCTAGTGAGATTCGAATTGCCAAATTGCAGGCAGCCGGCGGTCTGCAGAAGTAGCCTGCAGTACTGCACTCTAACCACTGTACCACCGCGGCTCTTATCGATGATCACATGACCCTGGGACACTGCAAACATCATAAAAATGAGTCCTTTGCCAAGGGACTGTATTTTGATCACATGACCATGGGGATGCTGCAATGGTCACAAGTATGAAACAAAGTCTCTTTGTCTCAGTGCTGTTGCAACTTTGAACAGTCACTAAACAAACTGTTGGAAGTCAAGGCCTACCTGTATTTACATTAGCCTCAGCATCCAAGGGGCTATGGCTCAACCCCTCAATGTCTTCTTCCCTTCAATTTATGGAGTGGAAAAGAGGTACAGTAGGGTTTCCATATTGGGACGCAGTGGCTCAGTGGCTAAGACAGTGAGCTTGTCGATCGAAAGGTCAGCAGTTCAGTGGTTCGAATCCCTAGTGCCGCGTAATGGGGTGAGCTCCCATAACTTATCCCAGCTTCTGCCAACCTAGCAGTTCGAAAGCATGTAAAAAATGCAAGTAGAAAAATAGGGATCACCTTTGGTGGGAAGGTAACAGCATTTGGTGTGCTTTTGGCGTTGAGTCATGCCGGCCACATGACCATGAAGATGTCTTTGGACAGCGCCGGCTCTTTGGCTTTGAAACGGAGATGAGCACCGCCCCCTAGAGTCGGGAACGACTAGCACATACGTGCGAGGGGAACCTTTACCTTTACCCTTACCTTAGGGTTTCCTTCTGTGAGGGGGAATTTTGCTGTATCAGGATTCCTGTCTCAGAGGGAAATCGACAATTGTCCAATATAGAATCCCCTTTCAGACTTCTGCTGAGTAAAATAAGGTCAGGCTCAAAATGGATCCGTATAGGACACCGAAGCTACGACTGTCCTAGGCAATTTCACTCTTTCTTGCACACAGATTTCCCTCATCAGTTTTACTGACTCAAATCAATGATTCATCAAGCTCAGTATTGAGTCTGATGGACCACTGATTGGATTCAGGGCAGCTGAATGGGGATCATGAGTAAATCCACCTTCGGGTCAAGTGCGATTCTCGTTGACTACATGGATATGCTATACAATTTCTTTGGCAACAGTACAGAAGTAGTTTACCGCTGCATTTCTTCATATATATATATATATAAACTTTCCAGAGCATCCTATAGCTCTGGGGTTTCCTTGATAGTCTCTTATCCAAACAGTAACTAGCAATAGTACTTAGGCTTACTCTTCATAGTAATAATAATAATAATAATAATAATAATATTTTAATTTGTATACCGCCCTTCTCCCGAAGGACTCAGGGCGGTGAACAGGCAGATAAAATATAAATACACACAATAATTAAAAACATCCCTTAAAAAACTAATTTAAATGCCCAAAATGTTAAAAAACGTACTCCCCCATAAAATCACAAAATTTTAAAAACCCATCCAATAAAAATAAAAATCAGGCTAGTCCTTGTGCTTTACGGCCCTCTCGAAACAGTTTACAGAGTCAGGCTATTGCCCCCAACAATCTGGGTCTTCATTTTAACGACCTCAGAAGAATGGAAGGCTGAATCAACCTTAAGCCAGTGGGATTCGAACTGCTTTCAGTTGGCAGAGTTAGCCTGCAATGCTGCCTTCTAACCACTGTGCCACCACAGCTCCTATACTAAATCTTTCAGATTAAAACAATTTAGATACTGCAATCTGCTCTGGGTGGTAAACTGGTCTAGTAAATTGCCTTTCTATTTTTAAAACTCTGAAACACCATCGTATGGTTATAGTTTCCATTTGACTTATATTCTCGACAGAAAAGGACAAATGTGACATAATCTGTATTTATTTATTTTATTTATTTATTTTATTCAATTTTTATACCGCCCTTCTCCCGAAGGACTCAGGGCGGTGTACAGCCAAGTAAAAAATTACAATATCAATATTAAAAGAAATTAAAACAAGCATATTATAAAATGGCCAGATTTAAAACGAATTAAAATATTAAAATATAAATAACCCAATAAAATTTTAACCCAATAAAATTTTAGGCCAGTCCCGCTTGAATAAATAAGTGCGTTTTCAGCTCACGGCGAAAGGTCCGAAGATCAGGTACTTGACGTAAACCAGGGGGAAGCTCATTCCAGAGCGTGGGAGCCCCCACAGAGAAGGCCCTGCCCCTGGGGGCCGCCAGCCGACATTGTTTGGCGGACGGCACCTTGAGAAGGCCCTCTCTGTGAGAGCGTACGGGTCGGTGGGAGGCGAACGGTAACAGCAGACGGTCTCGTAAGTACCCGGGTCCTAAGCCATGGAGCGCTTTAAAGGTGGTGACCAAAATCTTAAAGCGCACCCGGAAGACCACAGGAAGCCAGTGCAGACTGCGCAGGAGTGGTGTTACATGGGAGCAACGAGTTGCTCCCACTATTACCCGCGCAGCTGCATTCTGGACTAACTGCAGCCTCCGGGTGCACTTCAAGGGCAGCCCCATGTAGAGAGCATTGCAATAATCCAGGCGGGAAGTTACGAGGGCATGAGTGACCGTGCATAAGGCATCCCGGTCAAGGAAGGGGCGCAACTGGCGCACCAAGCGAACTTGGTGGAAGGCCCTCTTGGAGACGGCCGCCAAATGATCGTCAAACGACAGCCACCCATCCAAGAGGACACCCAAGTTGCGCACCCTCTCCGTTGGGGCCAATAACTCGCCCCCCACAGCCAGCTGCAGCTGCAGCTGACTGAACAGTGCCGGCATCCACAGCCACTCCGTCTTGGAGGATTGAGCTTGAGTCTGTTTCTCCCCATCCAGACCCGTCGGCTTCCAAACACCGGGACAGCACTTGACAACCGTTGGGGTGGTCCGGGGTGGAAAAGTACAGCTGCGTATCGTCAGCGTACAGATGATAACTCACCCCAAAACCACTGATGACCTCGCCCAGCGGCTTCATGTAGATGTTGAACAGGAGGGGCGATAGAATCGACCCCTGAGGCACCCCACAAGTGAGGCGCCTCGCGGTCGACCTCTGCCCCCCTGTCAACACCGTCTGCGGCCGGTCGGAGAGATAGGAGGAGAACCACCGATAAACGGTGCCTCCCACTCCCAATCCCTCCAACCGGCGCAGCAGGATACCATGATCGATGGTATCGAAAGCTGCTGAGAGATCTAGTAGGACCAAGGCAGAGGAACACCTCCTGTCCCTGGCCCTCCGGAGGTCATCCACCAACGCGACCAAAGCTGTCTCCGTGCTGTGACCGGACCGGAAGCCGGACTGGAACGGGTCTAGATAGATGGCTTCATCTGTAGTATGTACTAGAGATTTCAAGTGACCAGATCTAGTAATGTTTGCAAATAATGCGGCGTTTCCATACAGCTTTGCCTTCATGCAATTGGTTTTCATCCAAAACCAGGAGAAGAAGAAAAAATGAGGAATTATGGGAACTACATTAGAAGCAGGTGGGAGATGGAGAATTGGATTTAATCTAAAATAATGTGTGAATTTGCTGCAGCATTGGAATAGCCAAGCTTCACTTTAAATATGATAAAGGACCCTCTAATCCATGAATTGCATGGTCTCCAAGCTCCTTTGCACAACCTTTATAACACTTTTTGACTCTGCTGCTATTTAGTGATATGTTAGCTAGAAATAGGGCACTATTATTTCCTTCTACTTTGGGAGGGGACCACATGAAAATAATGCACAGTCCCAAAATAGCCTTATGTAGTTTTGAAAGAGAATCCTATCCAATCCCTTGATGACCAAAGATGAAACCAAGAAAGTCCCTATTTTGTCCATGTCTATATAAAACAAGAACAGGGGACGTAGTGGCTCAGTGGATAAATCGCTGAAAGGTCAGCAGTTCAGCGGTTCGAATCCCTAGTGCCACGTAACGGGGTGAGCTCCTGTTCCTTGTCCCAGCTTCTGCCAAACCTAGCAGTTCGAAAGCACGTAAAAAATGCAAGTAGAAAAATAGGGGCCACCTTTGGTGGGAAGGGAACAGCGTTCCGTGCACCTTTGGCATTGAGTTATGCCGGCCACATGACCATGGAGATGTCTTCAGACAGGCTGGCTCTTCGGCTTTGAAACAGAGATGAGCACCGCCCCCTAGAGTCGGGAATGACTAGCACGCATGTGCAGGGGAACTTTTACCTTCACCTATATAAAACATCCATGGACCGGCACCAGTCCACGGCAGGTCAGAAATCGATCCGCACACACAAGTGAAGCCCCATCTGCAGGATATAGGCAACACGTGAAACCACACACCCCTCCTCTGCTCCACAGAAAAATCTCTCTCCACAGAACTGGTCCCTGGTGCCCAAACGGTTGGGGGCCACTGCTCTAAAATGTCTCCTTTCCTTCTGAATCTTTCATACTACCATAGTAGTTCTTAGCCTTCACAGGCAGGGCCTGCCTCCCTCCCCCAAAAGAGCTTGCTCACTGCTTGTTTAAATAGAAATACAACTTAAGAAAATAAGAATGTTAGAGCTATGCCAGCGCAGGTCAAAAGGCCTGTTTAGCCTAGCCTGTCCTAAGCTTAAGTGTTATGTATTAATGCTGTACCTTTAAATATTTGAGCGGGAAATCAGCACGTTGCTGATTGGTCAAAACCTCCAACAGAACTATATAAAAGGAGAGGGTTTTCGCCCAGCCTGTTGCTGGGTTCACCCTATATTAAAGAGCTGTTGTCACTACCCTGGTCTCCAGCCTCGTTACTTCCCGAACTTAACATTGGCGACGAAGGTGGGATCTCGAGGCTAAGGAGAACCAGAACCGAGCTGAAGCACGATAGTTCCGAACCCAGCAAACTCAGGGCAGAAACGCGGAAATGGCAAACACGCCACCCGCACCGTACAACCCGGTCAAGGAGAAATGGGGAACGTATATGACCCGTTTCGAAAGCTTTCTAGAAGCCAACGAACTACAGGGGATCCCGGATAACCGCAAACGGGCTTACTTCTTAAGCCATTGTGGGCCGGAGGTCATCGAGATTGCGGAAGCCCTGGCAGAGCCAACGCCGATACAATCGGTATCGTGGCCGACTCTGCAGACTTTGCTGAAGAACCATTTCGCGCCGACGCCGTCCAAATACGTGCAGCGGTTTGAATTCGGAGAACGTAGACAGATGGAGGGCGAGTCCATCGGTGACTATATGGCCGCCTTAAGAAGAGCGTCCAAGGACTGCGGATACCGAGACCTAGACGAGGTGCTACTCGAACAACTCGTCCGAGGGGTCAAGGACATCCGTCTACGGCGACGGCTGCTAGCCAAGAGCAACCTGACACTAGCCAACGCTCTGGACGAGGCCAGAGCACACGAAATGTCTACTAAAGCAGCAGAGACCCTGCAAAAGCCTCTTCAATCCAAGGCGAGCTCAAAGCCAACGCCAGTACACCAGGAGGAGATTCAGTCCGAATCCGACGGTGAGGGCGAGGAGGAAGGGGTCTGCCGGACTGAGAAACGCGACTTTGAGGACCGTGACGAGTGCGGAAGCTGCGGAGGGCAGCATCAGCGCCAACGCTGTAGGTTTAAAGACGCAACATGCCGGCGGTGTGGGAAGAAAGGGCACTTAGCTCAGGTCTGCAGAGCGGCCCAACCTTCCCGCCGAAAATTCAAATCGGCCAATCAAAACGCGGAACCGGAAAGGCGGCCCGCGATTGGTTCAAACAAGAAAGGCGCGAAGTCTAACCAAACGACTGTCATTATAGGCCGCGCCTCAACCAAAGTGGAAAAGAAGATTTTCACAAAGCCCAAGATCGAGGGAGTACGGTGCAGGCTTGAAGTGGACACGGGATCAGCGATCACCATCATGTCCTGGGACACTCTGGCGAAGTCGCTGCCGTCCGTCGCAAAGCGCCACCTGCAAGCACAACGGCTACGAGTGCACGACTACCAGGGGAATCGCATCCCTGTTCGAGGACCACCTCCGTCCGAGTCGAGTATGGTCCACATAAAAGACCCTGCCCATCACGATCGTCGAAGGAACTCTGCCCAGTCTGTTGGGACTAGACTGGTTTCGTGCCCTGGGCATGGGAGTGACTGGCATCTACAGAAGTGACTGTAACCTGAAAGACATTCTCTTTAACGAGTTCAAGATGTCTTCAAGGACTGCCTGGGCAAGTACAAGGGACCCTATTTCCTTCAACTTAGACCCCAGGTAGCCCCATTAGGCTTAAGGCGAGGAGAGTCCTTTGCCCTAAAACCAAAATTGATAAGGAGCTGGATAAGCTCATAAATCAAGGGATCTTGGTGCCAGTCGATCACGCAAGGTGGGAGACGCCAATCGTCACCCCATAAAACCGGACGGGTCAATTAGAATTTGCGCTGACTACAAGGCGACGCTTAACAAAGCCTTACAGAAAAGCGCTTACCCGGTTCCGTGGTGCAACACTTATTGCACTCTTTGGGGCAAGGGCAAGTCTTTGCAAAGTTAGACTTGGCCCAAGCCTACCAACAACTGCCAGTAGACGCCCGCACAGCGAAGCCCAAGCGATTGTGGCGCACAGGGGTGCCTTCAAGTGCACCCGATTGCAATTTGGGGTCAGTGTGGCACCAGGGCTGTTCCAAAACCTGATGGAACGACTACTGCAGGGGCTCCCAGGGTAGTTCCTACTTGATGATGTCCTAATTTCAGGGAAAACATGGAGGAACTGGGGAGCGGTTAAGAAAGGTCTTGAGCATTTTCCGGACAGCGGTTAAAAGTCAAGACAAACAAATGCCAGATAGGGGTCGAATCGTCGATTTCTTGGGCTACGGATAGACAAGAAAGGAATTCACCCTACTGAGAGCAAGGTTAAGGCAATTAGAAAGGCTCCAGCGCCCAAAAACAAAGCAGAGCTGCAGGCATTCCTAGGATTGGTTAATTTTTACGCGGTCTTTTTAAAGAACAAAGCAACCGTTGCGGAACCGCTGCATAAGCTCTTAGGAAAAATACTGTTTGGTCTTGGGAAAGTCGGAAAATAGGGCTTTTGAAGCAGTAAAGAACCTGCTCTCAAGTGATAGCCTGCTCATCAAATATCACGTTTCATTACCCCTAGTGTTAGTTTGCGACGCCTCCCCTTATGGGGTGGGGGCTGTACTCAGCCATAGACTTCCAAACGGTACAGAAGCCCCTATAGCGTTCTATTCGAGAACGATGTCCTCCCCAGAGAGGAACTACAGCCAGTTAGACAAAGAAGCACTAGCCATTGTATCAGGGTCAAGAAATTCCACGAGTATGTATTTGGGCGAATTTCAAATCGTGACTGACCACAGACCGCTACTAGGAATACTGGCTGGCGACCGCCCAACGCCTGTGGCACTTTCGCCCGATTGACCCGATGGACTATATTCTTAGCCGCTTATTCGCATAAGCTGCAACATCGACCAGGAAAAGAAGTGGGCATGCAGACGCATTAAGCCGATGCCCATTACCTGGGGCGACCGAAGACCCCACTCCAGGGACACCCATCCTACTTATTGACTCCTTGGACTCTGGCCCAGTCACATCTAAGGAAGTGGCTCGGGCATCATACCGGGACATTGTGTTAAGGACTGTACTCGGTTGGGTACAGAGAGGGTGTCATTGCGCCGGGCGAAAGGTTCAAGAATTTGTCAAAACGAGATGAGCTCTCAGCTCAAGGGGGGTGTCTGTTATGGGGTGATCGTGTAATAATTCCTGAAAAGTTAAGGGGAAAGGTATTGGACCTCCTCCACGAGGGTCACCCAGGGATCGTAAGGATGAAGGGGTTAGCCAGAAGCTATGTATGGTGGCCACTTATGGACACAGAGATTGCTGAAAGGGTAGGGAAATGTCAGGCTTGCCAAGAATCCAGACCTCTACCCCCATCGGCCCCAGTCAGAGAATGGGAAAAGCCCCAAGGGCCCTGGTCAAGAATCCACATTGATTTTGCTGGCCCTTTTCACGGCCAAACATTCCTAATAGTTGTGGATGCATTTTCAAAATGGTTGGAGGTCATACTCATGAAATCCACTACGGCCGAAGCAGTAATCGCAACCCTGCGCCACCTATTCGCAACTCACGGATTGCCGGACACTCTGGTGTCCGACAATGGGCCTCAATTCACGGCAGCCCAGTTTGAAGAATACCTGGCAGAGGAAGGCATCCGACATGCCCTCTCTGCGCCTTTCCACCCTGCGTCGAATGGCCTTGCAGGGCGGTCCCTCCCGGGCGCTAAGGAGGCATTGTCCAGGCTAAAGCCAGGTGACTGGCAAACAAAAATAGACTTTTTCCTAGCAATCCAGCACAGAACCCCAAGCACGGCCACCGGGAAAAGCCCAGCCGAATTGCTAATGGGACGGAAACTCCGGTGCCCACTGGACCGTTTGAATCCCCATTACACACCAGAGGGTTACAAAGGAAAACTAGAAAAGACCAGGGAAATGAGCATAGGCGACCAGGTGTGGGCCCGAAACTATGGGGACGGCCCTAGTTGGCTCACAGGACAAATAATTAAAGTAACTGGACCAAAATCATACGTGGTAGAACTACCCGACAACAGAGTGTGGAGGCGCCACATAGATCAGTTAAGGAAACGAATAACCGACCAAACTGAACCAAATGAAACATATCATGATCAATACCAATTTGATTCCACAGCCAACAATGACCCGGGGGAGGCGCAAGACTTAGCTGAGGTCCCTGAGTTCCAGCGACGCCATCAGGTTCCCGAGGGAAGCGGCAGGGAAATTGAAAAAAGTAATCCAAGGCCCGATGGCCAAGAAAAAGAGTCGGCCAACAATCCGGAGCCCGTTGGCCCAGAGAAAGAGCTGGGAGGAGAAAACAGCCCCTCCGACCAGCTCAAAACACCACCCAGAACTGAACCGCGCAGGTCAGAAAGGACTAGGAGACGCCCAGGTTATTTGCGTGACTACGTCGAAAAATAACATGTAAATATTTATGTAAATAGAGGTAAAGTGTTTTCTGGGAGGGGAGGAGTGTTATGTATTAATGCTGTACCTTTAAATATTTGAGCGGGAAATCAGCACGTTGCTGATTGGACGAAGCCTCCAGCAGAACTGTATAAAAGGAGAGGTTTTTCCCCCAGCCTGTTGCTGGGTTCACCCTATATTAAAGAGCTGTTGTCACTACCCTGGTCTCCAGCCTCGTTACTTCCAGAACTTAACATTAAGCATACAAGACGCTTATGAAATATAATAATCGGCTCCTATCGTATTCTCCAGGATATGATATTAAAAAGGTGCACCAACCAAAAAAAAGCATGGCATAATAAACGCAGAGCTAATATCTCTGCCGAGATTCCCACTCAACTGTTAGGAAACAGAGAAGGCAGGTCGGTGTCCTTTCTCCATGTTTCTGTTCCATAAATTCATAATGTTAACAGCTACTCCCTGCCAACAAAAGTGCGTAGAGTCAAGGCTATGATTTTCCCAATTGCAATGGATGGCTGTGAAAGTTGGACCATAAGAAAGGCTGAGCGCCAAAGAATTGAGGCCTTTGGACTCTGGTGCTGGAGAAGATTCCTGCGAGTCTCTTGGACGGCAAGGCGATCAAACTGGTCAGTCCTAGAGGAGATCAATCCTGACTGCTCTTTAGAAGGCCAGATCCTGAAGCTGAAACTCAAATACTTTGGCCACCTAATGAGAAGGAAGGACTCACTGGAGAAGAGCCTAATGCTGTGAACGATTGAGGGCAAAAGAAGAAAGGGATGACAGAGAACAAGGTGGCTGGATGGAGTTACTGAAGCAGTCAGCATGAGTTTAAATGGACTCAGGGGGATGGTAGAGGACAGGAAGGCCTGGAGGGACGTTGTCCATGGGGTCGCGATGGGCCGGATATGACTTAGAAACTAACAACAATGGCAACAAAACATCTATTCATTGATCTCAGCCAGATACGTGAGCCTATTACATTACTTATTGTCAAACTAATTACCAAGTCTGCATTACTATTAATCTTCTCATCGTTCCCATCACCCATCTTTTCCCACATGACTGCATGACTATAACTTTGTTGCTTTTATCCGTACGATTTATACTGATATTGATTTTTCCTAGTATGATTTGATTCAGGGGTGAAATCCAGCAGGTTCTGACAGGTTCTGGAGAACCAGTAGCGGAAATTTTGAGTAGTTCGGCAAATACTTCCTCTGGCTGAAGCCAGACTTGGGTGGGACTGGAAATTTTGCAGTATCCTTCCCCCTGAAGTGGGGTGGGAATGGAGATTTTGGATTATCCTTCCCCTGCCACACCCACCAAGCCACGCCAACCAAGCCACATCATGCCCACCAAGCCATGCCCACAGAACCGGTAGTAAAAAAATTGGATTTCACCACTAATTTGATTGCTTATTTGTACCATATGACTATCACTAAGTGTTGTACCTTAAGATTCTTGACGAATGTATCTTGTCTTTTTATGTACACTGAGAGCATATGCACCAAAGACAAATTCCTTGTGTGTCCAATCACACTTGGCCAATAAAGAAGTCTAGTCTAGTCTAGTCTAGTCTAAGGAATAATTACCTAATAGTGAGAACAATTAACCACTGGAACAGCTTGCCTCCAGAAGTTGTTGGTTCTCCATCACTGGAGGCTTTTAAGAAGAGACTGGACAGCCATTTGTCTGAAATGATATAGGGTCTCCTGCTTGAGCAGGGGGTTGGGTCCCTTCCAACTCCGTTATTCTGTAGTTCGGTTGAAACTTTCAATCTTATTCAAGAAAGAGCAGGATGGCACATCGGAAAATAATAATGTCTCGTTTATTTTGCTGTCAATCAGCAATCAAGTCTTGTACAATGCAGTGCTGGTTTCTAATTGCTCCAGCGCTCAGCTATGTTCCAGCTGGATGGCAGGAGTGCTTAATGTCTCCTCTCTAAGTTATTTTCCTCCTTCTGCTGCTTCCACTGCCACTACCCTAGAGACAAGCAGTGGCGTTAATTAAGACATCACAATCTTAATGTTCACCCACCGGCTTCACTATATATTCAATTCCCAAAATAGATAAGCAGTTGCAAAAAATTTCCATGCATTTACATGATGTCTTTCCAAGCAGTTCTCTTGCCATTATTACCATTTACATGGCCATAGTTTAAGGTATCCTCCAGGAAAATAATGGGTTTTTTTTTTTTTTTTTTGGCGGGGGGAAGGGGACGGGATGCAAGGAAAACATCCATGTCACTAGAGAAAGTAGACGTTTGACACTTGACAGAAAAAGCTCAGAAATCAAAGAACTGTCATTATTCTGGACAGGAATAAAATCAGTGTGTTGTGTCTCCTAACAATTTCAGCTATCCTAATAATTTGTAAACTGCAGACTTTAAACAGTCCTCCGCTTAGACCCACAAATGATCCAGTTGTTAAGCTACTGAAGTTCGCAGATGACACAACAGTGATTGGTCTCATTCAAGACAATGATGAATCCACATATAGACGAGAGGTCGAAGGACTAGCCTTGTGGCGCGACCGAAATAATCTGGAACCGAACACACTCAAAACCGTAGAAATGGTGGTAGACTTTAGGAGAAACCCTTCCATACTTCCACCTCTCACAATACTAGACAACACAGTATCAACAGTAGAAACCTTTAAATTTCTAGGTTCTATCATATCGCAAGATCTAAAATGGACAGCTAACATCAAAAACATCATCAAAAAAGGACAACAAAGACTGTTCTTTCTGCTCCAACTCAGTAAGCTCAAACTGCCCAAGGAGCTGCTGATTCAGTTCTACAGAGGAATTATTGAGTCTGTCATTTGCACCTCTATAACTGTCTGGTTCAGTTCTGCAACCCAACAAGAAAGACACAGACTTCAGAGGATAATTAAAACTGCAGAAAAAATAATTGCTACCAACCTGCCTTCCATTGAGGACCTGTATACTGCAAGAGTCAAAAAGAGGGCTGTGAAAATATTTACATCCTGGACATAAACTGTTTCAACTCCTACCCTCAAAATGACGCTATAGAGCACTGCACACCAGAACAACTAGACACAAGAACAGTTTTTTCCCGAAGGCCATCACTCTGCTAAACAAATCATTCCCTCAACATTGTCAAACTATTTACTAAATCTGCACTACTATTAATCTTCTCATCGTTCCCATCACCAATCTCTTTCCACTTATGGCTGTATGACTGTAACTTTGTTGCTGGTAATCGTTATGATTTATACTGATATATTGACCATCATTTGTGTTGTAAATGTTGTACCTTGACGAATGTATCTTTTCTTTTATGTACACTGAGAGCATATGCACCAAGACAAATTCCTTGTGTGTCCAATCACACTTGGCCAATAAAAAATTCTATTCTATTCTATTCTATTCTATTCAAATGGGACCAGAATTTCTGTTGCTAAACGAGGCAGTTGTTACGTGAGTTTTGCTCCATTTTAGGATCTTTCCTGCCACAGCCGTTAAGTGAATTGCTGCGGTGGTTAAGTTAGTAATATGGTTGTTGAGTGAATCCTTTCCCCCATCTTGTTAAGCAAACCACTCTTATCGTTAAGTGAATCATGCGGGCCAGCTTCCCGTATTGACTTAGCTGGTCAGAAGCCAACTGAGAAGGTCCCGAATGGAGAATCACGTGACACTGCCCCCCCCCCCAGTTGCTGCAACGGTCGTAAATATATGATGAATTTTGATCCACTGACTGTACGGATGTGGTAATGGCCATAAGTGGATGATCGGTGGTAAGTCACTTTTTTCAGGGTTGTTATAACTTTGAACGGTCACTAAGCAAATGGCTGTAAGTCAAGGACTTTAACAGAAGAGAAGATATAATAGAATATATTATTCCAACAGAGTTGGAAGGGACCTTGGAGGTCTTCTAGTCCAACCCCCTGCTTAGGCAGGAAATCCTACACCATATCAGACAAATGGTTATCCAACCTCTTCTTAAAAACTTCCAGTGTTGGAGCATTCACAAGTTCTGCAGGCAAGTTGTTCCACTAATTAATTGTTCTCACTGTCAGGAAATTTCTCCTTGGTTCTAAGTTGCTTCTCTCCTTGATTAGTTTCCACCCATTGCTTCTTGTCCTGCCTTCTGGTGCTTTGGAGAATAGCTTGACTCCCTCTTCTTTGTGGCAGTCCCTGAGATATTGGAACTCTGCTATCATGTCTCCCCTAGTCCTTCTTTTATTAAACTAGACCTATCCAATTTCTGCATATCTTCTTCATATGTTTCCAATCCCCTAATCATTTTTGTTGCTCTTCTCTGCACTCTTTATAGAGTCTCTACATCTGAGATTAAGATTTTGATCTGAATCAAGATCACGATCTGAACACATTTTCCTTAGCTTCATTTTTTAAATAGGCCGTGTAGATTTAGACCACAGAAGGGGGTGCTGAGCCTATTAAGCTACTGTAACGATAGCCCCTAGACTTATATACCACTTCCTAGTGCTTTACTGTCCTCTCTAAGTGGTTTACAGTGGTTTATTTGCCCCCAACAATCTGGGTCCTCAGTTTATCCACCTTGGAAGGACAGAAGACTGAGTCACCTTGAGCCATTGAGAATCAAACTGCTGACAGTCGGCACAATTAGCCTGCAATACTGCATTTTAACCACTGCACTACCGGGGAGGGAGGGAGGGAGGGAGGGAGAAAGGAAGGAAAGAAGGAAGGAAGGAAGGAAGGAAGGAAGGAAGGAAGGAAGGAAGGAAGGAAGAAATAGGAATAGTCCTTAGACTTATATACCACTTCATAGTGCTTTACTGCCCTCTCTAAGCAGTTTACAGAATCAACATATTGCCCCCAACAATCTGAATCCTCATTTTACCCACCTCGGAAGGATGGAAGGCTGAATCAACCTTGAGCCATTGAGAATCGAACTGCTGACAGTCGGCAGAATTAGCCTGCAATGCTGCATTCTAACCACTGTGCATTAATTCCGTGTACAGTATCTCATTCAAGAAATCCTAAATTGCAATCAGTGAGTCCATATTTCTATATCCTCCCTTTCTAGAACCCTCCTCCAAAGTCTCATCCCATTTCTGAACCAAGAAAAATTCCTCTTCTCCCTCCCCCACCACTTTATAATCAAGTGTATGACATAGCCAGTATATATATCAGTGAGCTATTAAACAGAATTCAGCCCGGTTTGAATGGTGCTTTTCTTTCCTGAATGACGGCTGGATGAATGGACTAAGAGAAACAAATCTGGAGCCAGAAATGGATAGTGTGACTATATATAGTTCAGTGCAAAATATTATGACTACCTTCAGATAAAATGTACACCTGCTGTTTTATGCCATACGTGTTTCATATACACTGAATGCTGCAACCCAAACTCTGCAGGTAGGTGGAAAGAACTGAGGGAAAGAAGAGAAATCAAAAACAACTCAGTCTTTTACAGTTGCTGTAAAACCACACAGTAACTGAAGAGCATTAAAAAAAAAAAACACCACCCTTTTGAATTGACTTTATCTGGACGTAACCCAGGTACAGACAACTTGCCATCCTTATAACATTCATTTGCAAGTTATAATCAAGTCTCTCGCAAAAGTAATTTGCTGTTTCTTTAGCAACCCGCTGGGGGTGGGGCAGGGCAGAGACATCGAAAAGAATAACAAGAATGGAATAATCAAGGACAACAGAATACTAGAGATAAAATAGAGATCTCCACCTGACAGTTTCCTCAGATAGACCACATCAGATAAGCTAAGTCTAGCTTGTTCTTAACAGATGCTTGCAAGTCTGATAATACCAATTTCCCGCCCTCGCTTTCAAAGCCTGAGAAATTAGGAAGGCTCCTTCCCAAGTTGCTTTCTCTGCCCATTATGCAGTTGTGGGCTACGTTGTCTCTTGTTGTAGTCCACCAGCAGCCTGCAGAGCTGGAAATAGAGTTGGACAGCGATGAGGCTGAGGAAGAACATGGGCTGGGAAGGCTGGAGGCTGGGAAGGCCCAGATGAGGACTCTGCGTCGGAGGCTGAGGTGGGGCCAGGGCCATCCAGAGCCTCCAGAGGCTGACAGTAATGAGGCAGAGGAACAGGAGGAGCCTGTTCCTAATGCACACTTGAGAAGAGCTGCCAAAAGGCAAGAGCAGCTCAAGCAAAGAGGACGACTCGAGAGTAGGGCCAAGAGATGATTGGTCCCTCCCATAAGACTTAAAAGACCAGCAACGGCATTTGGGCTCTTTGTCAAAAAACAATGTTGATAGCTTCGTCAATATTGTATCAGTGTCTTCTGAACTTTTTTGTATCAGTGTCTTCTGAACTTTTGCCAAGAAAGGCCTTTGGCAATTTGTCTAATTGGACCAAGGTTGGTGATAGGACTGAGGAATTTGTGTTGGGAGGAATTTGCTTTAATTTAGTTGAACTACACTGAGAATGAAGTAATTATCAGCTGTTCAAATAAAGTTTGTTTGTTTTTACACTGACTGAGTTTCCTACTACCTACTTGGGCCTGGGTCACAACAGTCTCTTATCTGACTGTTGACGGGCTGTTCCTTAGGACCATTCCCTACCATCCAGTCAGAACTGAAGAAGCTTCTTGGATGAGAAACAAAACTTCAAAACTTCAAAGAAAATCACTGGAGGCTTTTGAGAAGAGATTGAACTGCCGTTTGTCAGAAATGGTGTAGATAGGGTCTCCTGCTTGGGCTAGTTTAACTAGATGACCTGCAAGGTCCCTTCCAATTCTGTTTTAAAAAACAATCCAGAAAGTCCAGTTGCGTCCAGTTGAAAAAAAGGCACCTTTGGGACAACCATGACCTGGATGACTGAGAATCTCCATAGACCAGAGGTGGGTTTCAGCAGGTCTGACCAGTTCTGGAGAACCGGTAGCAGAAATTTTGAGTAGTTCGGAGAACCGGTAGTAAAAATTCTGACTGGACCCATCCCCATCTATTCTCTGCCTCCCAAGTCCCAGCTGATTGGGAGGAAATAGGGATTTTGCAGTAACCTTCCCCTGGATTAGGGAGGGAATGGAGATTTTACAGTATCCTTCCCCTGCCACGCCCACCAAGCCACACCCACAGAACCGGTAGTAAAAAAGTTTGAAACCCACCACTGCCATAGGCATGTTCCTCGAGTACCACCCCACCCTACTTCCAAGGTCGTTCCCACATCCTGTAGGAGATGACCAGGTTCAGCCTGAGGGAGAGGTCAAATGTGTCATCAGTCTTGAGTCTCTTCATGCCCACAAGAAATCTAAATCCAGTCCACCTTGAATTCTGTTGGCTCTTATCTATTGCCAATTTGCTTTGACCCTTAGTAGTTCGGATTCTTGTAGCGAGCTTTAGTGTACAATAAATGTATATATTCATTTGATCTACCAGGACTCCGGATTTCCTGTGCTTGATACATCCCGTTAACATCTCCCACCTGTTTCAGCACCACAATTGTCAGATCTAGCAGCCTTTAGAAAATTTATTTCTGCAGGAATATTGTTTATTCTTCATTAAATTAAATAGCAGTCCCTTACCAGTGGTCACTGTGATATCTCTTGGAATCTCAGGTGGATGAACAACGTAGTTTGCTTCCATGCCTTGTCCCTCACAACTAAGGTCCAAAGATATAGACAACTCTGGGCGGGTTGGTGCTGTTTACCTATTCTTCCTGGAATTTTTCTAATTTTTTTTTTTTAAAAAACCCACTCATAGCCAAGATCATTAGTATAACTTTTGGCAGTATATTCTGAAAGTCAAGTAGATATCATATAAGCGTTGGTTGAATCAAATCACAGAATGTTTCATTAAAATGAAAAGAACTGCACCATCATCAGTTTCCTTGGGACCTAAAGAGAGAGTAAAGAAATCAATAGGGAAGAAACCACTTTCTCTTGAAAATAAAGATGAAACTCATCTAACATTAGACACTATTATGTTTGTTTATTGTGTTTCTAGAGCCAAACTATTCACCGATATGGAAGGAAAATATCTCTCTCTCCCTCTCTCTTTCTTTCTTTCTCTCTCTCTCTCTCTCTCTCCATAACCCAAAAGCAGGAGGGAGTTTTACAAAGAGAGAGAGAGAGAGATGAGAGAGAGAGAACGAGAGAGGGGGGAGGGGGGAGGGGGAGATATATGATGAAAGAGAGAGAGAGAGAGATACATAGATACATAGATATGAGAGAGAGAGAGAACGAGAGAGAGAGGGAGAGAGAGAGAGAGAGAGAGACAGTCAGTCAGTCAGACAGACAGACAGACACATAGATGTGTGAGAGAGAGAACGAGAGAGAGTGGGAGGGGAGGTAGATGATAGATAGATAGATAGATAGATAGATAGATAGATAGACAGACAGACAGACAGACAGACAGACAGACAGACAGATAGATAGATAGATAGATGGATGGATGATAGGTAGACAGACAGACAGACAGACAGATGGGAGACAGAGACTTCATGAATGTAGGGCAACATTTTTTGTTGTTTATTTTCCCATTTCTGTATTTTTTTTACAGCTGACCTAAAAATGTCCACGTAAAATAGTTGAAGAATGCAAATCAGGCAAAATCTCATTTGAATAATTAATTTCATTTAGAAAACCAATTGATCTGATTTCATTAAATTAAACTGGAAAATCAATCCGCTTCGATGATTCTAGTTTATGTACACTGAGAGCATATGCACCAAGACAAATTCCTTGTGTGTCCAATCACACTTGGCCAATAAAAATTCTATTCTATTCTATTCTAGTTGATTTGGGTATGGATTTGGACTGGGCTACCTTCTGACGAAAGTCTCTCAAAACGAGTTTTTGAGAGCCCTGTTAAACACAGATAAAAACATATCGGTATCTATTTTTCATCAAGTTGCTTTGAAAAGCAACTGATCTCATGGGGAGATCTTTTGCGTCTCTTCTCAGATATTAGATATTGTTCCTTTTACTGCTCATAAAAGCAGAAAAGGAAGAATGTAACAATGATAATAATAATAAAACAGTTTATATTAGCAACAGTGTTGATCTGGTCAACTTACTGCATTATTGGCTTTTTAAAAGCATGGGAGTATAAATGTCCCATCACATCAGTTTTGGCTTTGGTTGGAGTTGAAATCCAAATGGAAATTGGCGATAGAAAGCAAAGATGTTCAACCATTGTGCATAGAGAGGAGAGGAGGGGAGGGGGAGAGGAGAGGGAAGAGAGGGAAATGGGAAGAGGAAGGAAAGGGAAGGGAAGGGAAGGGAAGGGAAGGGAAGGGAAGGGAAGGGAAGGAAGAAAGGAAGAAGAGGAAAGGGAAGGGAAAGGAAAGGAAAGGAAAGGAAAGGAAAGGAAAAGAAAGGAAAGGAAAGGAAAGGAAAGGAAAGGAAAGGAAAGAAAGGAAGGGAAGGGAAGGGAAGGGAAGGGAAGGGAAGGAAGGAAGGAAGGAAGGAAGGAAGGAAGGAAGGAAGGAAGGAAGGAAGGGAAAGAAGAAAGGAAAGGAAGGAAGGAAGGAAGTATAGGAAGGAAGGAAGGGAAGAAAGGAAAGGAAAGGAAAGGAAAGGAAAGGAAAGGAAAGGAAGGAAGGAAGGGAAGGGAAGGGAAGGAAGGGAGGAAGAAAGGAAAGGAAAGGAAAGGAAGGGAAGGGAAGGGAAGGGAAGGGAAGGGAGAAAGGAAGAAGAGGAAAGGGAAGGGAAAGGAAAGGAAAGGAAAGGAAAGAAAAAGAAAGGAAAGGAAAGGAAGGGAAGGGAAGGGAACAGAACAAAAGGAAGAAAGGAAGAAAGGAAGAAAGGAAGAAAGGGGAGGGGAGGGGAGGGGAGGGGAGGAAGAAAGGAAAGGAAAGGAAGGGAAGGGAAGGGAAGGGAAGGGAAGGGAAGAAATCACCCCCAATATTTCCTTTTATACGTCTAAAAGATTGGCAGATAGACAAAGCTGATCACTTGCTTGCCACTTCCCTGGAATTTTCCCTTGAACTTTCCCTACCGCCAATTTTCCAACAACCTGGCTTTGAGGTCTTTTGAGAACCAGCCAAATTCATAACCCAGAGCGTGCCTTCCTCGCCGGCTGCCGCTTGCACGCCGATTTCCACTTGCGCACGGAGGCACCACCGCCTCACCTTTTTGAACCCAGTGAAGCAAAATCGCCCGGCCGCAAACCCATATCTCAGCATTTTCTCGCCTGACAGCCGGGCTCTGATATATTATGAAGAGGCTCTTGGTTGGCGAGGTTCCCCTCCTGCTGCGGTATGCTCGGATGGTTATTTTTTTGCATAGCAGCTAGTCAATATGTTTCCCTTTGGTGATATAGTAAGTATTAGGAAGCAAATAACTGCAGGCAACTTTCTATAATAACTTGGGTAATAACAATATTGCCGGCTTTTTTTTAAAAAAAAGAAAGAAAGAAAACCTACTTTGGGCCTCCAGCTTATTGTTTAATCATAACAAAAGGCAGACGGGGTGGGGGGGGTACATAGATTTGCCAGGGTCTAGAGCTCACATCCCCATTTCTAATTAAATTGCTAGTCGCAGAAAGCGATGACCTCGGCAAAGACGGGTTACAGAAAAAATACCGTTCGCTTAAGCCTGACAATACGGGACTCTTCCTAATTTCACTTCTCAGGTCCTCCCGTCGGAACAGGGCTCATCCTGGGCCTGGGTTTTGCAGAGAAGGTGCCAATGACCCCCCCCCACCCCCCACCCCCGAACCTCCTTCTCACTTTCTCTTTCTCTCACGTTATCAACACTGCGAAGGAAAGATTTCACTCGCGTCACACATCCAGTTTGGGTCGCACCACGTTTGCCAAAACGACGATGTGGAAGCTTTGGAAGAAGTGCAAAGAAGAGCAACTAAGACGATGAAAGGCGTGGAGACTAAAACCAGTGGTGGGATTCAGGCGGTTCGGGCAAACCAGTTGTTAAATTGCGGGCTGGCCCTGCCCCTCCCTACCCTGCCCCTTCCAGGAGTCCCCACCCACTCTGTTTTGGCTCCCAGGAGGCTGGAGAGAGTCTACTAGGCCCAAAACAGGGTGTGGGGGTGTGGTGCCCCCCCCCCGTGGCCCCTTTTTCCTCCCAGGAGGCTGCAGAGAGTCTATTAGGTCCAAAAGGGGGTGCTGGGAGTGTGGTGCCCCCGCTTGGCCCGTTTTTCCTCCCAGGAAGCTGCCGACTAGACCCAAAACGGGTTGCAGGGGTGTGGTGTGCCCCCTCGTGACCCATTTTTGCTCCCAGGAGGCTGCAAGGAGGCCTACTAGGCCCAAAATAAGGCGCTGGGGGATTGGTGCCCCCTCTCCGTGGCCCATTTTTGTTCCCAGGAGGGTGTAATTCTCCCAGGGGGCGCTGGGGGATTGGTGCCCTCCCCCGGTGGCCCATTTTTGTTCCCAGGGGGGTGCAATTCTTGAGTTCAATTCTCACTGGCTCAAGGTTGACTCAGCCTTCCATCCTTCCGAGGTCGGTAAAATGAGGACCCAGATTGTTGGGGGCAAGAGGCCGACTCTGTAAACTGCTTCGAGAGGGTTACAAAGCACTGTGAAGTGGTATACAGGTACTCCTCGTTTAGTGACATTCAAAGTTACAATGACACTGAAAAAAAGTGACTTAGGACCGTTTTTCACACTTACAACCGCTGCAGCAACCCCATGGTCATACGATCAAAATTCAGATGCTTGGCAACTGGTTCATATTTATGACGGTTGCAGAGTCCTGGGGTTCTGTGATCCCCTTTTGCAATCTTCTGTCAACAGGGAATCCAGATTCACTTAACAACCATGTTACCCACTTAACAAATGCAACGATTCACTTAACAGCTGTGGCCAAAAACAGGTCATAAAATGGGACAAAGTCACCTAACCAGGTGTTTCACTTAGCAACATCGATGTCGGGCTCAGTTGTGGTCATAACTCGAGGACTCCCTGTACAAGTGCTATTGCTAATAGCTTCCAGTGATGGAGTACCCCACAATTTCTAAAGGCAAAGCCGTTTCGTTGTCCATTGTCCATTAATTGTTCTCACGGTTAGGAAGTTTCTCCTTAGTTCCAGGTTGCTAATAGCTTTTGGGCATAGCATTATTTTAAACACCATGCAAGATTCCCTGACAATTTTGTCAAGTCCCGCTCAGCTGGATCTGAATGAGGAATTACACGGATATTTAATGCATACATTAGGCATAAACTACAGAATCTTGGAACCTGATAGACATTCCAGCCTTCACTGACTAGTCAATTCATTTAGGCACTGAATTATTTGAATCTTTCCTTTCCAGCCTGGGCTAAAAAAAGCTTTAGAAGGTACATCACTAAGAAATGCCTCTCTTATCTTTGGATTGTGTAACATCCCTTCCCAGCACTCTCCCAATCTCTCCCAAATTTAGATCATTGTCATCTTCTTTTAACGACCCCATAATCCCTTGCAGGGTGGAGTCTGGGCAACTGAATGGAGCTAGCGGAGTGTTTTAATGGCCGGATGCCCTTCCTGTTGTCAATGCGGAGTTTTGTTCAGCAGACATATTCTCACTGTGCCCAGAGAGAGAGAAATATCTGCCTCTACCTAGGATTGAACTCACAGCCTCCTGATTGTGAGGTGAGAGCTCCACCCCTGGGGCCACCGCACCACTCCTCTCACAAACTTAGATGTTTCTGATAAAGCAACCGGACTTTCCAAACAGGGGTTTCTCCCAGTGGTGAAATTCACATTTTTTTACTACTGGTTCTGTGGGTGTGGCTTGGTGGCCGTGCTGCAGCTTGGTGGGTGTGGCAGGGGAAGGAGTGTAGGGCAAGCGCGGAATTTTGGGGAAGGCAAAAAATGGGCCTAGTGGAAGTTTGGGAAGGCCGGAAAATGGGCCGTTTTCAGCCTCCAGAGGGCCTCCAGAGCCTGGGGAGGCTGTTTTTTGTTGTTGTTGTTTTTATTTTGTCACAACAATATACACAAGCATCGACATAAAATAACTACATATCATATAGGCATATATATGAGCAAAAGTATGCAATAACTATAATAATTTGATATAATGGAAAGGGAACAATGGGACAGGAACGGTAGGCACTTTTGTGCTCTTACGCACCCCACTTATAGTCCTCTAAGGAATGGGGTGAGGTCAATAGTAGACAGTTTTTGGTTAAAGCTTTTGGGATTTTGAGAAGAGACCACAGAGTCAGGTAGTGTGTTCCAAGTGTTAATAACTCTGTTGCAGAAGTCATATTTTCTGCAATCAAGATTGAAGCGGTTAACGTTAAGTTTAAATCTATTGTTTGCTCTTGTATTATTGCGATTGAAGCTGAAGTAGCCTTCAACAGGAAGGACATTGCAATAGATGATTCTATGAGTTAAACACAGGTCTTGTCGGAGTCGGCGGAGTTTTTGCCCTCCCAGAGGCTCAAGGAAAGCCTCCGGAGGCCAGGTAGGGCAAACATGCCCACTGCCCGCCATGGTGCAGGAGGCTTACTAAGCCACGCCCACCATGGCCACACCCACCCAGTAACCGGGCAGAGAACCCTTTGTTAAAATTTTTGAAGCCCACCCCTGGTTACAGCTACAAAGTAAGTTCCAAACCAAGAAGAAGGACATTTTTCTCCCTCTGAAGAAGAAAACAAATACCTACAACCTGAAAAATGATTTGCCTGTCCCTCAACCACGGGCCTATCAAGGTCTCCTGCCTCCATTTTTGCAGCTGGAAGTTGCATAGTTGCTGAAACATAACTAACGCTCAATAAAAGGCAGCAGGGAGGCTCGACTTTCCATTCCCCCTCATCAGCATCCTGTCTTTTAATTTATCTGCCCCTGGGCCAGTGAAATACTGGCTTGTTTTTAGAAAGATGCGCCGAAGATACGGACAATGTAGATACTGGAGATGACATAATGGGTCATAGGAGAACCGGTAAAGGAAAAGCTATCGAGAGTGCATTTCCTCCATGGGAAATAGCCATCCATTCTGAGACTTAATGAAAACTCCCACTCAGATCCAGCCTTGCATCAGCAGAGCCATTTCTTTTCAGATTCCCAAACAGTCAGGGGCAGCTTCCACTTTATGTTGCTGGCTCAGCTCCAAAACTGATTCCTTACTTGTAAGGGGGAGGAGGAGGAAGTCACAGGAGCTGAGTAGAGATATTATAGCTATTATTTAGGAATTGGAAGGAATTCTAGAAGCCATGCTTGGCTTGCTTTAACTCTTTCTTTCTTTCCTTCCTTCCTTCCTTCCCTCCCTCCCTCCTTCTTTCTTTCCTTCCTTCCTCCCTTTCTTTCTTCTTCTTTCCTTTTTTGTTCTTCCTTCCTTCCTTTCTTCCTCCTTCCTTCCTTCCTCCCTCCCTTCCTTCTTCCTTCCTTCCTTCCATCTTCTTCCTTCCTTCCGTCCATCCATCTCCTTCCTTCCTTCCTCCTCCCTCCTTCCTTTCCTTCTTTTCCTTCCTTCCTTTTACTCCTTCCTTTCTTCTTTCTTCTTCCTTCTTCCTCCTCCCTCCCTTTCTTCCTTCTTCCTTCCTTCCTTCTTCTTTCTTCCTTCTTCTTCTTTCCTCCTTCCTCCCTCCCTCCCTCCCTTTCTTTCCAAAGAAGACATGAGACCATGTGAGCTCATCCTTCATGGCTCCTGCACATGCTATTCCTCAAGTGATTTTTTCCAAGCACATCAACATGGAGCACAAATTTTTGGGGATTGATCAGTCATGCAAACTCTTGGGTCACCATGTAATATTCCTATTAAATAGAAAGAAATGGAAAGTTTGTGCTGTAATTATGCACGCTATGCCTAAGGCCTGATTTCATTAGGCAGGCAGCCTGAGAGTTGGACTACGGTAGGCACTCAGCCTACTGGAGAAATCTCATTATATAACATTCATAGAATACATGAAATGCACATCTTAACCTTAGGGCAGTATAAGATATGAGAGAAAAGATAAGACTAAACAACAAGTCATGCAACCTATAAGTAGACCTGCTCAAAAAGTTTCCATAAAATAGTTGGAAAGATGCTGTAGGAGAAGAACAGGCAGAGGTGGGGGAGGGAGGAGTTAAATGCATTATCAGCTTTGAGTCATTGCATTCCCAAACCCAACTTTTCCTGAATTCCATTGACTCTTATCTGACACCAATTTAGTGTTGTACTTTAGTTGACCAGATTGTGTATAGACTTGTGTATATTCTATTTTGTTCTGTTCTGTTCTGTTCTACTCTACTCTACTCTAGTCTAGGGCCATCAGGGAGTGAGGCGCAGACGCCAGAGCCTCCAGAGACTGATAGTAGTGAGGCAGAGGAACAGGAGGACCTGTTCCTAATGCATGCATGAGAAGAACTGCCAGAAGGCAAGAGCAGCTGAAGCAAAGAGGATGACTCAAGAGTAGGGGCAAGAGATAATTGGCCCCTCCCATAAGGCTTAAAACAGACCAGCAATGGCATTTGGGCTTTGCCGGAAAACAACGTTGGTAGCTTCGTCTTCTGCTTCGTCTACGTCTTGCATTTATTTTTGTGACTTCTGAACGTTTGCCAAGAAAGGCCTTTGGCAGTTTACCTAATTGGACCAAGGTCTGTGACAGGACTGAGAATTTGTGTTGGGAGGAATTTGTTTTAATTTGCATTGAACAACGCTGGGAATGAAGTAATTCTCAGCTGTTCAAATAAAGTTTGCTTGTTTTTTCACGGACTGAGTTTCCTACTACCTACTTGGGCCTGGGTCACAACACCCTACCCTATTCTACCCTAGGTTTATCTACCTGCAGGTAGCCACCCTGACATGATACATAGGAACAGACTGCACCCATTTTAAAGCTTGCCCTTCACCACAAATCAGTGAGGCTAATTGTAGGACCATCTTAAAAGGAGACAAATGCTCAGCCTCACCTACTACAACGATAAGCACAATAAAAGACTGCAGAATAACAGACAGAGGGCAGTTAGTCCTCGCTTCACCGACATCTGCAACTTTACTAGAAGTTTTTCGCCCAGCAAAACAGGCATCTGTTTTTCTTCTGTACTCTTTGGGTGCTTAAACTTCCTTTCGTGGCTCTTTTTAGCTTGCTTTATTCTTAGAAGTGGCAGATACTAACTACCCCTCCGTGCTGCTATTTTCTGTTGCAGGGTTCCTGCAGATTCCTTAGCTGTCTACACTTCAGATCTGGAAAAAGAAAATCTCCAGGGGAGAATTTCTTCCAGATCTTTTGCCTTGAGATTTAATTGTTGCATTAGAAGCCAGAGATCCTGCAGATCACTGGAGAGATGATGGTAGCAATGGGGGGGGGGGGGAAGTGTTCACACAGGGCCTTTGGACTCTTGCAACTAAATCCCTGCAAGAACACTAATTTCCATTTATTTTTCTTTGCCTTTCCAACAAGTGTGAAACATAACAGCAATAGCAATAGCACTTTGAAGTTATATATGGCCCCATAGTGCTTTACAGCACCCTCTGGGCAGTTTACAAATATCAGCATATTGCCCCCAACAATCTGGGTCCTCATTTTACCGGCTTCAGGAGAATGGAAGTCAACTTTGAGCCCCATCAGGATTGAACTCCAAGCGGTGGGCAGAGTTAGCCTACAATGCTGCATTCTAACCAATGCACCGCTAGGGCTCTTAAAATAATAGCAATAGCACTTAGCGCTTTGCAGCCTGCTCTAAGTGGACTCTTGCAACTAACAGAGCCAGCCTATTGCCCCAAATAATCCGGGTCCTTGTTTTACAAACCTTGGAAGGATGGAAGGCTGAGTCAAACTTGAGCTGATCAGGATTGAACTGCTGGCAGTGGGCAGAGTCAGCCTGCAATACTGCATTCTAATCACTGCCCCAGAGATAGATAGGTAGGTAGGTAGAATATAGACAGATACAGAAACTGATAGACAGTGATAGATAGATATCGTAGTTGGACAGAAATAGATATATTTATATGATGGATGATAGCTACCAATAACCTTTAGACTTATATATCGCTTCACAGTGTTTTACAGCCCTCTCTAAGCGGTTTACAGAGTCAGCATATTGCCCCTGACAATCTGGGTCCTCGTTTTACCCACCTCAGAAGGATGGAATGCTGAGTCAGGATCGAACTGCAGGCAGTGAACAGAGTCAGCCTGCAATACTGCATTCTAACTACCGCACCACCAGGGCTCTTCAGAATGTAGGTACTCCTTGACTCACAACCATTCACTTAATGACTACGACATCAAAAAAAGTGGCTTATCACCCATCCAGACACTTGTGACCACTGCAGCAGCCCTACTGTCACAAATTCAGGCGCTTGGCAAGAGGCATGTATTTACTTACGACAGTTGCCGCATGTCGGGGTCACGTGATTGCTACTTGTGACTTTCCCGGCCAACTTCTAGCAAGACAAGACAAGCTAGATTCACTTAACAACCCGCGTGATTCACTTAACAAGTGCAGCCATTTGCTTAACAGTTGAGGCAAGAAAAGGGCCCTTCACAGAACGACTTAAGTAGAACAAGAGCTACCGGAAGGAAAACGCACCATCGTGGTATCAGTGAGTTCCCTGCTCCCCCCAAAAAGCCTCCAGAAATGAGCCATTGCTGCCGATTTCAGGCTTAAAAAGAACTGAAACGGATGTCAGCCACTAAACATGGACCCTTATGGATGGAGGAATTCAAGGTGCTGCGTGTCCATTGAATGATGAGTTACATTCCGTGGTCCAACCACAGCATTATAGAGTGTGTCAGGCCTGGAAACCATATTAGACTTTAGGGTTCCAGACGCTGCCACATTTTTCCCCTGAGGGGAAGAAGGGGGGCTGAGGGGTATGGTAACATTCTTCAAGCGGTCAAGGTCGGATGGTGTTCACATCTGCAGGAAGAGTGGCGAGAAGATATTCGAATGAACTGGGAGAACGTGGGACCATGTGACCAGCAAAGGGGTCAGGGGGGTGGGACTCTTGGGGTTTGTATAACTGGGAAAAGAATCCGGAAATTCAGTTTTGGAATTTCACTCATCGTGTGCCAGTTTCCTCATGCTAGTAAAGAACTCTGGAAAACAATGGCTTCTGAGTTTTTTTTATGCAGAAGAGGTTTTTCTGGAACCTTGACAGAGTGTTCCCTTCCAGTCCAGATTAGAACCTGATTTCTCTTCCTGCATTGCCAAATTTTATTTCCCTACTATCTTGCGATGGGAACCTCTACGCGCATCTAAAAGATTAGCTTTGGTGCAGTTTTAAAAGGATCCACTAAAGCCAGAAAGTTGTAGCAGTGACCTTCTCTTTCTCTCTCTCTCTCTCTCTCTCTCTCTCTCCCCTTATCCCCCCCCCCAACACCACTAAGGGTGGGGTTTATTTGTTCATGAGCTGCCCAGCTATGCCCGATGGATTAAACACTTCCCCCCTCCCCTCCTCCTCCTCCTCCCAGGCTTGCAAGGTTTTTCAGGATGCAGCTGGAGTTTACATTCCCTTCCATGGATGGAGTGAATTTTGTGCCACGCTCTTCAATTAGCAAGTAGATTGATCAGTTTCCCTGCATTCAAACAATACACAGAATGTTAAAGGAATGCCATATGCTGGATTGCACCACAGGCTGAAATAGACACAGGCGGAAGAACTGCTAAGCCAGAATCAAACTTGATCATGCCTGGCATGATGGTGGAGGCTGGCATAATGTTGTGACAGGAGCTTTTTTTTTTTTTTTTTTTGGCCTCCAAATCCTAAATCCAGAGGATTGTGGTCTTTCTTGGAAGCAACCAAGGCAGCAAAACAAGAGAGGTTACGAGGTTTTTGAGCCATTTTGGTTTATCCTAATACAGACAGCTATTGCCTTCCTTCCTCGCTTGCTTCCTTCCTTCCTTTCTTCCTCCCTCCCTCCATTTCTTCCTTCCTTCCTCTCTTTTTTCTTTCTTTTTCTTTCTTTCTTCCTCCTTTTCTTCCTTCCTTCCTTTCTTCCTCCCTTTCTTCCTTCCTTCCTTCTTTCCTCCCTTTCTCTCTTTCTTCTTCCATTTCTTTCTTCCTCCCTTTCTTTCTTTCCTCCTTCCTTCCTTCTTTCCTTTCTTTCTTTTTCCTTTCTTTCTTTCTTCCTCCATTTTTCTTCCTTCCTTCCTTCCTTTTCTTCCTTCCTTCCTTCCTTCCTACTTTCCTCCCTTTTTTTCTTTTTCCTTTCTTCCTTTCTTCCTTCCTTCCTCCTTTTCTTCCTTCCTTCCTTTTTCTTTCTTTCTTTTTTCCTTTCTTTCTTTTCCTTTCTTTCTTTCTTCCTCCATTTCTTCCTTCCTTTTCTTCCTTCCTTCCTTCCTTCCTACTTTCCTCCCTTTTTTTCTTTTTCCTTTCTTCCTTTCTTCCTTCCTTCCTCCTTTTCTTCCTTCCTTCCTTTTCCTTCTTCCTCTCTCCCTCCCTTCCTTCTTTCCTTCCCTACTATAATGCTCCCCACACCTTCTCCTTAGAGTATCCACAGGGAGTGAGCAGCAGGGGGAGGAGGAGGGGGGGGAGAGATGAGCCCGGTTAGTTATCTGAGAAAGAAGAGGGGGGAGAAGAGGTTCCAAAGTCCCCCTGCCCACATTCAGCAACTCAAGATGAGGGCATCAGGTGAGTATTTCCGCCCCTCCCCCGCCCTACCCTCTCCAAAGTCCTTTCACGGCGGATGGGGAAACGGAGATGCAAAGACCCCTCTTCGCTCCCCCGGCCCACCAGCAGCAGCAGCCGTTGATCCCAAGCCGGAAATCGATCTTGAACTGAATCAACTAGTCTTTCTCCTGTTCGGTCCCTCCCCACGCCGCCCCCCCCCCCATCACTCACTCGCTCACCACCGCCGCGTCTTCTCGGCCTCTGTCCGAGCTCCGGCAGCCCTTCTTCGGCCCTTCCAATGCAGACTTCCAGCTAGGGGGAGACGACTCTCTATTTCTCTACCCCCCCCTCCACAGATTTCTTGTTCCCTCGACTCCTCTAGAAGGGACACACACATCCAGTGTTCGAACCCAAGGGACAATATTTGGGTATTGGGGAGGGCGGGGGTAGCATCTGATTGACCTCCTGACCATCTCAATCTCCTTCGGGGCCTCCCTTCCCTGCCCCCCACCGGTTCATTTTCCTTTCCTTTTAAAACTCCACCCCCCCCACCACCTTCCGGGGTCTCTCCGGGTCATGAATGGCTTGAAAGGGGGGGGGAAAAAAGCAGATAGGAAAAAAGGGAAAGTGACGGGCACTATTGCTGGGGGACGGAGCAGTGGTTTGTGGGGGTGGGGTCCCATTCCGCCCTGCAGCCAGGATATACCAGTGGGTTTGCAAGGAGGGGAGAGGGGAGAGGGGGCTCCTCCAGGCGTCGGGAGATCCCTGGCCTGTGAAAAAGGGGGGCGGGCTTTTGAGAGAAGGGTCTTCGCTTGAGGATGAGACTCCACCTACCTCCCACCCACCCAATTTATTTCTTGTTTGGCTGAAACTTGAAGCACAGTTTGCGTTTTTGCGCGGGGGGGGGAGGAAGCAAGGGGGATCCATCCAAAGACACCCCATACACACCGCCCCTGCAGCCCGGATGGCTCGGGATGTTAGCCCGGATGGCTCGGGAAAGCTATTGCTTTGCAAAAAAAAGAAAAGAAAAGAAAAGAAAAGAGAAGAGAAAGAGGGGACTCCGTGGCAGGCGACGACGCCTCCCGCCTCCCCAGTTGGGACAAGGCTCCCGTGGGATGGACGTGGGGAAGCGCGCTTGCGGGACCACCAGGCGCTGGTCTTTCGCGGAAGGTGCTTCCCCATCGGCTATCTTACCCCCCACCCCAAACCATCCCCCCACATACACATACTGGTTCCCCCCCTTCTTCCCACCCAGTCCCCTCCCTCCCTGCCCCTTCCCTCCGGCTTCCTTCTAAAGCCTTTTTCGTAGCAGACGATGGACCAGACAAGCCAAAAAGGCCTCTCCGAGGCGGACAGTTTCGGAGGGGGGGGTCTGCCTTTCCTTTCCACCTCCCCCACCTCCCTCCCTCCCTCCTTCCCTTCCCCAGTTCGGATGGCGCGGTGGGATGGGGGGGCGTGTCGCTTTCCGATGCCACCCTTTTGGATTTCAGGGAGGCACAGTTTAATTTTGCTCTCTTCCTTCCTACCTTCCTTCCCTCCCTCCCTCCCTCCTTCCTTCCCTCCTTTCCTAACCCCACCCCCGCCGTCTCTCCTTTTCCCGAACCGGCCTCGCTCCGGAACGTCAGCCGGCGAAGTCCCTCGCGTAGGTTGAGCGGCGTGTTGGCTGGAGACTCGAAACGAGGGGGTTAAAATTTAAAAAGGAAAAAAAAAAAGAGGGGGGGGGAACACCCCAGGAGGAATCCAGCCTTTTGATTCCTGCGTTTAATTCGGACCTTGCATCGCTAAGGAGGTGGGAGAGAGAGAGAGAGAGATTTCAGATTCGACTGACAGAAGCAAAGCAGAACGAAGCGGAAGAGAAAGAAGAATAGTGCAGAGATCAGGCGTCTCCTTTGGAAGGAGGGGGAAAAAAATCACCCCTTAAGAGAAAGGGGAGGAGAGGGAGGCGGAAAAAGCCAAAAATATACGACCTCAGATGGGTCTGGCCAGCAGATTCTGGCGTTCTTCCTTCTCTTTGGACACCGGAAAATCCCACCCGACGCAAGGAAGTTGAACCGGAGGGTTTGCTTTGCCCTAGGAAAGGGGAGCGCGCGCGCGACAGAGAGAGAGAGAGAGAGAGAGGCGAGGAGGGAAAAGAAGAAGCCGTCCAGATTTACCATTCTGTGCTCGGGAGGATCCAAGCTTCCAGACCTCATGACCATTGGATTTTCTTGGGGCCACCTGGATGTGGATTTAATTCGAGCTTCCAGAAGCAAAGGAGGAGGAGGGAGGGAGGCGAAAGCCACACTGTTGAGCCTCTTGGACTTGGAAGGCGCCTTGATTTTTTAGAAGCCATCGCTTGTTTTGTTTTGATGGTGGCGATGATGATGATGATGATGATGATGATGATGATTTAACCGAATCCTGGACCGTTGGCCAACTCTCTTGTCTTAAGAGATCTACGGTTTGCCATGGGATTGAAAATTTCCTAGCCTGGCGGTGGGGACCGTTCCTCCCAAAAAAAAAAAATTTTTTTTCCTCTCTTGTTCATTTGCACCTTTAAAGGATACATTTATGAGATGGAAAATCGAGGGCTGTTCGGCGCCCTGTCTTACTTGATGCTTAATGCTCCCTTGTTGCTCCTAGTGCAGGGTAAGTCGGCAAACTTCTCGCCTTTTTTTAAAAACAAAAATTTAATTTTTTTTTTTACTCTAGGTATAGCAAAATAAGGCAGCCGGTGGAACGTGGATAGCAAGGGGAGGAGGGGAGGGGGTGAGTGTCAGAGAGCCTGTATCCTTTTGTACAGTTGCCACAGTTTTTGTTGTTTTTAAAGAGAGAGAAAAAATCAGTGCAATGTTTATTAACACATCTGTTTCCTGAAAGGCAAAACACTCGCCTAAATTGCTACGCATGTTTGTGGGTAGAGAAATCAGAGAGAGAGAGAGAGAGAGAGAGAGAGGAACGGAGGATGGGAAAAAATGTTAGGGGCAGCTGTGGGTCGTAAGCAGCCCCCCCCCCGCCCGCACGGTTGCAAATTGCACGGTTTTGAGGCCGAAGCCAAAGGGTGCATGCAGAAAACACAGCCAAAGCTGCAGGATTGGGGGGTCAGCAGCTGCACTCTGCTGCAGAGAGTCGGGGAAATCTAAAGCCTAAACCGGAGAGGGTGGAAAATGGTGGGGGGGGAGAGAGCAAGGACGCCCGTCCCCAAAGCCTCACAGCTGCCCGAAAGGGGGGCAAAGCAGGGGCGCTGGCGGAGCCCAGGACGACCTGGGCATCCGAGAGGGAAGGAATGAAGGGGTTTCTGCAAACTTTTAGGGGCTTCTTAGCCACTTGTCTGACATGGATGGGTGCCGAGACTGCAGTGATGGGGAGGGAGGTCTACCTGGTATTGGGGAGGAAGGCGGTGGGGAGGGGGGGGTTTCCCAATCCCCCATTCAGAAGGGAGGGAGGACTGGTGAACTTACTGGCTGGCACAGCAGGGAGATGTGTGTGCCCTATTTTGAATTTGAAGAATGACTTCAGGAAGGTCTTTGGCATTCAGAGGGTTTGCTCAGATATCTTGCAGGTTTCCTTTGGGGGTTTTTTTTTGTTTGTTTTTCTTTTTGTTTTTTTCTTCCTTCCTTCCTTCGGTGTTTATGATTGTGTATGTCCAAAGGAACCTGTTTGTGGCAATAGCTCCACGGGTTTCAGGATATTGCTCTGGTGCAGTGTTTTGGCTTGCCTTTCTGGTTTTTAGCAAAAGTACTTGGGAATGTCTGCCTTTCCTTCGTTCCTTTCTTTTCCCCTTCCTCCTTTTTTCTTTCCTCCTTTTCCTCTTTTCTCCCTTTCTTCTTTCCTTCCCTCCCATCCGCCCTCCTTCATCTCTTCCCTTCTTTCCTCCTTCCCTCCCTCCTTCCCTTCCTTCCTCTATTCTCTCTCCTTTCCTTCCTCCCTTTGCCTCTCCCTCTCTCCCTCCCTCTTTTCCCCTCCCTCCCTCCCTCCCTTTCTTCCTGTTCTTCTTCTTTCCTTCACCTCTCCTCTCCCCTCTTTTCCCCTTTCTCCCTCCCTTTTCTTCCTTCCTCTATTCTCTCCTTCTCCTTCCTCTCTTTGCCTCTCTCTCTCCCCCTCCCTCCTCCTTTTCCCTTCTCCCTCTATTCCTTTCTTCCTTCCTCTATCCTTCCTCCTCCTCCCTTTCTTCCTGTTCTTCTTCTTTCCTTCACCTCTCCCTCTCTCCTCCCTCTTTTCCCCTTTCTCCCTCCCTTCTTTTCTTCCTTCCTCTATTCTCTCCTCTTCCTTCCTCTCTTTGTCTCTCTCTCCCTCCCTCTTTTCCCCTCCCTCCCTCCCTCCCTTTCTTCCTGTTCTTCTTCTTTCCTTCACCTCTCTCTCTCCCCTCTTTTCCCCTTTCTCCCTCCCTTTTCTTCCTTCCTCTATTCTCTCCTTCTCCTTCCTCTCTTTGCCTCTCTCTCTCCCCCTCCCTCCTCCTTTTCCCTTCTCCCTCTATTCCTTTCTTCCTTCCTCTATCCTTCCTCCCTCCCTCCCTTTCTTCCTGTTCTTCTTCTTTCCTTCACCTCTCCCTCTCTCCTCCCTCTTTTCCCCTTTCTCCCTCCCTTCTTTTCTTCCTTCCTCTATTCTCTCCTCTTCCTTCCTCTCTTTGTCTCTCTCTCTCCCCCTCCCTCCCTCTTTTCCCTTCTCCCTCTATTCCTTTCTTCCTTCCTCTATCCTTCCTTCCTTCCTCCCTCCCTCCCTTCCTTCCTCTCAGCTACCCTCTAGTTTCCTTGTCCTTCTTTTTATCTTCAGCTACGTTTACCGAAGTTCCTAAAGATGTGACGGTTAGGGAGGGAGATGATATTGAGATGCCTTGTGCTTTCCGGGCCAGTGGATCTGCCTCTTACTCCTTGGAAATCCAATGGTGGTACCTTAAGGAACCAGCACGAGAGCTCGCACACGAGTTAGCCATCAGTGGTCCTGGCAGCAGAAGCAAGGTAATGAAAATAAATAAATAAACAAACCCACTTCCCAATGATGCAATTACATTCCCCCACTGTTAATTAAACGTGATTTGCTACACCGTCTGTATGGTTGGTGGAAACGGAGGAGGGCTTCCAGCAGCAATTTTAGCAACCTAAGGAGGAAACTGCATTTTCTGGGCTCTTTCTGTCTCGGGAGCTAATTCAGACGCACAGGCGAAGTACAGAACCAACTCCAGGGGAGCCATTGATGCAGTCCTTTCCATGGGCGCTGAAAATAACGATGGGTCTGGTGTGTCTGGTTCCTGAGTGCTGATTAGCATCGGAAGGGTCAAAGGTGGAGGAGACCTCAAAAGTTCAGAGACCATATCCAGGAACATGAGGTCACCACCTAGAGACTCTGGCGCGCATCTGGCTGCATGTTCAGGCATTTCTGCTAATTATGCTATGGTGCCCGATAACTAGCGAGCAACATCCTCGTGCAACGTATTAGGAAAAACAATGGTTTGCAACCTGGAAGTGGACTGTTATTTTTTTTTTTTCCCAATTTGTCGAGCTGAGATTCATGGTTACAGTTTTCAAAAGACTTCTGAGAGGCGATGAGCCGTCCTCGTCTAATCCTTCAACCTGGAGCCTTTGCTGCATCTACAGGAAAGTTTGCCATGCAGATAAAAATCACGTCCAGAGGTGGTGGTGGTATTCACCATCTTTTCCTGGCCTTCTGAATCCTAAAAGGGTTTGACCCAGCCATATCCACAGTTTAGACATCTTTGGTACTGACATGGTTAACGTTGTACGCTTCTAGAGATCCGAATGGGATAGCGGAGATGTATGGTGCTACTGATAACTAATATTATGTCAGTTATAGTTCTGGTTAGGGTGGAGGCAGTACAGTCCTCTCGTACGCAGACACCACATGCACAGTGAGATGCGAAGCAGTATCTCTCTCGGGGAATGAGACCGAGGTTGGTTTAGTGGTTCAGGCACCAGGCTGGAAACCAGGAGAATGTGAATTCTAGTTCATGGAATCGTGCTAATTCTAATTCATTGGCTTGGATGATTTGGGGCCAGTCACAGACTCTCAGCCCAGCCCAGCTCACAAGATTGTTGAAGGCAAAATAGGAGAAGGAGGGGATATGAGATGCTATGTGGTTGCTGCCTTGAAGGTGGGATGTAGAAATAAATAACAAAGTAAAATATAAAATAATAATAATAAAATGAAATAAGATTATAGGATTCAAGGGGATCCACTCGGATCATGAATAGAATAGAATAGAATAGAATAGAATAGAATACAATACAATACAATACAATACAATACAATACAATAGAATAGAATGTTTTATTGGCCAAGGGTGAATGGACACACAAGGAATTTGTCTTGCTGCATATGCTCTCAATGTACATAAAAAGACAAGATACATTCGTCAAGAATCATTGGAATGGAATGGAATGGAATAGAATGGAATAGAATAGAATAGAATTCAATTCAATTCAATTCAATTCAATTCAATTCTTTATTGGCCAAGTGTGATTGGACACACAAGGAATTTGTCTTGGTGCATACGCTCTCAGTGTACAGAAAACAAAAGAAAAGAAAAGACTACACTGGGAAAGACAAGATGGGGAGGTGGGGATGAATTCCATGCACCACAGCATAAACATTTGACTTCCATCCATTCTCAGCTTCAGGATGAGAACAGGAGGTCATTCAAGGTACAATCTTCCAGAAATCTAGTATTCCAGAAATTCTTGTTATTGCTTTATACTGGCACACTTTTTAGGATTATTGTAGACCTTTATTAAGAAAAAATTTTTAGAGAAATGTTTTGCTGACATTTTGGTTGGTCCTAATACCTTGTTTATAGATTTTCTTGCCTTTCCTCTAACTTAGATAGATAGGTGACAGACAGACGGACATATGTTAGATTAGATGGGTGGGTGGGTGGATGGACAGATGGATGGACAGATAAATGGACGGATGGATAGATGGACAGATAAACGGATGGATGGATGGATGGATGGATGGATGGATGGACGGACAGACAGACAGCAGATGGGTTGGCAGACAGACAGAACTATATAGGCTACAAGTTCAATAAAAAGTAAGAAAAATATGATTGCAGTTAGCTAAGGTAGTATAGTAAGGTTGGACTTGGAGAGCTCCATTTGGTTACAAACTGCCCTTTGAACCATAAAAATATAATAAAGTGGGCAGTCCTTTTATTGCGTTGATCTCCATTCCTTCATAGAATTAGAATGACTTTAGCACAGTGATAAGGGTGAGAGATACAGGCATCCAAATAGGCCTACCCATTTGTCTTATTGTAGTGGTCCAGATGTTGGACCAGGATTGGGAAAATCAAATCTACTCTCATCCATGAAAATTCCTGGGGGGATGACTTGGGCCAAGTTAATCTCTCTCAGCCCAACCCAACCTACACGGTTGCAGGAAAAAAGAGACAGAGATCCAGTATGTATCCACCTTTTGCTCCTGGAGGACGGAAGGGCCGAATATATACCTAACGAAAGTAATCAATAACAATTATTTAATAAACGTCCCGATGTTTTACAAGAGGACGTTATTTTCCCAAACAATATTACTTTGGACCATGAAATCGGCTGACGTCATAAAGCAAATGACAATACAAAGTTCAACAGGAAAGCCACCATCAGAAATAATTTCATTCAAGCTCAGCCACAGCCGAGCTACAAAAACCAAGAACGAATTCATACATGTCCCATTTTTTTTTTCAGTGCAAAGGGCCCAGAACAAAGCTGTATTTAGCACCTATCTGTCAATCAGCTAATCAAACAGAAAGAAGCTGATTTAATTTCCCTATGGCGGAAGTGTCATCGTTAAAGCAAGGCCTAGCCCTTAAAAAGATTCTGCCTCGTAATCTTCTACCCAAATAGAACATCTACCAGGGTGGGTCAAATAAAGTCAAGATGGTGACACCCAAAAAAAAAAGAAAAGGAAAAGCCCTCAAAATCTAGAACAGGGGTCTCCAACCTTAGTGGAAGTCCACAAACCTTAAAGTTACTAAGGTTGGAGACCCCTGATCTAAAAGGTCTCTGGCTTGAGCAGCGGGTTGGACTGGAAGACCTCTAAGGACCCTTCCAACCCTATGATTATTATTTTTTTTAATTTGCATTTATATCCCGCCCTTCTCCGAAGACTCAGGGCGGCTTACACTGTGTTAAGCAATAGTCTTCATCCATTTGTATATTATATACAAAGTCAACTTTTATTGCCCCCCCCAACAATCTGGGTCCTCATTTTACCTACCTTATAAAGGATGGAAGGCTGAGTCAACCTTGGGCCTGGTGGGACTTGAACCTGCAGTAATTGCAAGCAGCTGTGTTAATAACAGACCGACTTAGTCTGCATAAGATTATTTTAAAATTATAACACGCACACCCAAACACACACCCATACATACACACTTGGCCGCCTCGCCAACCAAATCTTTCCTCCTCCTTCAGGCCAAGCTAGTAATTTTTCTCAAACTACCAGAAGCTTTAAAGGTTCCCAAGCAGCATTTTGATGTGAATAGTCACCGGGGACAATGCCAAATTTGTTTTAATGAAATCCAAATAATAAATGCTGACTAATAGGATCTGAAAGGCAGTCATTATCTTAAAAGTCATATACGTCTTTTTCAGAGCTTCCTTCCTCTTCTTTTTTAAAAATGCGTGTGCGAATATGTATACGGACAGATTTTATGATGATCAACTGAATAGTGCAGCCCTTTTAACTATAACCCTCACTACTGAAATGAGTGAAACGGGGCTCTGTTTGTTTGTTTGCAACAAACCTACGTAAAGTTGACTAATAATTAAACGGTGAGATTTAAGTGGAAGACAAACATAGAAGATTAAAATAATGTTTGACTGGAATCTCATACTATATGTATTTAACCATTATCAGTGGTCTGTGTGTCATCTATCATCTGTCTGACTACCTATCCATCCATCCATCCACTCCTGTCGCAACATTTGTATTTGAGTTCTCATTAACTGAGAGGTTGGTTCTCAAACTGAATTTGAGTGGAAAGCAGGTTTTGTCTTCTTTGCAAAGCTGATAAGCCAGTCCTATTGAGATCTTAAAATTCACTGCTGTTAAGCAATCCTTCCTCCCTCCCTCCTCTTCCTTCCTTCCTTCCTTCTTCCTCCCCCTCCCTCTCCCTCCCTCCCTCCTTCCTTCCTCCCTCCTCCTTCTCCTTCTCTTCCTTCCTTCTGTCTTTCTTTCCTTCCTCCCTCCCTCCTTCCTTCCTTCCTCCCTTCTCCTTCTCCTCCCTTCCTTCTTTCCTTCCCTCCCCTCCCTCCTTCCTTCTTTCCTTCCTTCCTCCCTTCTCCTTATCCTCCCTTCCTTCTTTCCTTCACTTCCCCTCTCTCTCTTCCTTCCTCCCTCCCTCTCTCCCTCCCTCCCTTCCTAAATGAACAAGATCTAAAGGATTGGTTGTTGTTTGGCAAAATAGAGTTCAATATGCAGGCGATTCATTCTAAATATTGAAGAGTTGTAGGGTTTCCCCCCCCCCCATTCTAAACTCAGTTGGGACTCTGTATGTGCACCCTCTGGAGACATTGCAGGCGATCTCTGCAGTGGGATGATTTATGTCTTCTCTTGACATGTGATAATTAAATGTAGTCCAAGGGAAGCAGGTGAAGACTTCAGAGGCTGTTTTCCTAGCAGCACTCGGAAGCAAAGCTCTGAGCTTGTGTTGGGTTTGAAGGGGCTCGCTTGCCTTTAATGCATGAGAACCAGTCACAGCATGGACTGATCATCCCTCTGGCTGAATGAGAAGCGCCTAAAGATCCACTTACAAGATCTATGGATCTGTAGGTGTGGTCAGACAGGGATGTCCAGGGGGCAGGGAATCAGAAAAGTAAAAAAATGGCAGCTCTGAGCTGCCACCATATTGGCATTTTTTTTAATCCTACCCCTCATGGGCAGGGTTATCCTGCAGGCAGGACCAGGGGTGTATTTACTTACCTTCACTACCAGTTTGCAAATGGCAGAGCGCGCGCATGTGCAGGATCTATGCACATGCGCAGAGCGTCAAAAACGGGATGTGGTGATATCCAGGCAGGTGGCCGGAGCCTCCCGCAGCCACCAGTTCACCCGAACCGGCTAGAACTGGCTGAATACAGGACCCTCTGTAGAAGGGATTTCAAAAGATGTCTGAACAAAAATCTATTGATCCTTTTGATTCCACCCCCCCAAATCTTAGAATAAGGGGAGGGTTTGCACAAAGACGCACCCTGAACCCCCACAAATGCATTCAAAGGAAATGGTCACCAACATGCAAAGAAGTGGGGGGAGAAATTTTTACGGAGGTGGGAATCCTTATTTCTCTTTGTGATGGATGTGCAAGTTCACCGCCCTTCCAGCTGGCTCCCAGAAAATTACACTCAGCGATCCCCGCCTCTGTAAGATGTCCTGAGAATTATTGAATAGCTCCAGGGGGGGCTGCACTTCATTGGCCTTCGCCCTGGCACCTGTTCCATGCTGATAGCACAATGGGAAAGGCTTTGGCCTTTTTTTTTTTTTTTTTGAATTTATATCCCGCCCTTCTCCGAAGACTCAGGGCGGCTTACACTGTGTTAAGCAATAGTCTTCATCCATTTGTATATTATATACAAAGTCAACTTTTATTGCCTCCAACAATCTGGGTCCTCATTTTACCTACCTTATAAAGGATGGAAGGCTGAGTCAACCTTGGGCCTGGTGGGGCTTGAACCTGCAATAATTGCAAGCAGCTGCTGTTAATAACAGACTGCTTAGTCTGTTGAGCCACCAGAGGCCCCAAATCAAGCTGCAGCAGGGAGGGTTTGGTTGAGAAATCCACCCTATGCCTCTCTCCATCATCCTGCCACTCTATAGGCTTTTTGCTTGTCTCCTGTCAGGCAGCCAACAATGTTTTACCGCGATGGAGATACCCAACCCACATTGGGCTCTTCTTTTTGGATGCCTTGACATTTTTGTTTCCCCCTTCCCTCCCCACCCCTGCGACCATCTCCTGCAAACTAATTTCTCACCATGGTGTGCGATGGTGTGACTTTCGACTACTTCAGCCGATGATGGAATGGGCAGCCTGAGATTGGGGCCTAACGCGGCAGTAGCAACAGAGCATGGAAAGTTGACACAGGATGGGTCAGAATGCGAATGAGTATTTATGGAAATTCTGAAAAAACCCCATGCAGCTCACCGAGTCGCTGACTGATAGGCAATCCTCTGGAGTCATCAACCTCCCTTGAGATCCCAGCACTGCTGGAATTGATTTGCAAAGGCATATGGACACCCAGCCACCAGCTGCTCTTGGCGTGGGGTGGCATGTTAAGAGAAGGGAATCAGCAAGGAAAATAACAATTCCACATTGGCGAGAGACCTTCTTAGGATGCATGGAACGCACTGAGCCAACTCAAGCTTGACTGGATCTCTGCAGAATCAAGTCTGACTGCGATGCAGGGGTGAAACTCAGCAGGGTCTGACAGGTTCGGGAGAACCGGTAGCAGAAATTTTGAGCAATTCGGAGAACCGGCAAATGCCACCTCTGGCTGGCCCCAAAGTGGGGAGGGAATGGGGATTTTGCAGTAGCCTTCCCCCAGGAGTCAGGAGGGAATGGGGATTTTGCAGTATCCTTCCCCATGGAGTAGGGATGGAATGGAGATTTTGCAATATCCTTCCCCCCCCAGGAGTGGGGTGGGAATGGGGATTTTGTAATATCCTTCCCCCAGGAGTGGGGATGGAATGGGGATTTTGCAGTATCCTTCCCCATGGAGTAGGGAGGGAATGGGGATTTTGCAGTATCCTTCCCCATGGAGTAGGGAGAGAATGGAGATTTTGCAGTATCCTTCCCCCAGGAGTGGGGAGGGAATGGGGATTTTCCTGTATCCTTCCCCTGCCACGCTCACCAAGCCACGCCCACAGAACCGGTAATTTTTTAAAAAAATTGGATTTCACCAGTGCTGTGAAGGGTTATGCTTTTCTAGTCTTAAAACCCAACTCAAGTGGAAATCACAGGAGTTGCCTTCCCAGCACATCTGGAAGGCAGCCTATTGGAAGAAGTTGTCCTAAATGTTAGGATCTAAAAGCAGTTAGGGAAAGGATCATTGAAGGGAGGTTGCATTGGACTCTGGGGCTGAGAGATATAGCTTTCTGTCCATACCTGTAGCCCAGTTCAGAGTTAGGAATAGCAATGGCACTTAGACTTATATATTGCTTCATAGTGCTTTACAGCAGTCTCTGAGCAGCTAACAGTGTAAACATTATTTGCACATTGCGCCCAATAATCTGGGTCCCCCTTTTACCAACCTCGGAAGGATGGAAGGACGAATCGACCTCAAGCCGGTCAGGATCGAACTGCTGGCAGTCAGCAGAGTTAGCCAGCGATGCTGCATTCTAACCACTGTGCTACCACAGCTCTTATTAGTACAATCTTATTTGTTTGACTTAGGGAAGGGGAGAAGGGAGAAATACCACATCGCATTTTGTCCCTCTCTTGCAACTGTGGTCTGCTAGAAGGGAAGGCAGATCATATCAAAGTTCTCAGAGCGTTGAAAGGGGAAAGGGAAAACCAATATAGCAATAGCACTGAGACTTCTGTACCATTTCACAGTGCTTAACAGCCCTCTCTAAGCGGTTTACAGAGTCAGCCGATTGCCCCCAACATTCTGGGTCCCCATTTTACCCACCTCGTAAGAATGGAAGGCTTAGTCAACCTTGAGGCCTGGTGAGATTTGAACGGCCAAATTGCAGGCAGCCGGCAGGCAGCAGAAGTAGCCTGCAGTACTGCACTCTAACCACTGCGCCATCGCAGCTCATATCCAACCCACTTAATCAAAGCTCCTCCCCTTTCCTTTTTTTTTATATGTGTCACGTGTAAAAAAAAAAAAAGAGGTCTTGATTTCAGAGTTACAGCTGTCATCTTGACTTTTTTTGGCTCTGCTCCTGATCAGTTTGGACCAGTTAAGACAGTCTCTCTCTCTCTCTTAAGCCAGGATCATCATCATCATCATCTTTTAATGACGCCATAATACCTTGTGGGGTGGAGTCTGGGCAACTGAATGCATAGTTAGTGGCCGGATGCCTTTCCTGTTGCCAATGAGGAGTTTTGTTCAGCAGATATATTCTCATTGTGCCCAGAGAGAGAAATATCTGCCTCTACCTACGATGGAACTCACAGCCTCCTGATTGTGAGGCGAGAGCACCACCTCTAGACCACCGCACCAACTCCTCCCTTAAGCCAGGATCCTGCTCCAAATTTCTCTTTGGATTTCAAGCCAAAAAGAGAGATCACGACAGATTTATTTTATTGGAAAATAATGTAATTCTTCTGGAAAAATTACAAGGAATGTCTCAGCCATTTATTCCTGGATGCTGCTGCGAAGCCTTTCTTTGATTAAGAAACACCGACACCCACTTGCCGCAGATCAAAACTGAGTTCACTGAGAGCGATGCTCTTAGCCTGAATTAGCTTTGCTCTCTGCCAATACGGTTGTGGCACAGCCAGTTGCGATCAAGGAAAATTGCATGCTAATGCAGTGTCCCCCTTTCCCCCACCCCCACCCCAATATCTCCAAACACGAAGTGCAAAATATTAAAGGATGCAGAATAGCTTAATTGTGTGCATTTTTGCATCACCTCTTCGGTCTTCGTGCTTTTCTCATCGCAGTAGCTACATTGGTGCAATTTTTTTTTTAAAAAAGAAAAAAAAGCAGAGACTCGCACCACTGTAACTTAAATGTGCCCACGCTTTAGAGTTCACACTTCGTATTGGGTGGCTTTCTGTACTAACTTATTGCTGTTTGTCTCCATGTTCGTTAACTAGGCTATCCGTCAAAACATCCCAAGGTGGTGTACAAAGCTATAAACGTGTAGCTTTGTGGCACGATAATTTTTAAGAATCCAATAAGAAGCTCAAAGGAAAATTCATCCATCAGCCAGCAACTAAAACGCTTCAAGCATCTGCTCAAGGCACTGTTTTATCTTAGGGTAGCATTACACCTTCAGGAAGATGGGCGGCCTACAAATTTGATAAATGAATTATTCCACAAACTCGGCTGAATTATGGCAGCAACTGGCTGATCTTGTCGGAGCTTGGGAGCTAAGTGAGGTTGCCCTTCGTTAGGACCAAATGAGAGACTATTAAGTAGCCAGATTGATTAGAAGGTCAAAACAACAGCCTAAGAGAAAGCTGTAGGACCGTTTCTAAGAGAGCCACTGCCTCTCCTGCTTGAGCAGAGGGTTGGACTAGAAGGCCTCCAAGGTCCCTTCCAACTATATTATTCTATGTTCTACGCATCGGCATCCTCTGAGTCTTGTTGCTTTTCTCATTATGACAAAAACCATGTCGTGACATCAACCGCAAGCCTGGAGGGCGAGTGGTTTTGTAACCCGTGTAGAAAAGGGACAGGGTTTGTATTACGGTGCCCCAATGTTTCTTTCATCAACCTGATCCCCTTTGTTGGATGCCCCATCCAGCGGTGGGTTCTACTTACCTTTACCACCAGTTCGCATCGTGCACGCGGGCGCGCTCTTCTGCGCATGCGCAGATCGCTTTTGATGACGTTCGGGTCAGTGGGCGGAACTTCCCACCGGTTTTACTATCAGTTCTGTAGAACTGGTGCGAACCGGGGGCAACCCACCACTGGCCCCATCCTGGAAGTCTCCAGGAGCTGAGTTTGACTTGAACAGACTTGTATCTTTTCATTCGGCAACTGCTCTGCACTCAGGAGGGCAATTCCATAGTTGAGATATCTCCACTGAGAAAGACCTATTGCAGTGAGGGTGAATCTTTACAGCACCGAGGGCCCAAACTGGAACATGCATGCATGTGCTAAAGTGCCGGAAACTTGAAGACCAGCATGCCTGGTTTTTGCCCATTTTCAGGCTATTTTCTGGCCCATTTTTCAGGCAGCTTTGGACCAAGAAAACCAGCCAGAAAATGGCTTGGAAGCAGTCCAGAAACAGCCTGGAAAACGGCCTGAAAAATGACCTGGTTTTTGGCTGTTTTCCATCCGTTTTCTGGCTCTCCGGTGCCTGCGAAGACCAGCTGGCCGGAAACCACGAAAGCAGCTGGCAATGGCACGCTCTGCATGCCACCTCTGGCACGCTTGCCATACATTCACCATCACGGACCTACTGGATTCACATCCTAGGGGCCAGTGGTGGGTTTCAAACATTTTTACTACTGGTTCTGTGGGTGTGGCTTGGTGGGTGTGGCTTGGTGGGCGTGGCAGAGAAAGGATACTGTAAAATCTCTGTTTCCACCCCAATCCAGGGGAAGGTTATTGCAAAAGCCCCATTTCCTCCTGGTCAGCTGGGACTCGGGAGGCAGAGAATAGATGAGGGTAGGACCAGTCAGAATTTTTACTACCGGTTCTCCGAACGGCTCAAAATTTCCGCTACCGGTTCTCCAGAACGCTTCAGAATCTGCTGAAACCCACCTCTGCTAGGGGCCAGAATCAAGATGGGACCACAAACAGGGCTTTTGCTGGCGTGGTTCAACCCAGCAGTTGGTTGGCGGAGGAGAAATTAGGGGCGTTCATTGTGATTGACGCCCTGCCCTTGTTTTGACAGGTGACACATGTCAAAAGGGTGGGGACCTCCATCAGGTGGTCAGAACAGCCATTTTGACTTTAAAAAAAAAAAACTTCCCTTGTCAGTGCCCCAAGAGGAAACACCAGAGCCTCTGTAGCTATCATTTTCATAATTTTTTTTATTGTGGACACGGATGTTGCCTTCGCTTCTCTTGAGTTTTTAAAGCTTATTTCGATGGGTTAGCTCGGCGTTTGAAAGAGCCTCTTTTCAATGGCTTTGACAACAGACCTGCAGGGTGGGAAGAAAAAGCTAAATAACGTATAAAGACATTAAAATGATTGCACGGTAGGAAAATTGATTTTCAAAGCTAATATTTGAATGCTGGGTCTTTTCCCCCGCTTCATGCCATTGCAATTTCACATGCCTGTTGGAATCGTATTTGCTTGAAATATAATAAATTAAGTGATTTCTAGCTGCTGCTTTCTGGTAGCAAAATTATATCTATGCTGAGCTGCAGTGGCGCAGTGGTGAGAGTGCAGTACTGCAGGCTACTTCTGCTGACTGCCGGCTGTCTGCAATTTGGCAGTCCGAATCTCACCAGGCTCAAGGTTGACTCAGCCTTCCATCCTTCCGAGGTGGGTAAAATGGGGACCCAGAATGTTGGGGGCATTAAGCTGATTCTGTAAACTGCTTAGAGAGGGCTGTAAAAGCACTGTGAAGTGGTGTATAAGTTTAAGGGCTATTGCTATTCCTTCCTACCTTCCTTCCTTCCTTCCTTCCTTGGTGGTACAGTGGTTAGAATGCCATATTGCAGGCTAGCTCTGTCCGCAGCCAGGTGTTCGATCTTGATCAGCTCAAGGTTGACTCAGCCTTCCATCCTTCCGAGGTGGACAAAATGAGGACCCAGATTGTTGGGGGCAAGAGGCCTACTCTGTAAACCGCTTAGAGAGGGGCTGTAAAAGCACTGTGAAGCGGTATATAAGTCTAAGTCCTTTTGCTATTGCTACGTAACAGGAATCGTCTCAAGTCAGCTGTGATTCACCCAGACGAGGAATGTCCAAACTTGGCCCCTTGAAGAGTGGAGGACTTCAACTCCCAGAATTCCCCAGCCAGCATGAGCTATAAATATGAGCTGGTTGGAGAATTCTGGGAGTTGAAGTCCACTACTCTTCAAAGGACCAAGTTTGGACATCCCTGACCCAGACCATCTACCCAATGAGTTAAGAGTCTACTCCCAATCCAAAGAAATTAGTACCGCATAAAAGGATTCTGAGAAGTACTATCCATTCCATCTTTGTGGAGAGGGAAAGAAGCATGGTCCCTGATCTTCAGAAATCTCTTGTTTCATTTTTTTCCCCTTCCTTTTCTTTTTCTTTTTCAGGCAACCAATAAAGATGCAACTAAGATCAGCGTAAGTACCTATCAAAACGCATGCATGGGGATTGTCTGCATGGAGTTGTTTGTCTGTCTAAAATATTGCAGTGGCCCCTCAAGGTTAGATTTCTACCTGCCCTGAAAATGGACAACAAGGCACCCAAAGGCAGCAGAAGTAATTGAACACATTCGGAAACAAATGCCTTTCCATCAATGCATTCCATGCTCATTATCAATTAGCAGTAAGGCTTTTATAATCAACTAATTGTACTGCTGGTAGAGCATAGCCTTTCTTTGGCTTGTAGATAAGTGACAGTTTGGGAAAGTCCGCCTTCCTCATGAAGTCTCTGGATCTTCAGCTAATAGAGAGACTAATTCATCTCGGGGGTTTCTCATCTCCTCAAATTCTAGTCTCGGCCCGTAATAGGCAAAGCCAATAGATCAGGAAGCCACGTTTACGCCCCCTCCCCGCAGGAGATGTTCAAAGGGAGATAAGCCACTGCTGGAAGGGGCCAGGGTAGAAAGCCTGACTCTCTTCATTCGCTCGGTTGTGGCCAGCCAGCAGACCTGGTAACACATTCAGACAGTGAGGAAGTTGGGGAGGAACATGGGCCAACCTGGAGTCTGGGGAAAGCTCTGATGAGGGCTCTGCGTTAGAGGCAGAGATGGGGTCAGGGCCACATGACAGTTATCAGCTGCCTTTGGAGCAGGGGTGAAATCCAGCTGGTTCTGACAGGTTCTGGAGAACCAGTAGCAGAAATTTTGAGCAGTTCGGAGAACCGGTAGCAGAAATTTTGAGTAGTTCAGAGAACTGGCAAATATCTCCTCTGGCTGGCCCCAGAGTGGGGTGGGAATGGAGATTTTGCAGTATCCTTCTCCTGCCATGCCCACCAAGCCATGCCCACAGAACCGGTAGTAAAAAAAATTGGATTTCACCACTGCTTTGGAGTCAGACATCAGTGAGGCAGACGAACCGCTGGAGCCTGTTCCCAGTGGGCGTGTGCACAGAGTTGCCAGATGAAGAGAACAGCTAAAGAACAAGGGTCAACTTTGCAGTAAGGCCTCAGGTGGATGATGAATGGCCCCTCCCAGAGGGAATAAAAGAGTAGCAAAAGGGGAGTGGAGTTTGCAGGAGACAATTAGTTCGCCTAATTGGTTTGTGACTCCTTGCCAAGTTTTGAAGGTATCGGCCTGGCAGCTCTCCAACCCAGATAAGGACTGTGACTGTAAATTCACCCTTGAAAGATTTTGCTGGATATGAATGAGAAGAATTCACAGTAACTTAATTAAAAGGGTTTTGGGTTTTTTTGTTGGGATAAGGAGTCTGCTTCGTGGTTTGGGTCAGAACACTTTCTTCCTCTTCATCCAGTAGGAAAAGGGTAGATCATTTTGCCTTACTCTAATGACTTGTGGAGCACTTTTGAAACTGAGCCAAGGACCATATGAATTTAGACCAAGGGCTTAATCTAAACGTAGGGCCCACCAGCTGCCTACCTAAGGAGCAGATTATATTTATACATTCGGAAGAATTAAAATACTCTCTCCTTTCTAAGCTTGTACCGCTTCGAGGTACAGTTGGGGAATTCTACCTATTTGGATGAAAATGCTGGGGTTTTGTTTCAATGGGGGGGAAAATCTCCCCATTAATGGAGAAAAAAGGACTGTGAGAGAAACACACATTAATGGGAAATAGCCCCGTTGTTTTTACTAAGATCCAAAGGCATCTTTTTCATCAGAGTTTTGCTAAGGTTTCATCTTGTGCTTGAAGTCTGAAGCAGATGGTTGGAGAAATGGTGGGATAGATCCAGAACAGCATAGAGCTAAGGTTGAACCCACTCCCCCAAAATACAATGAACTGTGTAGTTTGGAGGGGATAAAGTTTAATGGATATTCTTAGTACCTCCATTCTTTTATTCTCACCTTTCTTTCTTTCTTCCTTCCTTTCTTCCTTTCTTTCTTTTTCTTTCTCTTCTTCCTTCCTTCCTTCTTTGTATTTACCTCCTTCCTATCTTCATATCTCTCTCCCTCCCTTCCTTCTTATCTATCTAGCTATCTAGCTAGCTATCTTTAGATTAGATTAACAGAGTTGGAAGGGACCTTATAGGTCATCTAGTCCAACCCCCCGCCCAAGCAAGAGACCCTACACCATTTCTGACAAATGGCAGTCCAATCTCTTCTTGAAAGTCTCAAGTGATGAAGCTCCCACAACTTCCAAAGGCAACTTCTGTTCCATGGGCTGATTGCGCTCACTGTCAGAATGTTCCTCCTTATTTCTAGGTTGAATCTCTCCTTGGTCAGTTTCCATCCATTATTCCTTGTCTGGCCTTCAGGAACTTTGGAAAATAGCATGACCCCCTCCTCTCTGTGACAGCCTCTCAAATATCGGAAGACTGCTATCCTATCTCCCCTGGTCCTTCTCTTCATTAGACTAGCCATGCCCAGTTCCTGCAACCGTTCTTCATATGTTTTAGTCTCCAGTCCTATCTATCTATCTATCTATCTATCTATCTATCTATCTATCTATCTATCTATCTATCTATTCAGTATCTATCTATTTATCTATCTATCATCTTTCTATATCTATCTATATCTACCTACCTACCTATCTATTTATCTTTTTATCTAGCCTTCTATTTTCCTTCCCTCATTTTCTTTCTTTTTTTTCTTTTCTTCTCTCTCTCTCTCTCTCTCTCTCTCTCTCACTCTCACTCTCTCTCGCATGACAGCTAAATAATTCAGATACTGTAATGAATGCCAACTTTAAATTTGTGGTTTGTGTCATTCTGGTTTCCAAACTGCTTTCTCTCCTTCTAACAAAAGGATCATATGCTCTTTTGGGCCTGCTGGGTGAGCTAGCATGGGTTTATCCTGTGGCTGGTAGACTTCAGGGGCTAATCTATCATTCATCCAGCTCTGTCAAGTTCATTTAGACTATATTACAACGGAACTATGCTTGTTGGTTTGAAACACCCTTCTGTTTTGTGTGTGTGTGTGTGTGTGTGTGTGTGTGTGTGTGTGTGTGTGTGTCTTTGGTTATTCGGGTTTTCTCCCGCGTAAAATTGGAAGTGTCTTGGCGATGTTTCGACGAAATCCCATTCGTCATCTTCAGGCTTGGTGTTTACAGCTTCATGCTTCTAGGAGCAATTGCTTTGGTTGCTTCTAGAAGCATCCAAAATATATATATATATATATATATATATATATATATATATATATATATATATATATATATATATATATATATATATATATATATATATATATATATATATATATATATATATATATATATATATATATATACATATATACATATATACATATATACATATATATATAGAGAGAGAGACATATAGATATGGCCTACTCTTTGTCCCTACTTTAAGATGCAGCTTAGTCATGCTAGCTAAACCCTGTCAGATTCTGCTTGTGAAGTTACGAGCTATTCAAATACAGGAATGATGATGATGATACCCTAAAAAAATTGAGGTATGCCATTTTTTTTCACCTGAAGAAAAACAGAAACGACGTAAGATCCAGATTTTAAGTAGAGAGCAACTAGACGAAATCTAGATTTTATTTTGCAATCTACATTTCATTTAATTAACAGAATGCGGTTGGTATGTTACACGTTGAATAGGGTGAAGACTTGACTGAATTGGTCTCTTCTAGCTGTGTGATGCTATAATTCGGTGATTTTCCCCAAGGCATTTCAATTTTTCCTTTCTTTCTTTCTTTTTTTTTCTTTTTTCCTTTCCACCTCTTTCTCCTTTCCCCCCCCCCTTTTTCTTTCTTCCTTTTTGGAGGGGGAAAAGGAGAAATATTGTGGAGGGGGGAGGGGGTTGGGCCAGCTGAGTGTTTTTGTGTGTGAGAGAGAGAGCTTTTGCAGAGAGAGAGAGGATTAAATGCAGACACTGTATTGGTACTTTATTGAGGAGAAACGAGCTCGGGGTTTAGTCTGGAGAACAGAAAGCAGAGAATGAGTGTCTGGATGTGATTGGATCCCTTTCTTTCTGTGAAAGGATGAAGACGGGATTAAGAAAGCCCAGCACGTTGGGGGCTGATATTTTGACAGGTGATATATTTTAAATGCATTGTTGCTGGAAAGGGGAATGGCTAGGATTAACGGGCCCTGACTGTTGACTGTAGTAGAGAGATGCATTTAATTAAGGGAAGAAGGAAATGGAATTAGTAGCTGATTTTGAAGGGGAGAGCCCAGTGCTTTAGAAATAGTCACTGTGGGCTGGAGAAATAAAAATGGACATCAGCAAAGACTAACAATGGGGAGGCAATTCATTTGGGAGCAGGGCAATTCAATCTGGAAGATGAAGAGCACCACCAAAAGGCATCTTTGTGTTAGCTTAAACTAGATGAATCAAAGAACGGTTTGATTTTTTTCAAGGCATGGTGTTGGTTTTTTTAGTATAACCCCCATCATGAACATTGCTTGGGTTGTGTGTTTTTTGTTGTTGTTGTTGCTGTTCGTTTGTTTTGTTGGCCTCTGTAAATAAACCAGCCTTTGCCATTTTCAAATCTTGATTTGTGCCTTAAGGCAAGGTGGGAATGTGTTGGTCTGTTTCATAAATTACAATATAACAAGCTGGGGCTTAGCATAATACGTCAACCTAAAATGTAACAAAGAGGAAAAGTAAGGTTCAAGATCCTTGAGAAATTCTCCCTTGGAAGTCCTGATTCAGGTTCTTTCTTACACTGGGACCATTTATGGTCCTGTGAGAGGGGGATAAAAAGAGCTTTTGCACTTAATCAGGGGCATTTTTGTGTGTGGAATGCATTAGTTTTTCAACTTTTCTGACACTAAAACAGATTCTGAGATTGCAATGCGGTTTGTTACAGCTTTCAGTGAAATTCAGGGTAGTGCTACAAGTCCTTCTGTGGTTTATCCAGCCAGGAAGGTAGAATAGAATAGAATAGAATAGAATAGAATAGAATAGAATAGAATAGAATAGAATAGAATAGAATAGAATAGAATAGAATAGAATAGAATAGAATAGAATAGAATAAGGAGTAGAGTAGAGTAGAATAGAGTAGAGTAGAGTAGAGTAGAGTAGAATAAGGAATAGAGTAGAGTAGAGTAGAGTAGAGTAGAGTAGAGTACAGTAGAATAGAATAGAATAGAATAGAATAGAATAGAATAGAATAGAATAGAATAGAATAGAATAGAATAGAGGAGAGGAGAGGAGAGGAGAGGAGAGGAGAGGAGAGGAGAGGAGAGGAGATGAGATGGAAGGGACCTTGGAGGTCTTCTAGTCCAACCCCCTGCTTAGACAGGAAACCCTACACCACTTCAGACAAATGGTTATCCAACATCTTCTTAAAAACTTCCACTTTGGGGAATATCCACAACTTCTGGAGGCAGGTTGTTCCACTGATTAATTGTTCTCACTCTCAGGAAATTTAGATTTTCCTCCACTAAAAGCCAAGCTCCTTCAAGCCATAATCATTTGCTGTGGTCGGGAAAGGGGAGAGAGATAGAGAGGTTTTCAAATTGAGGAGCAGATATGAATGCCCTATGAAGATGAAAATGTTTTAGGAAAAAATCCCTAATTACGTAGAAAGAATGGCAAAGTTTTCAGTCAGGTTTCCTGGAGAGCCTTATACATTGAATTGGATCATGTGTGCAAAATGCCAGAGAGGCTATGATAGCGTGATTCGAGATGCACTGCTAGAAGCGATCTTATTTTCAAACCATGTGATGACAGGATGTAGATCAGAAGGTGGATTTTGCAGAGGGATTTATTGTATCCCTCCATAAAAAAGGCTGGGAATTTGAGAATTAAGAGCGCCAATAAAACTAGAAGGCAAGAGGGTGGAAATAGAAAGAGGCATAACAGAAGTGCTGCTTGCGTAGAAACCTGCGATATTAGCAAGACTAACTTTATTTCTTGCAATCTCTCCCAGCCCTTGAGACCATCCTACTGTATGATTAGTAGATCTTTGGTCCATGAAATGGACTTCGAATTGCACAACATGTTGCCTGACTGCTTAATTGTCTTGCCTCATTAAATCTTCTTTAGATTTGACTGCACAGAGCAATTTATAACTAAGAGAAAGCTATGGGGAAATAAGGCCATCTCACCCTCTCAACCACAAAAATAGAGCGTGCACTGGGACAAACGCATTGTGGGATCAGCTGCAAAAAAAGGGGGGTAGGGTCCCAGAACAGAAGAGGAAGAGCCAGTGACAACTTGATACAAAATGCCATGCCTGGGAGATTCCATGGGAGTTCAGGCTGTGGAGACAGAAGGTCCAATGCTCAACGCATGATAGCTTCAAAAAAGTTCTAATAACCCATGGAATCTCATCAGTGTGGTTCCCGCTAGAGTGTCTTGGACTCAAAAGATCCATAAGCCCCAATTGGTGTTCCCGTTCACTGAAAGGAACATTGCACAGTCCAAAATATCTGGAGGGTGCTGGATGGAGGAGGGCTACTAGGGAAGGGAGTTCATGGTTAGCAGAACTTTGTAGGCACGGAATGAGTTGGCAGAAGCTGCTTCTCTCCTCCCCTCTCTGCCTTGCATGTTGCTCTGATGGGAAAGTTGGTCTTACTGTCCACAACCTGCAGACTTCGTGAGGCTTTGTTCTGCCCCTCCCTCTCTGCTGTCTACTGGGAAGCCAATCCCCTTGAGTTCAAGCAGGAATAGGCGAGAGCACCCTGGGGCATTAGGTATGATGAACATCAATGGGTCTTGTTTTGCCTCCCGCGATTTCCCTTTGGTTTCAAGGTGGAGACTCTAGAGAGGACGGGAGCTACCTTGAGACCCTCCCTCTTACTGTATGTCTCCACTGTTGCTCCCTTTCCTCTTGCCTAATTTGTCCTTCTCGGTCTACAAACCGGAGGGGAAGAGGGTAGAAAATCTCCAAGGATAATCCACGGCTTTACTGCCGTTTGATCGCTGCCCTGCTTTGGCTGGTAGCCTCCCGCCCACCGCTCCCACAGGACCCTCACAGCGGGCCCACCCCGGCCTAAATAACCTCTTCTCTCTCCCATTTCTAGACGGTGCGCGTCCAGGGCAACGACATTTCGCACCGGCTGCGGCTCTCGGGAGTCCGGCGGCAGGATGAAGGCATCTACGAGTGCCGGGTGTCGGACTACGGCGACGAAGACACACAGGAGCATAAAGCGCAGGCGGCGTTGCGGGTCCTGGCGCGTTTCTCGCCTCCCGACGTGCAGGCGGCCGAAGCAGTCTCGCACATCCAGAGCAGCGGTCCGCGGAGGAGCAGCCCGCCCGGGCGAGCCACGGCCGAGCCGGGTTTGGGAGACAAGCGCCTCCTACCGGCGCAGGGCGAAACTGCCGCTGCGGCCGCCGCTTCCTCTTCCCTCTCCTCCTCCTCTTCTTCTTCTTCTTCTTCCTCGGCGTCTTCAGCGCCCGCCGCCGCCTCTTCCTCTTCTTCCAGCCCCGCGACCGTAGCGGCGGCAGCGGCGGCGGCGGCAGCCTCGTCAGCCTCGCCTCGGCCAGCCTCAGCGATCGTCCTCCCGCTGCAGCGAGGATCAGGTAGGTGGAGCCGCAGCGACACCCGGCGGCGAGTGGCGGAAGCGCGGGGAGCTGTCCCTGGTGCTGAGCGCCGGGTTGGTTGGGCGGCCCATAAGAGGCGTCCAAGACTCGCTCCTTTGCTGCTCCCCTTGGAGTTCTACTTGAGCTAGTCTTTTGGTGACCCCGTAAAATCCTCCTTTGATGGTTCAGCTGAACATCCTTCTTGTTTTTATTTGGTATGCTTCTTCTATCGAAGCACTTGGCAGGACGTGGTTGGCTTTGCCCGACACCTTAGGAAACGGGCTAAGCTGGGAAGAGAGAAATTGAACCAAAGGTCTATGGAGATTCTCAGTCATCCAGGTCATTGTTGTCCCAAAGGTGCTTTTTCAAGAGGCAACTGGACTTTCTGGTTTTTCTTTGAAGACATTTCACTTCTCATCCAAGAAGCTTCCTCAGCTCCTTCCATTCCTCGCCATCCAGTCAGAGCTGAAGAAGCTTCTTGGATGAGAATAGCAATAGCACTTAGACTTACATACCGCTTCACGGTGCTTTTACTCTCTAAGCAGTTTACAGAGTCAGCCTATTGCTCCCAACAATCTGGGTCTTCATTTTACCCACCTCGGAAGGATGGAAGGCTGAGTCAACCTTGAGCCAGTGAGACTTGAACCGCCGAACTGTTGGCAATCAACAATCAGCAGAAGTAGCCTGTAGTAGCCTGCAGTACTGCATTCTAACCACTGTGCCACCACGCACCACGCTTTGAAGCGAAATATCTTCAAAGAAAAACCAGAAAGTCCAGTTGCCTCTTGAAAAAGCACCTTCGGGACAATTGGCACACAGTTACCCTCTGAGTTTAGGTGGATTTGGGTGGAAGCTGAGTCTTCTATCCCAACATTGTATAACCATAACTCACCTTGGCTCTCAGTATGGTCTCAATATATTTTCTCAATAGCCTTCCATTCAAATAGGGAGCCTTAAATAATTCTCAATGCACGTTTTCTTCCCCAGGTTGCCTTGCGCTAGATTTCAAAGAATTTAGCCTGATGAAGATAGAAAATATTTAAATGGAAAGGGACAAAAATTGGGCATGGCTTGTGATAAATTTGGGTCATGTGTTTGGGTCATGTCCAGAAATGTTTTTTTTTTGAGGGGGGAAACACGGTTCTTTGAAGGATGAAAATATTTCTATGTGATTGGATGGTGTTTTAAGACTTCGAGTATATTTCTTTCAATGGAGCTCTTAGGCTATGAGTATTGCCATAGAAAACCTCTTAGTTGATCCAAGAGAAAGCTTTGTATTTCTCACAGCTGGATAGTAAGTGAATGTAATGCTTTAAAAAGCCAGCTGAGTACTTGCCTCCCTAGGACTCACTATAGAAACAATATAGACTCATTGTACGAAGAAAACTCTATTACAAATTATTATATAAAGCATTTCCCCAAAGCACTAATTATTATTATTATTATTTATTATTTTATTATTTATTAGATTTCTAGACCGCCCTTCTCCCGAAGGACTCAGGGCGGTGTACAACCAAGATAAAATATAAACCATGTACAATTAAAAATGAATTAAGAAACTTATTATACAGTTGGCCGAAAAATTAAAATATTTAAAAATCTAAAAACCCCAATTTAAAACATAAAGAAAATTTAAAATTTAAAAATCTAGACAATTTAAAAGAAAAGCCTTAAGCCAGCCCCGCACGAATGAACAGATGTGTTTTCAATTTGCGGCGAAAGGTCTGAAGGTCAGGTATTTGGCGTAAACCAGGGGGAAGCTCGTTCCAGAGAGTAGGAACCCCCACAGAGAAGGATCTTCCCCTGGGGGCCACCAGCCGACATTGTTTGGCGGATGGCACCCTGAGAAGTCCCTCTCTGTGTGAGCGTACGGGTCGGTGGGAGGCATGGGGTAATGTAGCATTAACCAGTAATAGTAATAATAGTAGAGAAGCCACTTTGGTCTTTCATAGAACTTATTGCAGCAGTTCTGTGGATTTATTTTCAAGTATCAGCAAGATCATAATTATAGGACATCACTCTATTTGAATGTATATTTATGTAATTCCTCAGTTTTTCCCTTCTGTATTTATAATACAGGTAGTCCTTGACTTACCATTCATTTAGTGACCCTTCAAAGTTACAACGGCACTGAAAAATGTGACTTATGACCATTTTTCATAATTACGACCTTTGCAACATCCCCCAGGATCGTATGATCAAAATTTAAAAGCTGGCAACTGGTTCGTATTTATGTCCTTTGCTGTGTCCCAAAATCATGTGACCTTCTAACAAGCAAAGTCAAGGGGGAAGCTAGATTCACTGAACAAACCATGTTGCTAAGTTGACAACTGCAGTGATTCACTTTAACAATTGGGTCAAGAAAAAGTCATAAAATGGAGCAAAACTCACTTAACCAATGTCTCGCTGAATAGAAATTTTGGTCTCGGTTGTGGTCAGAAGTCGAGGACTGCCTGTCTGTATAACATTATAATGAGTAATGTTATATTTTAGGCCCACTGCAAATATTGCAAGGAGGAAAATGTCCTCTTTATGAAGGCATTCAAGAGCCATGGTGGCACAGTGGTCAGAATGCAATATTGCAGGCTCATTCCGCCGACTGCCAGCAGTTCGATCCTGACTGGCTCAAGGTTGACTCAGCCTTCCATCCTTCCGAGGTCGGTAAAATGAGGACCCAGATTGTTGGGGACAAGATGCTGATTCTGTAAACTGCTTAGAGAGGTGAAGCGGTATATAAATCTAAGTGCTATTGCTATTACTATTCATTTAACTTTGCTTCTAGTGATCAGCGTGTTTTATTTAGGGAAACAAGTTCAGTCGGTCTTCAAAGAGGTTTATTCTGAAGTGTGACTAGGATGGGAATGTACAGTTTGGGCTGGGATTTCAGAATAATAGAAGGGAAATAGGCAGAAGGTAGAAATGTTAAGAAAAGAAAACATTCTTATCCATGATTGTGTTGGATCCATATCCTTAGCTTATGTGCTCTAAAAGTCAAAAGTGAGATTTGCAAATATCAGGTTATCTCTTCATTGCCCTCACTAGATGGATGTAATCTATATGCTACTAAAACTTCTATATGCTACTAAAGGGCCTCTGGTGGCTCAGACTGGTAAGACAGTCTGTTATTAACAGCAGCTGCTTGCAATTACTGCAGGTTCAAGTCCCACCAGGCCCAAGGTTGACTCAGCCTTCTATCCTTTATAAGGTAGGTAAAATGAGGACCCAGATTGTTGGGGGCAATAAGTTGACTTTGTATATAATATACAAAAGGATGAAGACTATTGCTTGACATAGTGTAAGCCGCCCTGAGTCTTCGGAGAAGGGCGGGATATAAATGCAAATAAAAAAAAAAACTTCTTGTGTTTGCTTGATTGTATCTAATCTCCAACTCGTGAAACAGTGCATCATAGGGCAACGAATCTTGAAACAACATGCCTCAATTGGGGCTAACTTACAGAAGGCAACCAAAATCAAAGTTAGCAGTAAGGATTGGAAATAGCCGTCGCATGACTGTGGCTGTCCACTGAAGCCATCCCACTTCTAGTGGGACAGAAATTTAGAAAAGTTGTGGGTGGCTTCAGTGGACAGCCACAACCAGGGGATGACCATTTCCAATGCTTGCTGCCAACTTGTTGCAAGGAAAGTCCAGGGGAAGCCAGCAGGAAATTGGAAGTTGCTTCCATTCCCACTGCTTTTTTTTTTGCCTGACCTTGGTCATCTACTTAGGTATGAAAATATCTCTGAAACCATGATCCAGTGGATCATGAGCAGGGGTGAAATTCACTTACCTTCCCTACCGGTTTGCAAATGGGCTCACGGACGCTGTCGTCTGTGCATGCGCAAAGCCTTCTGCGCATACGCAGAGGCTGAAAATCGGTCGCAACAAAGGGACATCTGCGTGGGTGAGCAGGGCTTCACGCAGTCGGCCCTACCGTATCGTACGATCTGGTAGGAACCGGCTAAATTTCACCCCTGATCATGAGTTATCTAGTGGTTTATAAAGGTGTCCATTTTGTAATAGGTATAGCAAGTCCTAAGAATGGAACCCACAGTCTGGGTCAGCACAAAGTGGGTCGAGCAGAGATGGACTGTCCTTCATTTTGCAATCGAAGAACACTTTTTTTTTTTTTTTTTTGGAGTGGGAGGAGAAAGTTTGGAAGATAATGGGATATACACAGTGGTGGGATTCAGCCAGTTTACACCACTTCGGGAGAACCGGTTGTTAACTTTCTGAGCAGTTTGCCAAGCTGGTTGTTGGAAGAAATCATTAGGGCAGAGAAACAGTTGTTAAATTACTTGAATCCCACCACTGGATATACACAATAACTTACAAAGGCCTTCATGTCTTAGGACAGTGGTTCTCAACCTTTATAGTGCTGCGACCCCTTTAATACAATTCCCCTTGATGTGGCGACCCCAACCATAAAATTATTATTTTTTAAGGCAGCAATTTCAGCACGCCTCAGCAGCCGCAGAAGGGGGGGGGGGAAGTGGCAAACTGTTTTTTTGAATTTATCACGCCTGAAGCCGTATTGGCTAGCGATCTGAACTGCTTGCGATTGCCTTGAGGACGGAGGCATTAAAGTGGAGACTCCTCCCCTATTAAGTTTATCGCGCCTGAAGCCAGATTAGGCTAGCGATTGGGAGTGATTGCAGCTGGCTTGAGAGGGAGACATCAGAGCAAAGATTTCTCTCTTTTTTAATGCATCGCGCCTGAAGCCAAATTCGTGATTCTTCGACTCGCAAGTATACTTCCCCATATTTCCGATGGTCTTAGGCGACCCCTGGCAAATCGTCATTCCACCCCCAACGGGATCGCGACCTACAGGTTGAGAACCGTTGCTCCAGGTCAAATCTACCCACCCAAAAGCAATTTAGCTGGAAGGGGGTGCCGTTCATACCCACTCCCTGAGAAATCATATGTCAGGTATGAAAGCTCAGATCCACACATGAAGTCAATTAAACTGATTTATTACTGTAGCCTATGCACAAAAGTATTCTCAGCTAAGAGTCAGCATCTGGTGAGAGTTAGATAAGGGTCAACGGCACTCAAGGATTGTTGGCTTTAGTTTGTTATGGCAACTTAGGAATTCTAGGCTGATTCCTCTTTTCACCCTGCCCCCCAGGTTCTGCCACCCCTTCTCCCACCTCATGGGAGTACAGTAGTGGCCAAAATTGTGGAAACCTTTTGGGAAAAGTGTATTTTTGAGGTTTGATGGCTATTAGCACCACTTTTGGGGGGAGTTTCAAGAAGATCATATTCCACTGCCGGAATGGCCTGGGAATAGCCAATTCAAGAAACTTGTTAGTCAGAAGCGACCCAGCAATAAAACCCAGTTAATAGAAGCCATCATTCAATCTTGGTTTCACATTATAACAGCTACAGATCTAAAAGACTTGGTTCACTCCATGGGAAGATGTTGTAAGGCCGTAATTCATGCTAAAGGTTCCCCAACAAAGTATTAACTGACATGGTGATAATTTTTGTATATCTGGTTATTGTCTATGGTGATTTTTGTATATCTCGTTTTTTCTACGTGTTTCACTTTTCTTCTTTATACTGTGACTGCTACTCTAACAGCAAATCCTTCATAAAAGTTATTGCATTACATTCTTGATTACATTATCTTTCTATTGATATATAATTTTATGGTACTACTCCCCCCCAAAAAAGTGGTGTTATTAGCTAGTTTTAGAAAATACACTTTTTCCAAAAGATTTCCACAATTTTGGCCACTACTGTAGGATAGTGAGAGCATAGCTCCCTTTCTTTGCAGAACTCAGCTTTCCCAGGTTTGAATGAGTCCACCATTTTATCATTCCACAAAGAACGTAGTAGCTCTTCTATTTTGCAAATGCAGTAAATGTGTTGTGTTTTTCTTATCTGGCCCTCCAACATGTATTTATTTAGAATATCGCAAGCCACCTAGAATCTAGTAAATAGAGGGTGGTTGCAAATAAATACATCTGTAAAATAAAAGTGAACAACCAGAAACACCCTCCCCACTCCAAAAGGCAGCTTAGCTTAATAGAATAGAATAGAATAGAATTTTATTGGTCAAGTGTGATTGGACACACAAGGAATTTGTCTTGGTGCATATGCTCTCAGTGTACATAAAAGAAAAGATACGTTCATCAAGGTACAACATTTACAACACAATTGATGATCAATATATCAATATAAATCATAAGGATTGCCAGCAACAAGTTATAGACATACAGTCATAAGTGGAAAGAGATTGGTGATGGGAACTATGAAACGATTAATAGTAGTGCAGATTCAGTAAATAGTCTGACAGTGTTGAGGGAATTATTTGTTTAGCAGAGTGATGGCCTTCGGGAAAAAACTGTTCTTGTGTCTAGTTGTTCTGGTGTGCAGTGCTCTATAGCGTCGTTTTGAGGGTAGGAGTTGAAACAGTTTATGTCCAGGATGCGAGGGATCTGCAAATATTGCAAAATTTTTTTTGCAAAAATCTGCAAAAAATTAACCTGGGGATGCCAAGTATTAAAGCTGAGGTTTTTAATACCCAAAGTAAAAGTGGTTTTCCACCCCTTATGGTATTATCACCTCTGCTTTTTTTTATTTTTCCATCCGATTTCCAAGTCATCCATTTCCCAAGACAGTTCTGCCTTTTCAATACCATGAGGCATGGATATGCACGACTGGCAATTCTGGAAGATGTTTCTATCAGATAAAAATCCAGTGAGCAGTTGAAAAATAGAAGCTACGCATCAAATATGAGAGCGGGTTGTGGCGGAAACAGCGGAAGGAGGATGTTCAGTAACTACAGACACAACCATAAATATAATGCCGCCATTGGAAAAATATTTAGGAAAATTGACATAAGAATCCTCAATGTATTGTAGGTGTCATCACAGGCATCACAATGCGATTGCCAGAGTGATCTAGATTTAATCAATTGCATCTTTGTTTTGTAGAAAGTTTTTTATTTTTTCTTGTCTTATACCCATATAGTAAATGTATATTTTCTTATTCGTAAATAATCATACATATTCTCTTTAAAGAAAGCACAATAATAATACATTTTAATTGCGTTTGGGGTTGCTCTTCTACCCTTTCTTTCCCTCCATTTTACAACAAACCTTCTTCCTTTTCCCTCCCTCCTTCTTCTCCTTTCCTACCTTCTTCCTCTTCCTAACCTTCCTCATACCTACTTCCCTTTCCTCTCCCCCACTCCTCTTCTCTTTCCCTCCTTTATCACCTTCTCTCCTAGTCTTGTCCCCTAACTTATCTTCCTCTCCTTCTCCTTCCCTCCATCCCTCTCTCTCCTTCATCTCCTCTATCTTACCTTCTATCCCTCTCTTCTTTCTTTCTTCTTTGTTGTATATGTACACTGAGAGCATATGCACCAAGAGAAATTCCTTGTGTGTCCAATCACACTTGGCCAATAAAAAATTATATTCTATTCTATTCTATTCTATTCTATTCTATTCTATTCTATTCTATTCTATTCTATTTTATTCTATTCTAATACTTCCCTTGTTTGATATCCGAGCAACTCCAATCTTCTAATAATATATACTTTATTTTCAATTTCTTTTCTATTGTACCCAGTCTATCATTTCATAATTTTACATTTATATCTATAATCTTCTCTTCTTCATCCCCCCCATCCCCCTTTTCCATTTAATCATTTGCATCTTGATGCATACGGCATATAGAACATTGTTCCTATCAATCACATAATAATGTAATGACAGGCATGATGTCACTTGTCTCCTCTGCAAATGCCCTTCACTTTCCAGGATCAAATATTAGAATGACAGAGTTGGAAAGTACCTTGGAGGTCTTCTAGTCCAGCCCCCTGGTCAAGCAGGAAACCTTATATACCAATTCAGGCAAATGGTTGCCCAATTTCTTCTTGAAAATTTCCAGTGATGGAGCATCCCACAACTTCTGCAGACAAATCGTTTCACCGGTTAATTGTTCTATCTGTCTGGAAATTTCTCATTAGTTCTTTCTTGGTTCTCTCCTTGACTAATTTTCATCCATTGCTTCTTGTCCTGCCTTCTGGTGCTTTGGAGAATAGCTTGACTCCCTCTTCTTGGTGGCAGCCTCTTATATTCTAGATGAGTAGCAACCTTCAGGAAACTCTTTGAAGGCAGGATCCAGGGACTTTTGGAAGCTTTGGTTCAGCCTCCAGATGTTCATAGAATGGAATAGATAGAATAGATTTTTTTATTGGACAAGTGTGATTGGATACACAAGGAATTTGTCTTGGTGCAGATGCTCTCAGTGTACATAAAAGAAAAGATACGTTCATCAAGAATCATAAGGTACAACCCTTAATGATAGTCATAGGGTACAAATAAGCAATCAGGAAACCATTGATATCAATATAAATTGTAAGGATACAATCAACAAAGTTACAGTCATGCAGTCATAAGTGGAAGGAGATGGGTGGTGGGAACGATGAGAAGATTAATAGTAGTGCAGATTTAGTAAATAGTTTGACAGTGTTGAGGGAATTATTTGTTTAGCAGAGTGATGGCGTTCAGGAAGAAACTGTTCTTGTGTCTAGTTGTTCTGGTGTGCAGTGCTCTATAGCGTCGTTTTGAGGGTAGGAGTTGAAACAGTTTATGTCCAGGATGTGAGGGGTCTGTAAATATTTTCACAGCCCTCTTTTTGACTCGTGCAGTATATAGGTCTTCAATGGAAGGCAGGCTGGTAGCAATTGTTTTTTCTGCAGTTCTAATTATCCTCTGAAGTCTGTGTCTTTCTTGTTGGGTTGCAGAACCAAATTCAATACGGCACATGAAGATTCTGACTCAGCTGGCAGCCAAGAAGTGTTTGCCTGCTAGGAAAGTTTTCTTGGTATAAGGCTGGGGTCCCCAAACTTGGCAGCTTTAACACTTGTGGACTTCAACTCACAGAATTCTCCAGCCAGCATAGTCGGCTGGAGAATCCTAGGAGTTGAAGTCCACAAGTCTTAAAGCTGCCAAGTTTGAAGACCTCTGGTATAAGGTCTTAATTCCCCTGCAGCCCTTTTGGCTAGATAATTTCTGATGGCTTCTGGATAGAGCTGAAGAGGTGTGTTCTAAAGACAGCATAAATAGCTACAGTTCGTAGCAGATGGTGCAATACAGTGCCTTGAATTCATTGGTGCATCTCGATTACCTTGTTTCTGACTTTTCGTTCCCAAATTCTGAAGCCATGCTTTTTACTTAGAAAATGTATCCACCAGCTCATGGGTGCTATTCAGCAGGTTCTGATAGGTTCTGGAGAACGGCAGTGGAAATTTTGAGTAGTTTGGAGAACCGGCCAATACCACCTCCGGTTGGCCCCAGAGTGGGGAGGGAATGGGGATTTTGCAGTATCCGTCCCCTGGAGTGGGGTGGGAAGGGAGATTTTACAGTGTCCTTCCCCTGCCATGCCCATAAAGCCACATCACGCCCACCAAGCCGCGCCCACAAAAAATTTGAATTCCACCATTGCATAGCATAAATACCTACCGTTCATTAGCAGATGGTGTAATAGAGTGCCTTGAATTCCTTGGTACATCTTGATTACCTTGTTTCTGACTTTTTGTTCCCAAATTCTGAAGCCATGCTTCTTACTTAGAAAATGTATGCCCCAGCTGTTTCTTAAACTCTAATTAGGAAGCCTCTGATGGCTGCTTATTCCACAATAGTGGAAAGTCCCCAAAGAAAGCAAACCCCGTATTTGCTGTTGATATTAGTCCTAGCCACGATGCAGAAGATGCCTTCTGGAAAATCTGAAAGCACATGGTGAAGAGCAATTGATCCTAGACGTAACCTGAGTTCAAACTATATACCCCCCCCCAAAAAAGATGCTGAGACCATAGAAAGTGTACAGAGAAGAGCAACGAAGACGGTAGAGAGGATGAAGGCTAAATCGTATCACGAATGGTTGAGGAAACCATGTGGGTCTAGCCCAGTGATGGCGAACCTTTTCGGCACCAGGTGCTGAAAAGGGAGCGCGCGCGCATCTCTGGGCCGTAACCTGGAAGAGGAGCTGCCCAAGGCGCTTCCGTGCACCCGAAAATGAACTTCCGGTTTCAGCTACTGAACTTCCGGTTTCAGCCAGCTACTCTTTCGGATTTCTGGCACACATGCGTGCCCGACGATCAGCTGGCTGGCGCATATGCTCATGCAGGAAAATGGAAGACCAGCTCTTCCAGTCTCTGGCACTGCCTCATGCAAAAAGGGCAGCTGATTATAGTGCTCGCATGCGCACCAGAAACCGGGAAGAGGAACAGGCGATGCCGCGCATGCCAGGCGACACGGCTCCATGCACCACTTCAAGCATGCATGCCATAGGTTCGCCATCCATACAAATAGAATGAGACTATTGCCCTATACACTGTAAGCCGCCCTGAGTCTTCGGAGAAGGGCGGGGTATAAATGTAAACAACAACAACAACAGGTCTAGGAGGGTATAAGGCAGGGTTGTCAAACTCAAGGCACAGGGGCCAGATGTGGCCCATGGAGTGCTTAGATCTGGCCCATGAGGCCACCCTGGAAACAACAAAGGAGCAGCCCGGGATGCCTCTGCCAGTGAAAATAGAGCTCCTGTTTTCACTGGCAGAGGGTTGCAGGAAGCCATCGCAGCCAAAAACGGAGCCCAGGGGAGCCGCGCACAGCCCCTCCCCCCCACACACACACACACCCTGGCTCCGTTTTCACTGGCAGAGGGCTAGCAAAACAAAACAAAAACAAAACAAAAAGAGAAATGTTTCCCCTTTTGCATTTGAGCATGCAAGAAGGGACAGGAAAGGAGAAAAGAAAAGAAGAAAGATAAAGAAAAAGATGGGAAGATGGGAAGAGAGCAAGGAAGGAAAAAGAAGGAAAGAGGAGAAGGAAGAAGAAAAAGGAAGGAAGGAAGGAAGGAAGGAAGGAAGGAAGGAAGGAAGGAAGGAAGGAAGGAAGGAAGGAAGGAAGGAAGGAAGGAAGGAAGGAGATTATAATGAGAGTGAGGGAGGGTCAGAGGGAAGTCCTGCCTTAGCACTTAGCCACCACAGGTGCTCCCACCCCCCATACGAGGGATGTCGAGCTGACCACGCCCACCCTACCCCACGTCTACCCCAGCCACACTCATCCCAACCCCCTGAGGTCAAACACAACCCTCAAGGAGATCGAGTTTGACACCCCTGGTATAAGGTCTCCGGCCTTGAGCAAGGGTTTGGATTACAAGACCTTCTAAGTGCCCTTCCAGCCAGGGGTGCTATTCAGCAGGTTCTGACAGGTTCTGGAGAACTGGTAGTGGAAATTTTGAGTAGTTCTGAGAACCGGCAAATACCACCTCTGGCTGGCCCCAGAGTGGGGAGGGAATGGGGATTTTGCAATATCCTTCTCCCAGGAGTGCGGTGGGAATGGGGATTTTGCAGTATCCTTCCCCTGGAGTGGGTTGGGAATGGGGATTTTGCAATATCCTTCCCCCTGAAGTGGGGAGGGAATGGAGATTTTGCAATATTCTTCCCCTGGAGTGGGTGGCAATGGGGATTTTGTAGTATCCTTCCCCTGGAGTGGGGTGGGAATGGGGATTTTGCAGTATCCTTCCCCCTGAAGTGGGGAGGGAATGGAGCTTTTGCAGTATCCTTCCCCTGAAGTGGGGTGGGAATTGGGATTTTGCAGTATCCTCCCTCTGCCATGCCCACCAAGCCAGGCCCACAGAACCGGTAGTAAAAAAAAATTTGGATTTCACCCCTGCTTCCAACCCAGGGATTCTAAATTCTGTGTTTCTGAAAGCAGCCAACCATTTCCAGCCCAGGGATTCTAAGGCAGGGCCCAGAAGTAACATTGACAGCCTCCCTTGCATTACATACATTATGTATGCAAACACATACATCACATTTCATGAGCAAGGGGCATCATCTTGAAGTCACGGCAACTATTTTGCCTTGCTTGTATCCTCCTTCGGCTATTTCTCGATGAAATGTACCTTCATTGGAATACTTCTTAACAGTGTGGGCCATTATAAGCTTTCAGTAAATTATTAAAGGGCTGATAATAATACTAAACTCCCCTCTTCCTCCACAGCTGATTAATTTATGCAGAGTGCTTGTGGGTTACATATATAGTACATATGCCTTAATGAAACAGCCAAATTATAATCGGCAGAGAGCCATGTTAACAGTTAACAGATGGGTACAAACATTTGCAGCAAAAATAGCAGGCGAGGGTAACATATTCTGCCCAGATAATTTCATTTTAGCTAATGTATCCGTTGCACTGTTTTCTGTCTCTGGAGGGTTTTATGTCTGGGGGATAAAAATGGACACAGTATTAATACCAAGTCTGGGTTGGGCCAAAACTGAAGCAATCAATGGCAGTTAAGATATTTGGGACCCAAAGCACATCAACTGCAAGAGGTGAAGGTACCTTAGATGAGATATTAAGTCCCATTGTGATGATGCACAGGTAGACCTTGGCTTATGTCCACAATAGAGTCCAAAATTTATGTTGCTAAAGCGAGACATTTGTTAAGTCAGTTTTGCCCCATTTTAGGACCTTTCTTGCCATAGTTATTAAGTGAATGACTACAGTTTGTTAAGTGATGAAGCTCCCACAACTTCCAAAGGCAACTTCTGTTCCATGGGTTGATTGTTCTCACTGTCAGAAAGTTCCTCCTCATTTCTAGGTTGAATCTCTCCTTGGTCAGTTTCCATCCATTATTCCTTGTCTGGTCTTCAGGTGATTTGGAAAACAGCTTGACCCCCTCCTCTCTGTGGCAGCCCCTCAAGTATTGGAAAACTGCTATCATGTCTTCCCTGGTCCTTCTCTTCACTAGACTAGCCATGCCCAGTTCATGTAACTGTTCTTCATATGTTTTATTCTCCAGTCCCCTAATCATCGTGGTTGCTCTCCTCTGCACTTTTTCTAGAGTCTCAACATCTTTTTTATAGTGTGGTGACCAAAACTGGATGCAGTACTCTAGATGTGGTCTTACTAGGGCTTTAAAGAGTGGTACTAGTACCTCACTTGATCTTGATTGTATCCCTCTGTTAATGCAATTTAGGATTGCATTAGCTTTTTTAGTTTCTGCTGCACACTGCTGGCTCATATTTAGCTGATTGTCCACTAAGATTCCAAGATCCCTCTCACAGTCACTGCTATTAAACCTGGTTTCCCCCAGTTTGTATGTGTGCTTTTGGTTTTTCTTACCTAAGTGTAAGACATTTATTTTCTCCACATTGAATTTCATTTTGTTATATAGGGCCCAGTGTTTAAGTCTGTCAAGATCCATCTGGCTCTTGAGCCTATTTTCTAGGGTGTTGGCTATTCCTGCCGGCTTAGTATCATCCGCAAATTTGGAAAGTTCCCCTTCTATTCCCTCATCTAAGTCGCTTATGAAGATACTGAAGAGTACTGTGCAGTAAGACGGAACCTTGTGAAACCCCACTGCTTACTTCTCTCCATGTAGATTTAGACCCATTGAGGACTACTCGTTGAGTATGGTTTGTCAGCCAGTTGCGAATCCATCTGTTGGTGAAGCTATCTATGCCACTTTTTTTCTAGCTTAGAAGTAGGTTGTGGTCTACTTTATCAAATGCCTTGCTGAAGTCTAAGTATATTATTCGACAGTATTTCGCTGGTCTACTAATCTAGTCACTATGTTGAAGAATGAAATAAGATTGGTTTGGCATGATCTGTTTTTAACATACCCGTGCTGACTGCTAGCTATTACTTTACTCGTTTCTAGGTGTTGGCAAGTCTGTTTTTTTATTATCTTTTCCAGTATCTTCCTGGGTATTGATGTTAGGCTGATTGGTCTGTAGTTTCCTGGGTCTGGTTTTTTTTCCCTTTTTTGAAGATGGGAACCACATCAGCTCTTTTCCAGTCCTCTGGTAGTTCCCTGGTATTCCAGGATTTTTGAAAGATATGGCACAATGGTTCTGAGATGATATCTGCCAGCTCCTTTAGGACTCTGGGATGTAATCCATCAGGTACTGGTGATTTGTATTCATCAAGATCTGTTTTTTACAGTTACATTTCTGGTAGGTTGGGCTATAATTTCTTTTTGCGTAAAGATCGATGCAAAGAATGAGTTAAGCAGCTCTGCTTTCTCTCTATTGCCTGTTACTTCCTTGCCGTCTTCTCTCTTTAGTGGACCGACTGTTTCCTTGATTTTTTTTCCTTGTTATTTATGTGTTGGAAGAAACCTCCAAAGTGCCTTCCAACTCTTCTACTCTACTCTACTCTACTCTACTCTACCCTACCCTACCCTACCCTACTCTACTCTACTCTACCCTACCCTACCCTACCTTCTATTCTTGAAGGCAAATCTATGTGTCCCATGATAATGTTGTAGGATTCAATCAGGGTCGGTCACCAGGATCAGAGATTTAGTCTTCTGAGCTTTTGGACTCATGCTAGAGCCCATCCTCAGGGAATTTCTCTCTACCAGAATGTGTGCTTTGGGCTAGTCTACGCGTAGAACCCCAATCAACAACTAAAAAGCCACACACAATGAGGCACCATATAAATACCACACACAGAATATACTCCAAAGCGCACACATTGCTAGAGATGGGCTCCCGGAGGATGGGCTCCAGCGTGTGTCTTGAAAGACCAAAACTCTGGTCCTGGTGACTGACCCAGATTGGATCCTGCGAGAAGGATTTTACTTCAAATGTCTTTTTAATCATTAAGTTTCCTGAATATCTTTGATTCGGTAGCTATTTGTCATGATTTGAAAGGATAGTTCATCAGGACAGCAATTAGAATATAATTATCTCTTCAGAGATATGCATGGCTCGGTGTAACATCATTATTTCTGGAAGAGCCTGTATTTCCAGAAACTCTTCAGTTTATGATACATTAGCATCATTTGGTACACATATTGTTTCTTGGGTAAACGCTAAAGTGCAGTGAGCACCTCTGGAATTATTTGATTTAGCAAATAGATCTATCTATCCCTTTTCCCCCTGGGGTTAGCAGAATGTATGCAATTGGCAGCAAGTCCATGAATAATGCATTTAGAAGGCAGTTGCACAATAAATATATGCCCAGAATTCAATTCATTAAATGTTTTTAATGCATTTATCCGAGATGGGTTTCATTACCTAGATTCAACCCAGCTTTATTACTTGTATGGATTTTGAAAAGAAAATATTTACTTTACATAGGAAGCACTTATTGATGGCATGAATGTATCCCTGGAATCAGGGGTGAAATGCTCCCAGTTCGGATCGGATAGCCCGATCCAGTAGCGATGGCGGCGGGTGGTTCGGAGAACCAATAGCAAAAATCCCTCCACCCCCCATGCTCATCTGAGCCACGCTCAGATCATCGGACCCAGGCCCAAGTAGGTAGTATTAGACACAATCAGTTCAAAAACAAACAGACTTTATTAGAACAGTTGAGAATTAACTCATTCTCAGCGTAGACCAAACTAAATCAAAACAAATTCTTCATAACACAATTCTTCAGTCTTATCACCAACCTTGGTCTAATGAGGCAAACTGCCAAAGGCCTTTCTTGGCAAAAGTTCAGAAGCAGAAGACGCCGACAAGAAATAAATGCAGCAAGACAAGGAACAAGTCTATCAAGGTTGTTTTCTGACAAAGAGCCCAAACGCCATTGCTGGTCTTTTAAGCCTTATGGGAGGGGCCAATCATCTCTTGGCCCTACTCCTGGATCATCCTCTTAGCTTTAGCTGCTCTTGCCTTCTGGCAGCTCTTCTCATGTGTGCATTAGGAACAGGCTCCTCCTGTTCCTCTGCCTCACTACTGTCAGCCTCTGGAAGCTCCGGAGTCGGCACATTACTCCCAGATGGCCCTGGACCCACCTCTGCCTCCAGCGCAGGGCCCTCATCTGGGCCTTCCCCAGTCTCCAGGACTGGCCCATGTTCTTCCTCAGCCTCATCACTGTCCGACTCCGCTGCCAACTCCACAGGCTGCTGGCGGACCACAACACACATTTACTTAACAACTATCGTTGAAAACGGCTGTAACTGCAAACCTGGTCGCACTGTACTTCAATTTATAACTCCAAACAACTTATTACAATAATTTCTGGCCTCAATTACCTCATAAGTCAAGGGTCACCTTGAGGGATACCATCAAAAGAATTCTGTCAGAATTCTTGCACCAGATTCCGATAAATGCATCTCAGATTCTGGGAGGGAGAATGAAAGTGATCAGCTCCTCCTGATCCCATCCTGAAATGCTTAAGATGACCAAGACAGAAAAAAATGAAATGCGTGGAGAAAAAAATCTATCACCTGGGACGGACTGTTTCATTAATTAACCGAAATGTCAATTCAATGACATTTAGCATTCACACTGGATCATCCCCAGTTTTTAATCTCTGATTTTGTTTTTTAGGGCTGTTTAAAGGAAGCATTCACAGGTTTTCACATTGTGAGGTTCAAACCCAGAGAGGACAGAGCAAGATTTAATCAAGTCCAGCCCTTTATTTGCTTGCACCAAATAGACAGAATCTTGCCAGACTAAAATTATAACGTTCTTAAACTGCTAGATACATCTTAAAAGATTGTAAGGTGTGAATACCCTGAACCTCTCCCCACCCCTCCTGGGACTGTGCAGTCTCTTAATCCAGGCCTTCTCTGTTGTGACCCAGGCCCAAGTAGGTAGTAGAAAACTCAGTCAGTTTAAAAACAAACAAACTTTATTAGAACAGCTGAGAATTAACTCATTTTCAACGTAGTCCAAACTAAATCAAAGCAAATTCTTCCCAACATAATTCCTCAGTCTTATCACCAACCTTGATCTAATTAGGCAAACTGCCAAAGGCCTTTCTTGGCAAAAGTTCAGAAGCAGAAGACGCCGACAAGAAATAAATGCAGCAAGACAAGGAACAAGTCTATCAAGGTTGTTTTCTGACAAAGAGCCCAAACGCCATTGCTGGTCTTTTAAGCCTTATGGGAGGGGCCAATCATCTCTTGACCCTACTCCTGGATCATCCTCTTAGCTTTAGCTGCTCTTGCCTTCTGGCAGCTCTTCTCATGTGTGCATTAGGAACAGGCTCCTCCTGTTCCTCTGCCTCACTACTGTCAGCCTCTGGAGGCTCCGGAGTCGGCACATTACTCCCAAATGGCCCTGGACCCACCTCTGCCTCCAGCGCAGGGCCCTTATCTGGGCCTTCCCCAGTCTCCAGGACTGGCCCATGTTCTTCCTCAGCCTCATCACTGTCTGACTCCGCTGCCAACTCCACAGGCTGCTGGTGGACCACAACACACATTTACTTAACAACTATCGTTGAAAACGGCTGTAACTGCAAACCTGGTCGCACTGTACTTCAATTTATAACTCCAAACAACTTATTACAATAATTTCTGGCCTCAATTACCTCATAAGTCAAGGGTCACCTTGAGGGATACCATCAAAAGAATTCTGTCAGAATTCTTGCACCAGATTCCGATAAATGCATCTCAGATTCTGGGAGGGAGAATGAAAGTGATCAGCTCCTCCTGATCCCATCCTGAAATGCTTAAGATGACCAAGACAGAAAAAAATGAAATGCGTGGAGAAAAAAATCTATCACCTGGGACGGACTGTTTCATTAATTAACCGAAATGTCAATTCAATGACATTTAGCATTCACACTGGATCATCCCCAGTTTTTAATCTCTGATTTTGTTTTTTAGGGCTGTTTAAAGGAAGCATTCACAGGTTTTCACATTGTGAGGTTCAAACCCAGAGAGGACAGAGCAAGATTTAATCAAGTCCAGCCCTTTATTTGCTTGCACCAAATAGACAGAATCTTGCCAGACTAAAATTATAACGTTCTTAAACTGCTAGATACATCTTGAAAGATTGTAAGGTGTGAATACCCTGAACCTCTCCCCACCCCTCCTGGGACTGTGCAGTCTCTTAATCCAGGCCTTCTCTGTTGTGACCCAGGCCCAAGTAGGTAGTAGAAAACTCAGTCAGTTTAAAAACAAACAAACTTTATTAGAACAGCTGAGAATTAACTCATTTTCAACGTAGTCCAAACTAAATCAAAGCAAATTCTTCCCAACACAATTCCTCAGTCTTATCACCAACCTTGATCTAATTCGGCAAACTGCCAAAGGCCTTTCTTGGCAAAAGTTCAGAAGACACCAATAAGAAACAAATGCAGCAAGACAAAGCTATCAACGATGTTTTCCAGCAAAGAGCCCAAACACCATTGCTGGTCTTCTAAGCCTTATGGGAGGGGCCAATCATCTCTTGGCCCTACTCCCAAGTCATCCTCTTTGCTTTAGCTGCAAGGAACAAGCTCCTCCTGTTCCTCGGCCTCACTACTGTCAGCTTCTGGAGGCTCTGGAGTCTGCACATCACTCCTGGCCCCACCTCTGCCTCCGATGCAGAGCCCTCATCTGGGCCTTCCCCAGCCTCCAGGACTGGCCCATATTCTTCCTCAGCCTCATTGCTGTCTGACTCCGTTGCCAGCTCTGCAGACTGCTGGCGGACCACAACCCTCTCTAGAAAAACTCTGTGTTGGCAAAACTCTCCCCCGTTGCTCCTCCATTCCATCCATCCCATACATGCTTCCTTCTGGCTGAAAAATATCCCACAGGCCTGGTTCTACAAACAACATTCCAATAAAAAAGAGATACGGATGCCAACTAGCCCACTCAGCTGGAGGAATCTTACAAACGCACAATCTCTGAAAGACAGCAATATGTACTGGTGATGCACTGATAACATTACCTAGTTTGACCATGAAACGTCTGAAAGAAATCCACCTGTCAAGGTTTCTGACTCATGAAGAACCCAAATGAGTTATAGTACTCGGAAACTCTCAGCTTCCTCAAAGAACTGCCTTATTGAGTACATCATTTCAGCACAAATGATCTTAAAACCAGTTAAGTTTTAATCTAGTTATTTCCTGCCATTTCAGTATAATTAAGCATTAGAGTTCCATCCCCCCCCCTCTCCTAGTGTCACAGGTCACATCATCCAGTAACTGGTGTCTCATTGGGAGACCAGTTTCAGTCTCTGGTTTGCACCAGTTGGAACCAACCTTGGTTCCCACAAGATAGTAGGTTGCTTTGGCTAGTTCACATTCCACTCCTCTTCCCCCTCCCAGAGCTGTGTGCCAACTTGAGAAATGGAAGATGGCTGCCGTGGGCTCAATCCATTTCAGAGTTGACAACACCAAGCTCAGACAACACCCAGGGCCCCAGACAGCAATACCTTCGATCAGGAGCATTCATAGGACACAAATGCCCATTAAAAATGGGCAGAGTTTTTGATGGAACTTTCATGCCTGGAAGCCATTTTTTGCATTGGATCTTCAGGCCTGCCACATTTACTGCTGTGGGAAACTGGGAGTGGGGATTGTATGGAGCAGGGGAGATATATAGTCAAAATAGTATTCCTTTCTCAGAGAGTCAAGGACATCTTGCCCCGCATCTGGAGGGCTGGAACTGGGAGGCATCTCCAGCTGGGATGATGCTTTGATTGTACCATGGGATGGACTCGTGGGTGCTAGGGCAGGGACTTGGACTTTCCTTGGGGTGGGGAAAACCTGGAAGCTTTGAGATTCGGGTTTTCCCTGATGTGCCAATGTGACATCTCTAATAAAATGGAACTTTGAGGAACTTTGAGTTTTCTTTTGTTGGGGGTGTTCCTTGGAACCCTGACAGGTACCTTTGTGACATCTGGACGTTTTCAACCATGCCATCCTCCCTGATCTTCAATGCAGGAGGAAACCACTGCCTCAACAGAATTTTGCTTTGTTAATTTTAAGCAATTAAAACACTAAGGGTGCTATCAGTTTCCATGGTACAAATGGTCCCAGCAGTGATTCTACTTTCACTAGGTAATAAAATACCAGAAAGAGTATTCAGCATAAATGAAATCAGAATCAGGTTTTTAAATGTCACGAGGCAATAAACATGCAAAAGGAACTTCTTAAACACATCCCTAGCGTTTTAAAAGCCAGGCCTATTAAGGGCTACCTTAGACCTCAATAAGGTCAAATGAGGGAAGAAGCTTTTTTGCTATGGGATGTAGATTAAATTCCTAGACTGAAGAATATAAAAATGTCATTGGAGTCTACAACAACTAGAAGAAGAAGAAAGTTAGCTACAGGACTTTTGAGTCATGGTGGCACAACGGTTAGTAATGCAGTATTGCAGGCTAATTCTACCAATTGTCAGCAGTTCGATTCTCACCGGCTCAAGGTTCACACAGCTTTCCATCCTTCCGAGGCTGGTAAAATGAGGACCCAGATAGCTGGGGGCAATGTTCTGACTCTAAACTGCTTAAAGAGGGATGTAAAGCACTGTGAAGTGGTATATAAAATCTAAATGTTATTCCTATTGCCATTCTTCTTTTGAAAAGTTAGTGCCAATCAGGAACTGTGTTCACCAGTTCTCAAGCCTTAAAATGAGAAAAACACAGGTTTACCTGTGCTTGAATTGACATATTCACCAGAGGGAGGGAGGGAGAGGGAGAGAGAGAGAGAGAGAATACCTAACCATCAAATATATTGCAATATATACTTTCATGGGGTGCAATTTATGTCATCTAGCATAAGAATGCTTCTCTCAGTCACTGCAAAATTGCACCATTGATGCTTACAGTAACAAGACAATATTGTAAGATGCTTTATTACAGTCCAACATATATTTAATTTTGTAACTCAGCTGTAGAGATCAGGAGAGAGGCAATTTGGTGCAGTGGTTAAGTGCCAGGCTAAAAACTAGGAGAGCTTCTAGTCCTGCCTTTGGACACAGAGCCAGCTGGTGCCGGTCACTTTCTCTAGGCCCTAGGAAGAAGGCAATGGTAAATCACTTCCAAAACCATAGTCACCAGGAGTCAGGCACCCTGGCTCCAAAAAGATAAGACAAATTGTGTTCTTCCGGTGAGAAATAAAGTGCCTTATTTTGAAGTGGGTTCAAAGGCTGTTCGGATTTCTCTTTGAGAGAACCAGAACTAGGAATTGTTCCTGACCAAAAAAAAAAAGAATTTACATGCTTTAAGTCTATTGAACAAGAAATACATGTTTGGGATTGTGCTGCACATTTATTTCTGTAATTTTTTTCCCCTCTTCTTTGTCTCTTCCCCACCACACCGCCCACAAGTGCAAATATATATATGTAGGTCTTTGGTTATTCGGGTTTTCTCCCGCGTAAAATTGGAAGTGTCTTGGCGACATTTCGACGAAGTCTCATTCGTCATCTTCAGGCTTCAGCTTTGTGCTTCTGGGAACAATGTGTGATTGCAGCTGTTTCTTCCTTTTTAACTGCTAGTGGGGGTTTGAACTGATTGGGTGGGAGCTTGGTCTCAGAAAACCTCAGAAAACATATATATATATATATATATATATATATATATATATATATATATATATATATATATATATATATATATAGTAAATTGTCAGGTTGCAAACGTGTTTTGTGTTTTACAGATGGAACATCTTGTATTTCCTAGCCTGAATCCCACTGTTGTAATTTTACATCCATTTATGCCTGAGTAGTAGAGCTTGAAAGTTACAAAGTGGAAGAAAGATAACTTTCCCCTATTTCCGAATTCCAAGAATGAATGCCAATGAAACGGTTGCCAAAACAGGCCCTTGAGAATCTGTTCAGAGCATGTACAGAAGTGCAGAAAAATTATTCAAGTACGAGGGATAAAGCCATCCAAAACCAATCTGCTGAACATACTCTGAAACTGTAGGACATCTAGGGGTGACATGATAGCAGTGTTGGGATATCTGGGTGGTTGCCACAAAGAAGAAGGAGCCAGCAGTGTGCAGCAGCTGCCAAAAAAGCCAACACAGTTCTGGGCTGCATAAACAGAGGGATAGAATCAAGATCACGTGAAGAGTGAATACCACTTTATAAGGCCTTGGTAAGGCCACACTTGGAATACTGCATCCAGTTTTGGATGCAGTACTCCACAATGTAAAAAAAGATGTTGAGACTCTAGAAAAAGTGCAGAGAAGAGCAACAAAGATGATTAGGGGACTGGAGGCTAAAACATATGGAGAATGGTTGCAGGAACTGGGTATGTCTAGTTTAATGAAAAGAAGGACCAGGGGAGACATGATAGAAGTCTTCCAATATCTCAGGGGCTGCCACAAAGAAGAGGGAGTCAAGCTATTCTCCAAAGCACCTGAAAGCAGGACAAGAAGCAATGGGTGGATCTTGATTCTATCCTTCTGTTTATGCAGCCTAGAACTGTGTTGGCTTTTTTTGGCAACTGCAACACACAGCTGGCTCATATTTAAGTGACTGTCCACTAGAACTCCAGGATCCCTCTCACAGTTACTACTGTTGAACAAGGTACCTCATAGACTGTATCTGTGCATTCTGTTTTTCTTGCCTAAATGTAGAACCTTCCTTTTTTCCACTATGGGCCTCCTTCAAATATCTTTTATGGCCACAGACCTTGGCCATGGACCCCCAAGACTTAATTCAAGATTCAAATCATAACATTTCTTCAAGCCTTCGTGGATCCCCTGTGATGACATTGTGCCCCCCCAGGGGGTCCATGGACCACAGGTTGAGACCCACTGGGCTAGGTCAGCAGTGAAATCCCGCTGGATCTATCCGGCTCATGAGAGCCGGTAGGGCTGGCGGCGGGAGGCTCTGCCCACCTGCCAGGACGTCATCACATCCCGTTTTTGACCCTCTGCGCATGCGCAGAAGGCTCTACCCATGTGCAGAAGACGTACACACGTGCACTCACATTCCAATCTGGTAGCGAAGGTAAGTGCATTTTACCCCTGTGCTAGGCAATTGCTGAGAAGAATATCTCACTCCAGTGGTGAAATCTAATTTTTTTTTTACTACTGGTTCTGTGGGCGTGGCTTGGTGGGAGTGGTGTGGCTTGGTGGGCGTGGCAGGAGAAGGATACTGCAAAATCTCCCTTCCCAGCCCACTCCAGGGGGAAGGATATTGCAAAATCTCCATTCCCTTCCCACTCTGGGGCCAGCCAGAGATGGTATCTGCCGGTTCTCCGAACTACTCAAAATTTCCGCTGCCGGTTTTCCGAACTGCTCAAAATTTCCACTACCGGTTCTCCAGAACTCTGTCAGAACCTGCTGGATTTCACCCCTGTCTCTCTCCCATCCATATAACCTGACACCATCCAGGCAATTGTAATGTTCACAAACTGTCATTTGTCAAGGTTTTGCCGTGGTAGAACAACCGTTACCCCTTAGCGCTTGTCACTTGGGAATCCTTCCCACTAATCCAGATGTGCACAGAATGGATGGCTTGCCTCATTATAATCATGCAGTGATTAGCGTGGGAGGGATCCTCTGAATATTTCTTCCTTCAAAAAAAAAGAAAAAAAGAAATGAAATGAAAACAGGCAGGACCCAAGCCAAGCCAACAAAAGAGTCTAAAAGCTATCTTACAATGGGCGACAGTACGAGTAACTGAAGTATCTATTAATACAGGAATAAAAGGCCCCCGAGTTTGGAAAGGAATAATCTCAACAACTTCATTTCAAATGCATGCAGAGAAAAATAATTGCTTCCGAGCCTGTTGATGTATCCTAGAAAGCTGTTGGGTTTGTTTGTTTGTTTATTTTTTTTTGTTTTTTTTGCAGAAACAGTTTTACTAACACACACAGTTTTCAGTAGGGCGAGTGTGGTTAAACCAAGGAAGGACAGCAGAGATAACCTCTCTTTATATGTCTGAGTGGAGAAACGAACGCTAAAGAGAGTTAAATCGGCCAACGCAATTCAGAGTTAGCAACCGGCGGCATTGTATATTAGACTGGCGAAGGGATCCCAATATGTGAATCCAATGAGCAGAAAAAGGAATTACGCAGACAAAGCAACTGAGGATAAGACTGCTGATAATCAGTGGTGGGATTCAGCCGGTTCAGACCAGTTCAGGCAAACCAGTAGTAGTGACCTATGGGTGGTCCGCCAGCAGCCGGCGGAGCTGGCAACGGAGTCAGACAGCGATGAGGTTGAGGTAAGGCCAAGGCCATTGGGGAGTGAGGTGCAGACTCCAGAGCCTCCAGAGACTGATAGTAGTGAGGCAGATGAACAGGAGGAGCCTGTTCCTAATCCATGCATGAGAAGAGCTGCCAGAAGGCAAGAGCAGCTCAAGCAGAGAGGACAACTCGGGAGTAAGGCCAAGAGATGATTGGCCCCTCCCATAAGGCTTAAAACAGACCAGTAACGGTGTTTGGGCTTTGCCAGAAAACAACGTTGGTAGCTTCGTCTTCTGCTTTGTCTACGACTTGCTTTTATTTCTGTTACTTCTGAACGTTTGCCAAGAAAGGCCTTTGGCAGTTTGCCTAATTGGACCAAGGTTTGCGATAGGACTGAGGAATTTGTGTTGGGAGGAATTTGCTTTAATTTATAATATAATAATAATAATAATAATAATAATAATAATAATAATAATAATAATAATAATAATAATAATAATAATAATAATAATAATAATAATAATAATAATATTTTAATTTCTATACCGCCCTTCTCCTGAAGGACTCAGGGCGATGCACAGCCAAAGTAAAATACAAAACGAACAACACATACAATACTAAGAACAACCCTTAAAAAACTTATTCAATTGGCCAAATTTAAAATACAGTAACACCCTATAAAATTTACAAAAATTTAAAACCCATAAAAGCAAGTTAAAATTTTAAAAATCAAGCCAGTCCAGCAAGATGAAATAAATAGGTTTTAAGTTCGCGGCGAAAGGTCCTAAGGTCGGATAGTTGTCGAAGTCCAGGGGGAAGTTCGTTCCACAGGGTAGGAGCCCCCACAGAGAAGGCCCTCCCCCTGGGGGCTGCCAGTCGACATTGCTTGGCTGACGGCACCCTAAGGAGTCCCTCTCTGTGAGAACGCACCGGTCGCTGGGAGATAGAAGATGGCAGTAGACAGTCCTGTAAGTACCCTGGTCCTAAGCCATGGAGCGCTTTAAAGGTAGTCACCAATACCTTGAAGCGCACCTGGAAAACAACAGGCAGCCAGTGCAGTCTGCGCAGGATGGGTGTTATATGGGAGCTCCGAACCGCTCCCTCTATCACCCGCACAGCTGCATTCTGGACTAACTGAAGTCTCCGGGTGCTCTTCAAGGGGAGCCCCATGTAAAGAGCATTGCAATAGTCCAAGCGAGAGGTAATGAGAGCATGAGTGACCATGCATAAGGCATCCCGGTCCAGAAAGGGACACAACTGGCGAATCAGGCGAACCTGATAAAAAGCTCTCCTGGAGACAGTCGTCAAATGGTCTTCGAAAGACAATCGCCCATCCAGGAGAACGCCCAAGTTGCGCACCCTTTCCATCAGGGCCAATGACTCGCCCCCAACAGTCAGCCGCAGCTGCAGCTGACTGTACCGGGGTGCCGGCATCCACAGCCACTCTGTCTTGGAGGGATTAAGCTTGAGCCTGTTCCTCCCCATCCAGACCCATACAGCTTCCAGACACCGGGACAGTACTTCGATAGCTTCGTTGGGTTGAATTGAACGATGCGGGGAATGAAGTAATTCTCAGCTGTTCGAATAAAGTTTGTTTGTTTTTTCACGGACTGAGATTCCTACTACCTACTTGGGCCTGGATCACAACACCCACGCCTATCCACCCAGGCGCTACGCCGTCCTGTTTAGCCATGTTTTCTAAGTCATGTGCATGCGTGCAAGCCAGACGCACGAGCAAAGCGCATGTGGGTAAGGCCCCACGCACGCACTCCCATTTTCGGTGCTGGGTCGAACCGGTTATTAAATTATGTGAACCCCACCTCTGGCTGATATCATGTCTTTATAGAACTCTCTAGTGCGGTTGCGGTCACCTTATGGTGAAGAGATGCAGTCGGTTCATCTCAAGGGTTGCTGAACATTTGACAGGAACGCTGCTTAATATATTTATCAAAAGGCCGGAGTGAGGGTTTTGGTTGAAGGGAGGCAGGTAAAATTAAGCAGGAAATGTGGTAGGGATGTGCAGAGTCATGCCTTTGTGAAAAAGAAGCTAAGACAAGTGTGGCTCTCGTAATTTATTTCTCATATTCAACGACTGGTGTAATTTGTTGCTGGGGCCCAGCCGTTTGCATCCATTAAAACACATTAAAATGGAAGATGCTGAAAACCAAATTGTTCTGGAGTGAATTCTAACAAGCTAGGGAGATTATCCATCTTTTTTTTCCCCCTTCCTGTTATTTTTATCTTGATTTGCTTGGACCGTATGCTGTATTTTCTTTTTCTTTTTTTTTTTTCGTTTTTGCTACATTTGACGATTGAACCAGGCGAAGGGTTCGTATTTCTACAGTATGCAAGCTGGCGAGAATCATCTGTCTGGCAGGCAGAGGGAGGGGGGAGGGGAGAAGGGAGAGGGAGAAGGAAGGACAGAATGGAAGGGAAGGGAAGGGAGGGAGGGAGGGAGGGAGGGAAAGAGGGAGGGAGGGAAAGAGGGAGGAAGGGAAGGGAAGGGAAGGAAGGAAGGAAGGAGGAGGGAGGGAGGAGGGAGGGAAAGAGGAGGGAGGAAAGAGGGAGGGAGGAATGAAGGAAGGAAGGAAGGAAGGAGGGAGGGAGGGAGGGAGGAAAGGAAGGGAAGGGAAGGGAAGGGAAAGGAAAGGAAAGGAAAGGAGAAGGAGAAGGAGAAGGAGAAGGAGAAGGAGAAGGAGAAGGAGAAGGAGAAGGAGAAGGAGAAGGAGAAGGAGAGGCATTCTTGCAGTGATGTTGTGTTTGTGATCTTCCCAAAGAAAATCACATCAAGATATGGATCTCTAGATCCAGACCCATCTTCCATTTACCTTTGGATTAAGAGAAATCATGCTCGGACAACAGCTTTTAGCTGAGCAATCATGTACATATTTAAGCAGAATGATGCGGGATCACATTTTTATTCAATAAGATTATCAAACGTTTGCAAAGCGGCTTTCTGGATGTTAGTAGGCATTTTGATACTTTCCCAAAAGCGAAGGCTTGAGGCGCCTCTCATCACGGCTCCAAGGTAATGACGCCCTCGCACTGTACATGAGTTGAGCTGATTATGGGTTCTTAATTTAAGGAGTGATTTGGGTGGGAGGTGCACAATGAGAGCATCCCACCGCACGTCTACAAGTGAGACAGTGACAAAACAATTGTGTGTTTCTATTTTCAATAACCCCGGTCGAGTTTGCACGGATGAAGGAGGGAAAGTGTCAGTGCCACAGAGTTATTGTGGAGACAATACTTAGCTACGGTTATTTTTGCATTGTGGGCTGTTTCTCACCGGAAGGCAAAATGATTGTCATTTGAGAAGGGAGACATTAAGCAAATGAAGGTCTGTGTAAGGTCTGCGTTATGCTATTTTGGGGCGATTGAAGAGCCTCGTAGGCTTCTTTATGTACCGTAGATGGTTGACCGCTGTGAGAACAGACTGCTAGACTAGATAGGCCAGAGGTCTGATCCAGCAGGATACTCCTTATGCTTCTTAGATTAAGAACATCGCCTTTTCCTGCACCATCTTTAATACATGAACTGCGACGCAATATGTTCTGACCCAGTTCCCCAAACACGACAAAGCCTCTGATGTGAACTCAAAAGATTCCTTTGTTAGGAGTGCCGGGAGCCCCGGCAAAAAGTTTCTCTCGCAGACTAACAAGTCCGGCTGGCCTGAAGATGAATAGTTGTCTGCCATTATTCATCTCCGCCTCCTGCCTTTCATCCCCAGAGCTAGGGTGGGGCTTCGCTAGCAGTGGTGGCTCTTCCTTCCCAAGGACCAGCCCATAGGTTTCCACTGCTCTCCTCTCCTCTGCCTTCTGTGCATCCACACATCAGGCACTGGACTCACTTGTTCCTCCTCTTCCTCTTCAGCCACCTCCAGACCTGGGGGCTGTTGAGTCTCCATCTGAGGGCTGACAGATGGCCCAGGCTCCACCTCTGTCTCTCTCTCTGCCAGCTCCATTCTCTCTTCCCCCTCGGAGCTTGCCCTAATGCTGACACTGACACATGCCATGCCTTCTCCTCCTCCTCTGATTCGGCCGCTGGAGGGGCCGGCAGCCGACACGCTACAACACAATAGTCTGGATTCACACATTGTGCCAATTCCATAACACATTTTATTGGAGTCTGTTATGGCATGTTCTGTGAATCCGACCGTTTGTATATGAGACTCTTATGGCATAGAATAGAATAGAATAGAATAGAATAGAATAGAATAGAATAGAATAGAATAGAATAGAATAGAATAGAATAGAATAGAATAGAATAGAATTTTTTTATTGGCCAAGTGTGATTGGACACACAAGGAATTTGTCTTGGTGCATATGCTCTCAGTGTACATAAAAGAAAAGATACCTTCATCAAAGTACAATATTTACAACACAATTGATGGTCAATATATCAATATAAATCATAAGGATTGCCAGCAACAAGTTATAGTCATACAGTCATAAATGGAAAGAGATTGGTGATGGGAACTATGAGAAGATTAATAGTAGTGCAGATTCAGTAAATAGTTTGACAGTGTTGATGGAATTATTTGTTTAGCAGAGTGATGGCCTTCGGGGAAAAACTGTTCTTGTGTCTAGTTGTTCTGGTGTGCAGTGCTCTGTAGCATCGTTTTGAGGGTAGGAGTTGAAACAGTTTATGTTTAGGATGTGAGAGGTCTGTAAATATTTTCATAGCCCTCTTTTTGACTTGTGCAGTATACAGGTCCTCAATGGAAGGCAGGTTGGTAGCAATTATTTTTTCTGCAGTTCTAATTATCCTCTGAAGTCTGTGTTTTTCTTGTTGGGTTGCAGAACCGAACCAGACAGTTATAGAGGTGCAAATGACAGACTCAATAATTTCTCTGTAGAATAGTGTGTTGTTCAACTTCAACTTGGTTTGTTCAGTAAATTGGGACTAAGCAAACCATGCTTGGTTTGAAGTAAGCATCATCCCATACATTGAACACAATCTTGGAAACCTGGGTAGTTCAAAATTTTAGAGTGAACGATCTGAAAATATAGTCTGCGCCTTGTTGTGTCTGCGCCCCGCGAGCCGGGCCTGCTGCCAGAAAGTGACTTGGACAGTGAGGGGGAAGGGCTGTCAGGATTTACCTCGGGAGCACCGGCTTCCCTGGCTCAGCTCCAGGAGCCATAGGCAGGCCAGGTGGAGGAGGGAACAAGAGAAGCAAGGGTGGGGCAGGCCTAGGAAGTGCTGAGTCATGGAGCCACACCCCACAGGATATAAAAGGCAGCCAGAGCTGCTGTGTCTCTTTGTAACAGGCAAATCCACTGATTAAGAGCTGAAGTGTCAGGGTTCCAGAAAAACCTCTTCTGCATAAAAAAAACTCAGAAGCCATTGTCTTTCAGAGTTCTTTACTAGCATGAGGAAACTGGCACACGATGAGTGAAATTCCAAAACTGAACTTCCGGATTCTTTTCCCAGTTATACAAACCCCAAGAGTCCCACCCCCCTGACCCCTTTGCTGGTCACATGGTCCCACGTTCTCCCAGTTCATTCGAATATCTTCTCGCCACTCTTCCTGCAGATGTGAACACCATCCGACCTTGACCGCTTGAAGAATGTTACCATACCCCTCAACCCCCCTTCTTCCCCTCAGGGGAAAAATGTGGCAGCGTCTGGAACCCTAAAGTCTAGTATGGTTTCCAGGCCTGACAGGCGTCCCCCCTTGGAAAAGAAGCTATATCCCAGGAAAGAAAACAAAGAGTTAATAAAGAAGAGTGTCAGTGGTCCACACTTCCCTTCTACCCCCCTCTCCCCCCTCCAAGAGGTTTTTTAGGTTTGTCAGGGAAAGTGTCGTGAAATTGTTTAATCAAATTGTCCGCATTTACTTTCCAACTTTTGACCCAAGTAGATTCAGATAATGGATATGCCTTCCAGTGGAGTAAATATTGTAATTGACCTCTGTATAGTCTAGAGTCTAGAGTTCCTGAGTGACTCACCAGCGTTGTGGAAGATAACGGAGGCTCTTGGCAGACGCTGGCTATTCTGCTGCCAGAGCTGATAGTGCTGGCTAATTAAGCCATCACCTGGACGGAGGCGAGGGAGGACACAACATGCCTAGTCAAATTCCACATTGAAGGGGAGGAAGGTTCACAGCCCCATATTTAAGGTCAGAAAAATCATTAGACGAATTTTGGAAGGCTAAAGTTACATGTAGCCATTAGTCAACATGGCAAGAGCAAGAGCCTTTCAACTTATAAATAGCTTCGTAGTGCTTCACAATACTCTCTAAGCAGTTTTTAAAAAGCAGCTTTTGGCCCTCAACAATCTGGGTCCTTATTTTGCCCAAAAATCAGCTGGCCGCCACATGCATGCGCACTGGAGCTGAGCTAGGGCAACGCTCGTGTGCCCACAGATATGGCTCCGTGTGCCACCTGTGGCATGCGTGCCATAGGTTCGCCATCGCAGGATTAGGAGATACATGATAGCAGTGTTCCAATATCTCAGGGGCTGCCACAAAGAAGAAGAAGAAACTATTCTCCAAAGCACCGAGGGCAGGACAAGAAGCAATGGGTGGAAACTAATGAAGGAAAGAAGCAACTTAGGACTAAGGAGAAATTTCCTGACAGTTAGAATAATCAACCAGTGGAACTGCTAGACTTCAAAAGTTGTGGATGCTCCAATACTGGAAGAGATTTTTTTAAGAAGAGATTGGGTAACCATTTGTCTGAAATGGTGTAGGGTTTCCTGCCTAAGCAGGGGGTTGGACTAGAAGATCTCCAAGGTCCCTTCCAACTCTGTTATTCTATTCTATCTCTAATCCAGTTCTAACCAAGCCACTGGCCAAAAGCTAACTTGTCTGAAACTATCATGTTCGATTATAATCCTTTCTAGGCTCATGGGAGGTCATAATCAGATTCATTCATTCTTTGTCTCTGAACTGGCAAGGCAGATAGCAGATTGTTCTCCACGAAGGGAAAATACTGCCGGAGATTCTTTGTATCATCTGTTGCACAAACCAACATTTGTTTCCCAATATTTTACAACATTCATAGTTTGCATGGAATCCATTTGTAGCTGTGTGGGCAGAAGAAGCACATACTGATAAGAGGGTTAGAATTGTTTTGACAAATTGGAAAAGTGTCTTGTGTTAAGACTGATTTCCTACTAGTATCCAGAGAAGAATATCGGAAGAATAACATTTATTTTTTTTTGAGAGGTGGTGGTCGTGAGAGGAAGTAGTAAAACAAACTATCGAAAGTAGCCACCCATAATGATAAAGCTTCTAAAAGGTAAAAGGTAAAGGTTCCCCTCGCACATATGTGCTAGTCGTTCCTAACTCTAGGGGGCGGTGCTCATCTCCCTTTCAAAGCCAAAGAGCCAGCGCTGTCCGAACACGTCTCTGTGGTCATGTGGCCAGCATGACTGAATGCCAAAGGCGCACGGAACGCTGTTCCCTTCCCACCAAAGGTGGTCCCTATTTTTCTACTTGCATTTTTTACGTGCTTTCAAACTTCTAGGTTGGCAGAAGCTGGGACAAGTAACGGGAGCTCACCCCATTATGCGGCACTAGGGATTCGAACTGCTGAACTGCCGACCTTTCGATCGACAAGCTCAGCATCTTAGCCACTGAGCCACTGTGTTACTTTTACCCATGCAAGTAGAACAGAGAATAATAGAGTTGAAAGGGACCTTGGAGGTCTTCTAGTCCAACTTCCTACTTGATCAGGAGATCCTATGCCATTTCAGACAAATGGGTATCCAGTCTCTTTTTTGAAAGCTTTCAGTGATGGACCCACAGCTTCTGAAGCCAAGCCGTTCCATCGGTTGATTGTATTAAAAGTCCACTTATTCTGTCACACAACGAAAGTATTTGATTCCCTAGCATGTTTTAGAAATGCTTGCAAGCAAAACCACAGAGAGGGGAGAACTCTATAGCTTTCGAGGCTCTGTCATTGCTCCTCTGGACTAACACCGGAATTAAATGTGAGCATGTAACATCCATCTTTCTATTCTACCACCCCATTCCATCCTCTAGTTCAAGACCAATGCCTTTCATTAAAGTTTTCTTATGCTGCCATCATTAACCTTGCCTCGTTATCTTGTTCCCATTCTTCCAGGTGCGTCTCCTCCTCTCCCTCTGCCTGATCTTATCTGATCACGGGAAGGGTAATAACCCTCATCCTTGCAGGAAGTATGTCACATCGTTTTTGCACAATCAGACCCTGGTTGTTGCCTGAACTCAACGCACCTCAAAGTTGGTTAGGATCAGAGAGGCGAATAAGCCTAATGCAATAAATTTTTTAAAAATAGGAATGGAAGCTTTGGTGCATTTCACTTGACAAGGTGGCCTTTGATGCTGCTTTCATGGTGGATTTTAGTGTATGCTCCTTCTTCGATGTTTCATGCTTCCTGCAGTTATGAGATACGTTAACTTTCTTCTTAACTGGGTTTTCAATCCATTCACGAGCTTGCTTGATATTGTATTTTCTTCTGTTGGCATCTTTTCTGAGAACTTAGTCTTGGAGGCAGGGGTGAAATCTACTTACCGTATATACTCGAGTATAAGCCGAGTTTTTCAGCACGTTTTTTGTGCTGAAAAACGTCCCCTCGGCTTATACTCGAGTTTTTTTTTTTCTTCTTTTTTTCACATTATACCGGATGGTGCAAACTTGGCGGGCTTTTGCATTAGCGCGGGGAAGCCCTGCCGGTGCAGTGAGAGGGCGGGGCGGGGGAGCCGCCAGCTTTCTCGGCTGAGGGAGGGAGGCTTTCCCTGACCGGTAGCTGCCTCATTTCCCTCCCTCGGCTTATACTCGAGTATATCTGACTTACTCTCGAGTTTTTCTTCTTTTTCACATTATACCGATGGTGCAAACTTGGCGGGCTTTTGCATTAGCGCGGGGAAGCCCTGCCGGTGCAGTGAGAGGGCGGGGCGGGGGAGCCGCCAGCCTTCTCGGCTGAGGGAGGGAGGCTTTCCCTGACCGGTAGCTGCCTCATTTCCCTCCCTCGGCTTATACTCGAGTCCCCAGTTTACCCCAGTTTTTTGGGGTAAAATTGGGGACCTCGGCTTATACTCGGATCGGCTTATATTCGAGTATATACGGTACCTTCCTTACCAGTTCATCAACATTTTGCAGTATCCTTCTCCTGCCACACCCACCAAGCCATGCCACGCCCACCAAGCCACACCCACAGAACCAATAGTAAAAAAATTTGAAACCTACCACTGCCTGCTATGTCAGGATTCCTAATTGCACGATCATGGTATCACGTTCATTCAAGCAAGCATTAGAAAGAGTCTTGTGAGTCTCCAATAGAGAAAGTCAGAGATGTTGTTTGCAACCCACTCCTTTTACCGGTGTTAGTAAATCTTACTCAGGTCCAGGTGAATTGTAGAAGTAGAAATGACACATCCATACTGCAAAATGTGAACTGGTTTCTCATCGCAGCTGGGAAATCTGTGGAAATGAGGTCTTTCAGATCAACAAAACAGTCTGGAACATTTTTTTTTTGAGCCATGCTTACTTCATGGACAACGTTGTCCTCAACTATTGGGGGTGGGGGGCAGAAAGCTGTCATTTAAATGAGATCCAAGAATAATTAAGTAAAGTGTTATGTCAAGGTACCCACGGAGAGAGAGAGAGAGAAAAGAGACAGAATGGTACTGAACAGATGGGACTAAGGTAATTGCTTCAGTTCCCTATCTCCTTAGTCAATACATCATGTAGATTAGTTCTTAAAAAGCAGAAAGGGCCGTGTGATGTTCTTCTGTCCATTTCTTTATAACATAGCATCGAATGAAGCTAGGAATGGAAGCTTTGTTTCGTGATGAGGGGTTCAGCAGGCCATGCTTTTGCTAATGTTGGTCTTCATCCAATTTGGCAGAGCTAGAAAGCTCATGATGTCAACACGGATCAGCAGTTGCTTGACACCCTTCCAAGCCCTAGCTAGAGATGAGAAAGAGACCTGAGATCTCCCAAGAGCTGAGCCATGAGCTCCACCACGCTACCATGACTCTTTTCCCAACTGTGAACAATTTGTGGTCCTCCTAGGAGAGCCCTAGCTGGTTCCTCTTTACCTATGTGAAGTTTTGCAGAGTGGTTACAGAAAAATTGCTTGGGACTGGTGAACTGATGGCTTAATTTGTCCAAAGAAATCCAATAAACTGTTCAAATTCCAGTATACAAAGTCCATCAATCACCATGGGATTTGCAGCAGATGCCTACAAAGGCTTATTCTGATGCAACTCTAGTAGTGGGCTGCTGCCGGTTCGGACCGGTTCGGGAAAACTGGTAGTTCCGACCAGCGGTTGGCCCCACCCACCCACCCTGGCGCTATCATGTCCTATATCCATGATGGCAAACCTATGGCATGCATGCCTCGGGTGTCGCCCAACTCAACTGCAGCTGCACATGTGCATGCGCCCAAGCTAGTGTTTATTTATTTATTTATTTATAATTTAATTTCTATACCGCCCTTCTCCCGAAGGACTCAGGGCGGTTTAAGCCATATTAAAAGTACAAATATAAATAACAATTTTAAAAACAAATTAAAACCAAATATTTAATGGCCAAATCAGCTAAAACGGTCAAAGACCGACTTAAAACCCGTTTAAAATTACAATTAAAATTATACTTAGGCTAGTCCCGCACGATGAAATAGTAGAGTCTTCAGTTCATGTTTGAAGGCCCAGAGGTCGGGGAGTTGGCGCAACCCCGGAGGCAGCTCATTCCATAGGGCCAGTGCTGCCACAGAGAAGGCCCTCCCCCTGGAGGCCGCCAACCGACATTGTTTGGTCGACAGCACCCTGAGGAGGCCCGCTCTGTGGGAGCGCACAAGTCATTGGGAGGCTATCGGTGGCAGAAGGCGGTCTCATAGGTAATCCGGTCCTAAGCCATGGAGCGCTTTGAAGGTGGTGACCAACACCTTGAATTGCACCCAGAAGGCTACCGGCAGCCAGTGCAGGCCGCGCAGGATAGGTGTTATATGGGAGCAATGCGGTGCTCCCTCTATCACCTGCGCAGCCGCATTCTGGACTAGCTGGAGTCTCCTAGTGCTCTTCAAGGGGAGCTCCATGTAGAGAGCATTGCAATAGTCCAGGCAGGAAGTAACGGGGGTGTGAGTGACCGTGCGTAAGGAGTCCCGGTCAAGGAAGGGGCGCAACTGGTTAATCAGGCGAACCTGATAAAATGCTCCCCTGACGACGGGTTTGGGCCTCCGGTGCACATGCATAGAATTCCAGAGACCCAGCTGGTCTTTGGAGCTTTCCTGTGCATGAGCACATGGTTGCACATGCGTCAACGAGTACCTGCGCACAGGGCTCACATGCACAGATGGCATCCTGGTGTAGTGGCACACGCAGCGCACAGGGGAGGGGCCGCGCATAAGAGAAGCGCATACCTGTTTGGCACTCAGTGAGTAAAAGGTTCGCCACTTATATAACTGCCGGTTTTTCAGTGCCGCGCATGCTCACATTTTCGATTCCGGGTGAACCGGTTGTTACAACCGGTGGCGGCTCACCACTGTGCAACCCTTTTCGAAGTTCCTCGAAGGTGCATCAAACCTGGCCTCATCAGTCAGGTAGTAGAAACCTTTGGAGGGTGTCATGTCTCACTCCTCCTCTGACGGCCGGGTCTGGAAAGTCTGTCTCAAACATGGCCACGAAGCCTCTGCAGCTTTGCCAAAGTCCTGTCAGAGTTCTCAGGGCAGGCAGGAATCCAAGATGTGACTTCAGCAACCAGATTAGACTTTGCCTGACTCAAGGAATGCCAGAAAGCAGATCCTTTATATAGGCCATGGGGTGTGGATCCATGACTCAGCACTTATCCAGGCCTGCCCCTCCCTTCCTTTTGCTGATGTTGCCTCTCCATTCTCCGGAAGCGGGGATCTGTCCACCCTCCAGCTGCCGGCAATTCTAGCTCATGACTGGCTTCATGTTCATCATGCTCACACGCTGTGCGGGGGGGGGAGGTTTATTTGCTCAGTCTGTCCGGGCATGGTGCCAGGACTGGGGGCTGGAAGCATGCCAGGCCATTCGTCTGCACTATCAGTCTCTGCCTGAGATAACAGGAGATGAGAGGGGCCCGGCTGCGGAGAGGGGGGGCGGGCGAGGCACAACAGAGGGTGTTTTGCAAAGCGTGCCAAGATGAGCAAAGCATTTCCCCGTCAAGCAGTGAAATAGGCACATGCTTTGAGGGCCCTTCCAGTTTCTCTCAGCGGGTACGCTGAGAGTGCAGGCACCAGGCAACAATTCTAGTGGGACCACTAGTCAACTGAAGAGGCTTTACACGGACAGGCAGAGACACCTTGGGGAAACCTTCAGAGTACTTACAGTGGAGAACAAGGATGTCTTGACGCTTCAAGGATGAACATGTTGTTCTTCGCAACGTGCTTTGAAGGACACCCTTGGGATGCTCTGCAGGCTGTACTAGACCATGGCGGTTATGATGATACTGCTTTACTAACTTATTTACCTATAGCACATTATGATGATGATGACAGTATACACAGCAAATGAGATAACTATGCTGGATTTCGTATCACAGATCACTAGTCGAACACTTCCCAAGCGTTTAGGACTGTGTGATGTATCAGCGAATTATGCGAGCAGATCCCAGTAAGGTGGCCTTCTGCAGCTGACCAATGGTGATCTTGTCAGCGCCAATTGCTTTTAAGTGCTTTCCTAGGTCTTTAGGCACAGCTCCCAGTGTGCCGAGTACCACTGGAACCACCTGCACTGGTTTATGCCAGAGTCTTTGCAATTCAATTCTCAAATCTTGATATCTGGTGACTTTTTCAAGTTGTTTCTCATCGATTCTTCTGTTACCAGGTATGGCAATGTCAACTATCCACACTTTTTTCTTTTCCACAATCGTGATATCCGGGGTATTGTGTTGTTGTTGTTGTTGTTGTTGTTGTTATTATCTCTTTTATCCATTAAACATGAAACTCAGTCAACTGAGCATTCAAAAATGCATCACAAATACCATTGACTGGTGCTAATGGTTGATGAGGGTTGCTGCCAGCATCATAGGTATCAAACAACAATAATAATTATTATTTTTTATAATAATCATCATCATCATCATCATCATCATCATTATTATTTACTTTATTCATTAAACATGAAACTCTGTCAACTGAAGATTTAAAAAGGCATCACAAATACCATTGACTGGTGCTGATGGTTGATACGGGTTGCTGCCAGCGTCCTAGGTATCGGTTGATACCTAGGTATCGGTACCATCGTACATCTTACCTTCTTAAGATGTATGATGTTCCAAGTAGCGAAGTTGTTTGCAGTTCCGCTGGTGTTATTGCAGGAAGCTGCAATTTCTTGATGTGTTTTGTAAAATTCTTGGACAAGTGCTCCAACGACAATGGGTATCACTGTTACATTTTTCATCCATAGCCATGTAGTTTCGATGGCCAGGTCACAATATTTAATGATTTTTCTGGTTCTTTTTTTACAACTCTGGCATCTCCTGGTACTGCGATGTCAATAAATTGTACGTTTCGGTTTTTGACAACTGTGAAACGTGTTGTGTTCCAAGTGACAATCTGTCTGTATTCGAAAGTCCTACAAGATCTTCACCTTCTCATTTCCTATAACTTTTTCCACTTTATGTTCCCATGACTTTTTTTTTAATTTGCATTTATATCCCGTCCTTCTCCGAAGACTCAGGGCGGCTTACACTATGTTAGCAATAGTCTTCATCCTATTTGTATATTTATATACAAAGTCAACTTATTGCCCCCAACAATCTGGGTCCTCAATCTGGGTCCTTTTTGGATACAGGTAAATTGTATTTTTTACATAACAACCAGTGGATTAATTTAGCAAGTCAGTCGTGTCTAAATTAACCCACTGGTCATTATGTAAAAAATATGACTTACCTGTATCCAAAAAGTCATGGGAACTTAAAGTGGAAAAAGTTATAGAAAATGAGAAGGTGAAGATCTTGTGGGACTTTCAAATACAGATGGATCGTCACTTGGAACACAACATGCCAGATATCACAGTTGTTGTTGTTGTTGTTGTTGTTGTTAGAATAATAAAGAACACGTTACCTATTTTGTTTCTCCACTGGATTTAGTCAATGTGAGCTGCGATCGTCCTGCAATTTTTGATAAAATCTCTATATGAGCCCTTATTACTTGAAAGCAAGAATCGTTGCATAAATGCAGACGGTAAAATTTGGCTGGGTTCTGCAGATAAGCCCCAGTGTGTATGCATGCAGACGTTGTTACCGTAAGAATTCAGGCTTAGGTAGATGTTTCTATGGGGATCCCTGGGAGATAATTGACACCATATTGATTGATTGGTTGCTTGATTGATTGTAATTTGTCAAGCAGAAATGAAAACAGGAATAAAATAAAAATACAAGAACAGGGATGACAGGCACGTTAGTGCACTTATGCACACACACCCCTCCCCTCTACGGACCTCTTAAGTATGAAGTCAATTTATGACTAAAACTGTGAAAACTTGCAGCTGAGACAACTGGATCAGGTAGGGCATTCCAGACTTTGATGACTCTATTACAGAAATCGTATTTTTTTACAGTCAAGTTTAGAACGATTTACATTGAGTTTAAAGCGGTTGTTCGCACGCGTATTATCGCGATTAAAACAGAAAAAAAAGTCATTTTTTTCAAGGGGCCTCTTGTGGCTCAACAGACTAATGCAGTCTGTTATTAACACAGCTGCCTGCAATTACTGCAGGTTCTAGTCCCACCAGGCCCAAGGTTGACTCAGCCTTCCATCCTTTATAAGGTAGGTAAAATGAGGACCCAGATTGTTGGGGGCAATAAGGTGACTTTGTATATATTTATATACAAAGTCACCTTATTGCCCCCAACAATCTGGGGATGAAGACTATTGCTAACATAGTGTAAGCCACCCTGAGTCTTCGGAGAAGGGCGGGATATAAATGCGAATTTAAAAAAAAATTTACAGGGAAAACATTGCTACATACAATTTTGTATGCAATACCTAGGTCTGACCGCAACCGACGCAGTTCTAAGTTATTCAAACTGAGAATTTAGAGCCTAGTACCCTAGTTAATTCTATTGTGTACAGAAGAGTATAAAAATTTTCTCATGAAATAGTTCTGAACACACTCAATTGTACTGATGTCAGATATATGGTGGGGATTCCAAACAGTTGAACAATGCTCTAAAATTGGTCTAGCGCAAGTTTTATAAACTCTGATTAGCAATGCAATGTTTCCAGAAAAAAACAGCTTCGTAGAATTAAGTTTACAACTCTTAATACTTTTTTTAGCAACGCTGTTACAGTAAACTTTGGAGCATAGATCTTCAGAGATAAGTACGCCTAGGTCCTTGACCAAGTGAGGGTCATCTGCTAGATCAATGCCACCTAGCTTTTACTTGACATTCTGATTACATTTACCAATATGTACGACAGAGCATTTATTAATCGAAATTTGAAGTTGCCAATAGATGAACCATTCAGACACATAGTCGAAATCACTTTGCAAAACAACAGAATTATCTGTAGAATTGAATAATTTTACGTCATCGGCAAAAAAGAAAGCACTTGCTTTTAAGTTGATCACATAAATTGTTGATATAGAGCAAGAAAAGTGTGGGAGCTAAAACGCTGCCATGCAGAAAGCCACTGTTAACTGATGCAGGATTAGACAGCGAGTTCCCTATTTTGACTTTCTGCAGTCTATTAGACAGGAAAGCAGCAATCCACTTGTGCAAAGGTCCCAAAATGCCATAAGAGTTTAATTCCAACAGCAGTTTATCATACACTACTGTATCAAAAGCCGTAAAAGCCTTAAAATCTATGCAAATTGCATCTACAGCTTTACCTTGATCAAGACATGTAGTCCAGATGTTTTACAGTGCAAAAGTGATCAAACCCATCACAACATTGCCCAAAGTGAGAGGAATGGCCTCACTGCTGATTTGTGGCTGATGCAAATGACACAATTCGTATCATTTGTGCAATGACACTGTGAGGAGTGCGGTGCGGTGGCCTAGAGGTGGAACTCTCGCCTCCCAATAAGGAGGCTGTGAGTTCGATCTTAGGTAGAGGCAGATATTTCTCTCTCTGGGCACAGTGAGAATATATCTGCTGAACAAAACTCCGCATTGGCGACAGGAAGGGCATGTGGCCATTAAAACACTCTGCCAGCTCCATTCAGTTGCCCAGACTCCACCCAGCAAGGGATTATGGGGTCATTAAAAGATGATGATGTGTAATGACACTGTGACCTGCAGAGCAATAGCAATAAGCACTTAGACTTATATACCACTTCATAGTGCTTTACAACAGTGGTGAAATCCAAATTTTTTTACTACCGGTTCTGTGGGTATGGATAGGCATGGTGTGGCTTGGTAGGCGTGGCTTGGTGGCCCTGATAGGGGAAGGATACTGCAAAATCCCCATTCCCTCCCCACTCCTGGGGGAAGGATATTGCAAAATCTCCGTTCCCACCCCACTCTTGGGCCAGCCAGAGGTGGTATTTGCCGGTTCTCCAAACTGCTCAAAATTTCCACTACCGGTTCTCCAGAACATGTCAGAACCTGATGGATGTCACCCCTGCTTTACAACCCTCACTAAGCAGTTTACAAATGTCAACATATTGTCCTCATTTTTCCAACTTCGAAAGGATGGGAGGCTGAGTCAACATTGAGCCCATCGGGATCGAACACCTGGCAGTCAGCAGAGTTAGCCTGAAATGCTACATTCTAACCACTGGGCCAACATATTGCATGACATCACCCTTATTTCTACTGGAAATCTGTGGATGGAAGTCACACCCTTTCCCTGGGTTCACATTTATTCATCCATGACTTGTTTAATCATGTCTTGCGGAGCAAACCCCAGCTGGCTAATTCCGCCATAATTTGAAGCCGCGACTCTTATTTAGAAAGCCTAGTAGCTACCTTCGTATAACCTCCTAAGCCAAAATGGAATGAAATAATGGTTTCTCGTGATGTGTACAGCAGCGCCTGAAGAGGTCCCACTGCAGTTATCCATCTTCCTTTCTTACAGCGAAAGCACATTTGATACACCGGCAAGGGATGCTTCCCTGAACTGCTCACCTAGTGAATCTCAATCCACAATATTGCTCTAGTCTCTGTGTGTCGGTGGGAAGCGGTGCATCGCTTTCTGTAGGAATGTACTCTCTCGCTTGATCTGCCTTTTAGAGGTGACTTATTTTTAGTGACTAGCTTGGACAGGTTCTCAGAAATTAGATCCGTCGCTGATGTTCCAGTGTTTGACAATGGTGCAGCATGAATCTCCATCGTAATAGTCTTGACACTTGTGGCCGAGCATTGAAATGATTTTAGACTACAGCCAGCTAACCATTCTCATTGATTCTGGTTGATCTTCATGGCAGTGTTCGCTTCTTTATTTTATAATCGGTCCGATTCTTGTTGAGTAATAAATGGTGTGAGAAAAATTCCGGTTCGCCAAGAGTGGGGAAGGTGAGCTTAGAGGTCATTTCATGGTGTGTGTTTTTTTTCTCCCTTCCATTTCTGTCAAGATTCACTTAGTCTCTCCCTTTAGGCCTAGTCCTAAATCCATCTTAAATGTTTGCTGGGTACCAAAAGCCCCTTATGTTTCTTCAATTTCAACATTGCTTACAACCAAGAAGCATTTAGGCTTCTGGTAGCCTGTTGACTTAAAAGAGATCGCCAACCACAGGGCTGCCGTATTTGGGCTGAAAGATCCAGGAATGGAATGGAATGAAATGGAATGGAACGGAATGGAATGGAATTCTTTATTGGCCAAGTGTGATTGGACACACAAGGAATTTGTCTTTGGTGCATATGCTCCCGGTGTACATAAAAGAAAAGATATGTTCATCAAGAATCCTAAGGTACAACACTTAATGATAGTCATAGGGTACAAATAAGCAATCAGGAAACAATCAATATCAATATAAATCGTAAGGATACAAGCAACAAAGTTACAGTCATACAGTCATAAGTGGGAGGAGATGGGTGATGGGAATGATGAGAAGATTAATAGTAGTGCAGACTTAGTGAATAGTTTGACAGTTTTGAGGGAATAATTTGTTTAGCAGAGTGATGGCGTTCGGGAAGAAACTGTCCTTGTGTCTAGTTGTTCTGGTGTGCAATGCTCTATAGCGTCGTTTTGAAGGTAAGAGTTGAAACAGTTTATGTCCAGGATGCGAGGAGCCTGTAAATATTTTCACAGCCCTCTTTTTGACTCGTGCAGTATATAGGTCCTCCATGGAAGGCAGGTTGGTAGCAATTGCTTTTTTCTGCAGTTCTAATGATCCTCTGAAGTCTGTGTCTGTCTTGTTGGGTTGCAGAATAGTAGAAAGAAACGAAGGGTTTGCCATCTAGGGATCAACTTGATTTTTGCAGGCCGGATTGTCAAACTCTACTCCCCCGGAGAGATTTCAGAGAGCCAATCTAATCTCTCCTGGAACTAGATCTCCTAGAACTAGATGGAAACTTGGCACAGTTGTGGTTCTAAGTCATGGACTGCCTGTATATCATCAAAAGTGGGTGGTTAAGATTTTTTGACAGAACAATTAACCAGTGGAACAACTTGCCTCCAGAAGTTCTGAATTCTCCAACACTGGAAGTTTTTAAGAAGAGGTCGGATAACCATTTCTCTGAAGTGGTTGGTGGAGGGTTTCCTGCCTAAGCAGGGGGTTGGACTAGAGGACCTCCAAGGTCCCTTCCAACTCTTGTTACTCTGTTTCTGTTTTCTGATTTAGAGTTAGCTTGTTTTGGTTTTTTTCCCGTTCTGGTTTTCTGGATTCAGGAAGCAAGAGGTGGTTAGCTTTTTTTTTTAAAAAAAAAGACAACCCAAGAAACAAGATCTGGAAGTTGAAGCAAATCCTCTGATTCTCTTGGTAAACAGAGCCAAGCCACCGAAGGGCAACCGGTATCAGAAATTATGCAAAGCTTTTAATTAAAAATTGCCCACGAGCAAAGGAGGTTAGCTGTCTTCCTGCCAGGGGCTTCTTGGAAAACTTTTCAAAGTGCTGCAAATTGGATTGCACTGAAATCTAATAGTGAAGCAGCAGACTGAGTGATATCGATTGACAGATTTTTTTTTAATAAAAACAATCAAAGACAGCAACGAGAGGGAAAGTATATTTTTTCCTGTCTCTTTCTCTCTCCGTCTCTCTCTCTCTCTGTGTGTGTCTCTCCCTCCCTCCCTTCTCTCTCCCCATCTCTCTCCCTCTCCTTCCCTCCCTCCCTCCCTTCTCTCTCCATCTCTCTCCCTCTCCTTCCCTCCCTCCCTCCCTCCCTCCCTTCTCTCTCCCCATCTCTCTCCCTCTCCTTCCCTCCCTCCTCCTTCTCTCTCCATCTCGCCTCTCCTTCCCTCCGTCCCTTCTCTCTCCCCATTTCTCGCCCTCTCCTTCCCTCCCTCCCTCCCTTCTCTCTCCATCTCTCGCCCTCTCCTTCTCTCCCTCCCTTCTCTCTCCCTGTCTCTCTCCCTCTCCCTCTCCTTCCCTCCCTCCCTCCCTTCTCTCTCCATCTCTCACCCTCCTTCCCTCCCTTCTCTCTCCCTGTCTCTCGCCCTCTTCTTCTCTCCCTTCCTCACTCCCTCTCTCTCTCTCTCCCTTCCTCCATCTTCTCTCCCTCTCTCTCTCTTGAGCTGAGCTGAGCTGAACTACCAACCAAGGCAAAGCCAGAATTTAGCAATAGCATTTAACAATAGCAATAACACTTTAACCGTGGACTCTCTGTGCTTTACAGTGGTTTACAATGTCAGTGTCTGCCCCCCCCCAACAGTCTAGGTTCTCATTTTACTAACCTTAGAAGGATAGAAGGCTGAGTCAACCTTGAGCAATTGGTCAGAATCGAACTACTGGCTGTGGGCAGAATCAGCCTGCAACACGGTATTCTAACCACTGCGCCACCAGGGCTTTTAGGGCTTAATTATACTGTAGTCTTAGTTTTAATTCTCAAGTCATTCAAGTACTGGACTATAAAAAAAAACCTGATTTGCACTGGAATAGAGCAATGGGTCACCAACTAGTAAAGGGGCTGATAAGAGGCTAAAACATATGAAGGACGGTTGCAGGAACCGGATATGTCTAGTCTGATGAAAAGAAGGACTAGGGTTGACATGATAGCAGTGTTCCAATATCTCAGGGGCTGCCACAAAGAAGAGGGAGTCAAGCTATTCTCCAAAGCACCCGAGGGCAGGACAAGAAACAATGGATGGAAACTAATCAAGGAGAGAAGCAACCTAGAACTAAGGAGGAATTTCCTGGTAGTGAGAACAATTAATCAGTGGAACGGCTTGCCTCCAGAAGTTGCAAATGCTCCAACACTGGAAGTTTTTAAGAAGATGTTGGATAACTATTTGTCTGAAATGGTCTAGGGGTTTCCTGCCTGAGCAGGGGGTTGGACTAGAAGACCTCCAAGGTCCCTTCCAACTCTGTTATTCTATTATTCTAAGACTCCAAATGTTGGAGGCTACAGATTCCCCTACAGACAAGAAGCCATGGTAGAAGCTCATCAGAGGGTGAATTAAGGAGGGCATTTTTCTGACATTATGAAAGACTAATTAATGGAACAGCTTGCCTCCTGGACTTGTGGATGTTCAATCACTGGAGGTTTTCAAGAAAAGATTGGACAACCATTTGTCCATGATGGTATAAGGACTCTTATCTTGCACAAGGGGTTGAACTAGAAGACTTTCAAGGGCTCTTCAAGCCCTATGGTTCTATCCCAGGAATCCCCAGTAAACTGAATCATGGAGCAGGGATTCTGTAAGTTAAGATCCAGAAGATCTGAAGAACATCAGGTTTCTGTTCCAGAGTTTGTCCATCAAATATTATGATTCATCCTCAGGGCCATCTCTGGGTTGCTAAAAACTCTCAAGAACTACAAGATGGTGACAAAGAGAAAACCAACAGCTTCGACTTATATCTAGGAGCTGTCTAGATGCTTGCATCCTATGATATGATCAGGGGGTGGGCTGCTGGGGGTTCGCAGGGGTTCAGGAGAACCTCTAGCTAAAACTCTGTGCAGAATTTGGGGGTTCAGAGACCCCCCAAATCCCAATCCTGGCTTGCCCCACCCACCCCGCCCCTCCCAGGAGTCCCCACGCCATCCATTTTGGATGCAGATAAATGCAGGGCGCGCGTGCAGGCTCAGGGAGGGCGAAAAATGGGCCTACTGGAAGTTCAGGAAGGCTGGAAATGGGCCCGTTTCTGGCCTCCAGAGGGCCTCGGGAGCCTGGGGAGGCCATTTTTGCCCTCCTGGAAAGCCTCCAGAGCCTGAGGAGGGTAAAAACGCCCGCTCCCCCCCCCCCGTGGTGCAGGAGGCTAACTAGGCCATGCCCACCATGGCCACGCCCACCCAGCAACCGGACAGAGAACCCCTTGCTAAAATTTTTGAAGCCCACCCCTGCATATGATTAATCTTTCTATCCATTTGGTTAAAAAAGAGAGAAAAAAATTCTTGTTCCTTCCTGTCTTTTCCAGATATAACCACTCGGCAACTTCATCCAAGAGATGAATTTTTATTTTATTTATTTTATTTGAATTTATATCCCGCCCTTCTCCGAAGACTCAGGGCGGCTTACATTGTGTAAGGCAATAGTCTCATCCATTTTTATATTATATACAAAGTCAACTTATTGCCCCCAACAATCTGGGTCCTCATTTTACCTACCTTATAAAGGATGGAAGGCTGAGTCAACCTTGGGCCTTGTGGGACTCGAACCTGGAGTAATTGTATGTAATTGCAGGCAGCTGTGTTAATAACAGACTGCATTAGCCTGTTGAGTCACAAGAGGCCCCAAGAGAATGGGATGTAAAAGCAAAGAGTATGGAAATACTGGTTTGAATTAAGACCAGACCGGGAAGTTCTGGGTTCAAACCTTTATCCGGTTGATGAAATTCGCGGTGCTGTTTAGGCTAATCCTATTCTCAGAGCCTGACTTTGGAGGAGTGCAGAGCATAAAAGTTGGCAAGGAAGAGAAACATGTATGTTGCCTCAAGGAACATAATCAATAAAGAAGTCGTACCACATCAGCCAAAGTATTATCTTACCCAGCGTTCTGTATTTTGTGCTTACTGACTCGCATATTATTTAATTGTCCTTGGGGCCCTATGTCTAGATTTATTTATCCCATATGGGTTTATTTGTTTTTAACTTAGTATGTGTATAGCCTATCCAGAAAATGTATTATCTTCCTATAATGGAAATTGTCAAGGTGAATCTTGCTTCCCGTAGCCAAAGACAACATTGGTTCACATTCTATTAATCAAGAAATGCTGGAATCAAGCCATCTTGTCTTTTAGTTTCCTGGAAGCTCAGTGCCAACTCAGTTCTATATATTTTAAAAAGACACAGTCCTATCAGTTGCTTTTGGGTATGGGGCTAATTCATTTTCAAGAAATAGCTGTTTTAAAATCGTCAATTATTTTATTTATGTATATTTAAATTTCTCTCTCTCTCTCTCTCTCTCTCTCTCTCTCATCCATTTATCTCTCATCCATCTATCTATATCATGTCTCTATCTATATCTATCCTATCCTATCTATCTATCTATCTATCTATCTCTGTTTATCTATCATCTCTGTTTATCTATCTATCTATTATCTATCCTATCATCTATCTATCTATCATCTCTCTGTTTATCTATCATCATCTCTCTGATCTATTGATCTATCAATCTATCCATCATCTATCCATCATCTATCTATCTATATCTATCTATCTATCTATCTATCTATCTATCTATCTATCTATCTATCATCTCTCTGTTTATCTATCTATCATCTCTCTGATCTGTTGATCTATCAATCTATCCATCATCTATCTATATCTATCTAGCTATCTAGCTATCTAGCTATCTATCTATCATCTCTCTGTTTATCTATCTATCATCTCTCTGATCTGTTGATCTATCGATCTATCCATCATCTATCTATTATCTATCCTATCATCTATCTATCTATCATCTCTCTGTTTATCTATCTATCATCTCTCTGATCTATTGATCTATCAATCTATCCATCATCTATCCATCATCTATCTATATCTATCTATCTATCTATCTATCTATCTATCTATCTATCTATCTATCTATCTATCTATCATCTCTCTGTTTATCTATCTATCATCTCTCTGATCTGTTGATCTATCAATCTATCCATCATCTATCTATATCTATCTAGCTATCTAGCTATCTAGCTATCTATCTATCATCTCTCTGTTTATCTATCTATCATCTCTCTGATCTGTTGATCTATCGATCTATCCATCATCTATCTATCTATCTATCTATCTATCTATCTATCTATCTATCTATCTATCTATCTATCTATCTATCTATCTATCTATCTATCATCTCTCTCTGTTCATCTATCTATCATCTCTCTCTGTTTGTCTGTCTGTCTGTCTGTATCTATTTTGCTTTCTTTTGGGTTTCTTTTATTCTTTATCATTCAGAATTTTAAGGATAAGAGAAAGAATCAGAAACTCCTAGGAACTGATTTTCTGCCACATTGGATTTATTAATGTGGGCTGGGGGGGAGGGGGGAAATATCTGGGGAACCTACAATGTTGGAGGTTTTGTGTGTCTTTTCTGCCATCTAGGGGTCATGTATGTTATTGCAGACCATAGATTAGAGATCAAAACTGTAGCTCTCTAGCGCCACCATCAGGTGACCTGCTGCTTTCCTTTTGCAGAAAGCTTTTGAGATCTTAAATTTTACTTACTTGTTTTCTGTTAGATGCAGGGGCAGGCAGGCACATTGCATCACCTGGCTTCCATTCTTGTTTTTAAAAGGTTGATTTAATTAGAAATAAAAATTAAAAGGGAAGCTGAGATGCTGCAAAAAAGCAAGATTTCTCTCATATTACCGTGATCTGAAAAATCTCTTTGAGCTCTTTGCACCTGTCATGGAGGCATTCTCAAAAGTAAAAAATGGCTTTGTTTGGAATTAAATCCTTTGGAATGTGTGATGTGTAGTACATCTTAGAAAGCATTTGAATCTTTTGGCAAATGGATGTTTTGTGACGGGCCATGCCCACTGCGGTTGCAATTTTTGTGAATACCCTTAATCCTTGTTTAGCGACTGCCTCATGTAGCAACCATTTTCAGGTTCAGCAATTATGAAGAAGTAACTTTCCAAGCATTTGTAGGCCTGTAAAGCAAAAACAAAGCTGAAGTCAGATCATGAACGGGGTCATGGTTTCATTCAGTAACTGCTTCACTTAACAGTCATGTCGCTGGTCCTCAATGTGGTTGCTAAACAAGCTTTCCCTATAATCAAAGCTCCTGCACATGCAGACAGACAGGTAATCTATGAATGGGTGGAGCGATCTGAAATTCTTACCATTCCAGCTATGTTCTTTGCCCCCTCAAAGGGTTGACGCTTCCTGGATCCCTGCACGATTCTTCATTTTGAAAGACCTCCATCTCTAGACTTCAAATTATGTGGTGGCGAATGGATGCCACCTTCTGTGTATAACTTTGTTTTTGGGCTGAAGAGGCTATCTTGCCACCTCTGTTTTTTACTGCATGGTGTTTTTATTCCTCTACACATCCCATCACTCTCTGTCTCTACCTCTACCAAGATCCAAAGGTGCCCTTTCAAGAGGCAATTGGACTTTCTTGTTTTTCTTTGAAGACGTTTCTCTTCTCATCCAAGAAGCTTCTTCAGCTTGGATGAGAAGTGAAACGGCTTCAAAGAAAAACAAGAAAGGCCAATTGCCTCTTGTAAAAGCACCTTTGGGGCAACCATGACCTGGATGACTGAGAAATCTCCATAGTCATATGGAGATGATAGATAGATAGATAGATAGATAGATAGATAGATAGATAGATAGATAGATAGATAGACAGACAGACAGACAAACAGATACCATCTTTATCCCTCTCTATCTCTTACCTCTATCTCTATTTCTCTCAATTTATCTCTATATTACCTATCTATGATTAAGGACTGGAGGCCAAAACAAATAAAGACCTGTTGCAGGAATTTGACATGTCTACTTTAATAAAAAGAAAGATTAGGGATCATATGATAGCAGTCTTCCAATATCTAAGGGGCTGTCACAAAGAAGAGGGGGTGGTCAATCTATTCTCCAAAGTACCTGAAGGTAGGCTAAAATGCAATGGATTGAAACTAATCAAGGAGAGGAAATCTAACCTAGAATTAAAGAGAAATCTCCTGATGGTGGGAACAACTAACCAGTGGAACAGCTGGTTTTCAGAAGTTGTGGGTGCTCCATCACTTGGGGCAAGTGATAAGAAGAGATTGGAAAATCGTTTGTCTGAAATGGGATAAGGTCTCCTGTTTGAGCAGGAGGTTCGACTAGAAGACCTCAACAGTCCCTTCCAGCTCTGTTGTTCTGTTATCTCTTTTTCTAGCTATATCTCTATCATCTTCATGTCATTCTCTTCCAAACCACAAGAAGGTAATTGACTAATAACTCTGTCCTAAACACTATGCTAATACCCCGTTTCCCCAAAAATAAGACATCCCCTGATAATAAGCCCAATCGGGCTTTTGAGCGCATGTGCTAAAATAAGCCTCCCCCAAAAAACATTTAAACGCAGAGCTGGAAATCGGGTAAGACAGCAAGAGGAGCCCCATCTTGCTCCACACGCCCCAAAAGAATAGAATAGAATAGAATAGAATAGAATAGAATAGAATAGAATAGAATAGAATAGAATAGAATAGAATAGAATAGAATTCTTTATTGGCCAAGTGTGATTGGACACACAAGGAATTTGTCTTGGTGCATATGCTCTCAGTGTACATAAAAGAAAAGATACATTCATCAATGTACAACATTTACAACACAATTGATGATCAATATATCAATATTGACCATCAATAACAAGACCTTCCTGAAAATAAGACCAAGCGCTTATTTCAAGGTTCAAAAAAATATAAGGCAGGGTCTTATTTTCGGGGAAACATGGTAATTTCCAAACTTGTGTCCAATTAAACTTCATTTTTCTCTCCTTCCCTCCTCTGACATTTTCCTTTTCCTTCGTTCTCTTTTCCCTAGGTACAGAACCTATTTATGCTACTCACTCATTCTTCTGTACGTTCCTCTTCATGCTGCATAAGCTTGTGCACTTGTTATTAAACCACTGATGGACTTCTTTATCCAATAATCCTCAGCCAAATGGATGAGACCACGATTTCGAACAAAATGAAGAAAGGCAACAATCCTCAACAAGAACTACAGTCTAAAAAGATGGACAGAGAAAGACTGGAAAAGGAAGCATGACACATCCTACAGGGGAAGGGTAAAGCATATTTTTGGGGACATTACATGAAAGGCTTGTCACCTGACATGATAAATTTTAGTTTTAAGATCCTGTGGCATCAGTGCCCTCCTTCACACAAGGTAGCTATAATTTTTCTCTTTTTCTTTTGCAATTGTTTTCTTTTTTTAAAAAAATCTTTCCTCTGGTAATTAATTTTGCACGAACTGTTGAACAGAAAGGGGCAAAGCTCTTCTGATGAAAGATTCTTTTCTAATAGATACTTGTGGTTAGGGTTATTATTATTATTATTATTATTATTATTATTATTATTATTATTATTATTATTATTATTATTATTATCGCCTCCCTCGCCACTCTCCTCTTTTTAAATTATTTCTTTTTGAAAACATTGATTTTAAAAAATGGCACATCTTAACCGTGATGGATATTCACTGTCAATAATATTTATTTTTAAATAGAAAAAAAAAATAAAAGATTGGAAACAAGGTAAGACATTTGTTTATAAACTGTATTGTATATTGCTGAATAACAGTTGAATAATAAAAAAAAAAATGGAGATTTTGAAATAAGGGGTTCGTTTTTAGCCAAGATCTGAAATGCCATCTTTTCACCCTGATATCGGTTTTCTAGAAGAACAAAAATTGCTAAAGGATTTTTCCTCTTTTTATTGGGGGAAAAACAACAACAACACCAAGTAGTTTATTCTTGGGCAGAGTGTAAGAAATCAGTGATTGTGGGTCAGGACCATGGAGAGCTCCTAAGATTGCAGACTGAATATATAACCCAATAATAAGGCAGGAATTTGGCTCAACGTCTGGATTGATCATTACAGAAATAGATAATATCTCGCAAGAAGTGGTTCTTGCCCATAACAACTAGTTTCTGAGCTGTGCAATAGCTTGCTGTTTGCATTTTCTGTTCCAATTTATCTTGGACATCCTTTCATATCTGCCCGTAGCTAATACATTTGATCTTCCTACAAGGGATGTAACTGCTCCCCGTTTGATTGCTGCATTGTGAAGACTGAATGAACAGATTTCACCCAGCTGATAGAGTGGTTTCACTTTCAAAAACAAGGTTTTTATTCTTTTGTTAAAGACACCCAGTACTCCCAGCCCTTGACAAATCCTTAAATCGCTGAATGCTCTTTGAACAAGTTGTTTGAAACCAAAGAAAGAGTCGCTGGTATAAACCACTTCTGAATCCTTCTAATATTCCTTGACAATGCCTTTGATTGAGGAATTGTGAAGGCTACTAACCCACAATGCTTCAGTTCTTGCATCATGGCTAAAACCAAAGCGATTTGGAGACGGCAGGAACTGTGAGACTGGCTCCCACAAAAAACACCGTGTTTAGACTCACAAAATAAGCCCCATCTGATTTGCGCTGTGAGCTGAACCCTTGAATAAAACCTTCGTAAGGCCCCACCTGGAAGACTGCATCCAGTTTTGGTCACGACGTTACAAAAAAGATGTTGAGACTTTGGAAAAAGTGCAGAGAAGAGCAACTAAGATGATTAAAGGCCTGGACTAAAACATACGAAGGACAGTTGCAGAGTTTGGGTATGGCCAGTCTAGAGAAAAGAAGGACTAGGAGTGACATGATAGCAGCATGCCAGTATTTGAGGGGCTGCCACAAAGAAGAGGAGGTTAAGCTATTCTCCAAAGCACTTGTGGGTAGGACAAGAAGCAATGGGTGGAAACTAATCAAGGAGAGAAGCAACCAGGAATTATGGAGACACTTCCTAACAGTGAGAACAATTAACCAATGGAACAGCCTGCCTTCAGAAGTTGTGGGTGCTCCATCACTGGATATTTTTAAGAAGAGACTGGACAGCCACTTGTCTGAGATAGTATAGGGTTTTCTGGTTGAGCAGGCAGTTGGACTAGAAGACCTCCAAGATTCTAGCCTAGCCTAGCCTAGCCTAGCCTAGCCTAGCCTAGCCTAGCCTATTCTATTCTATTCTATTCTATTCTATTCTATTCTATTCTATTCTATTCTATTCTTATTCTTATTCTTATTCTTATTCTTATTCTTATTCTATTCATATGGGGCACATATAGAACCTGGAAAGTCACACATCAGAACTCTGTGCATGACTATGCTTCAGCCAAAAGGGGAGGTTTGATATGAAGGCATACCTTTTTCTATGTCCTTAAAATCTTAACAGGGAAGATTTGGGGAGCGGGGAGAGGTTGTTGTTTGTTTATTTCTAGCAACCAGGTGGTCTCCCGAGGCCTGTAGTCCTCTCAATCCAATCTACCCTTTCAAATTACAGGTTCTGGATGAATGCTGATTTGATCCACATTTTCTGAAAAGAATCACATGGCTAGATCTGAATAAATTGTCCTTGACTTTCTGTTTTCTCTCTGCATTTACATTCTACATATTAGTCACAGAATCAATTATCTACATAAGGAATTGACATCAATTAAAAGGGTGTGCGTGTGTGTGTGTGTGTGTGTGTGTGTGCTGGAAAACCATACGTAATAATTTGGGGAGAGGAAAGGGCTCTATTCCACTCCTTTCCTCACGCCCCACTGAGCTTTTAATCATATTACTAGGGCAGAAGGACATGGAGGTATAAATTCAAGGCAATGAGGGGATATGTGTTTGTGTGTGCATGCATGAAAATTCAACTGTAATGTGGAGAATATAACCGTGGTGTCAAAAAAAAGGAACAAGGAAAAGGTTGAAGTGATCTGAAACAGTGGAAGCAGGGAAGGTTTCTACCCTTTGGTCATCTCTGAGCACGTCTAGTTAGAAGAATTGGATCCCATGAATTAGGTGAGGTCGTTCTATCTCAGTGGTAGTCAACCTGGTCCCTACCGCCCACTAGTGGGCGTTCCAGCTTTCATGGTGGGCGGTAGAGGTTTTGTCCGATACTGAAGCACTTTCCTTTTTTTTAATTGAATTGACTTTTTAAAAAAATTTCATAGCATTATTTAAAAACATTTTCAACAGGTTTTCATAAAATTCCCCATGACAATTTAAATTTCTGAAAATATGCTATTTGTAATGCCCGTGCATAAGTTTAGTTCACGTTACGTAAGTGAAACTAAGTGGTGCTATAGTGCGACCGCAAACAAAAGAGCCTCGTCCCAGAATATCTCACGCATCTCCCCCCACACCACCCAGCTGTAACAGACAAGCAGAGCTGGTAGCCGGCGCCCCCACCCCAAACCCAATCCACGATGTGCGAGAGGCATGTGCAGACGACGATAAATGGCGCATTACTGTGGAACCGGTGGGCAGTTAGAAAATTTTACTACTAACAGAGATACAAAAGTGGACAGTAGGTATAAAAAAGTTGACTACCCCTGTTCTATCTGAAGCTTTGGAGAGCCGTCTCTAATCAATGTTAGTAATATTAACTTGTTAAAAATCCTAGATTTAAACCATGTAACAACTCTATGAGATAGGGGAGGATAAGATGGGCTGCTTGGCCTAACGTTGACCCGTGTGTTGAAAATGGAATTATGTGACCAAGTGGAAAGTCTGGATTAACGGCTCTAGGTCCACTCTCTACTATTGCTCCAAAACTGGAATCTTCTGGATGGTTGGAACAGAGACATAGAATCAGAATCACATGAAATATCAATGCCGCTTAGTATCCTTAGTAAGACCATACTTGGAATACTACATCCAGTTTTGCTCACCACATTATAAAAAAGATGTTGAGACTTTGGAAAAAGTTCTGTTCTGTCTCCTTCCCCACTTCGGAGCAACGAGCTGGCCTTCAGCCAGTGGATTCACGGCTCTTATCAGTCCTGGCAGAGAAATCGCAGATGCCTGCCAAAGTTCAAACAAATGACTCACAGAGTGAGACTTTCAGCTCTCTTTGAAACGATTCAGCTAATTTTTGCTTCGTGGAATGAGAGCAGTCCCAAAGCTCCTTATATATCGTGCCCCACCCTTCCCTTTGATGACGCCGCCTCTCTAATCTTCTGAAGCACGGGTCGATCCAAGCTTGATTATTATTATTATCAGCTGGGTCTGAAGGAGTAGCCTGGGGAAGAGAGGAATTAGGGGATGATGGCCTCATTACATCCTCCGACTGGTCTGGTTGTGGCTCCTGGAGCCGGGCCAAAGGAATTGGTGTTCCTGAGGTAAGTCTTACCGGCCCTTCCCCCTCACTCTTGGAGTCACTTTTGGGCATGGGGCCAGGTTCGGGGGCTGGAGTCACAACAAGTGCAGAGAAGAGCAGCTAAGATGATTATAAGGGCCTGGAGACTAAAACACATGAAGAACAGTTGCAGGAATTGGGGATGGATAGTCTAGAGAAAAGAAGCGCTGGGGGGACATGATAGCAGTCTTCCAGTATTTGAGGGGTTGCCACAAAGAAGAGGGGGATCAACCTATTTTCCAAAGCACCAGAAGGCAAGACAAGCAGCAATCATTGGAAACTAATCAAGGAGAGAAACAACCTGAAATGAAGGTGAAACTTCCTAACAGTGAGGACAATTAACCAGTGGAACAGCTTGCCTTCAGAAGTTGTAGGTGCTTCATCACTGGAGGTTTTTAAGAAAAGACTGGACAGCAACTTTTCTGAAATGGAATAGGGTCTCCTGCCTGAGCAGGGGTATTGACTAGAAGACCTCCAAGGTCCCTTCTAGCTCTACTCTGATTTGTTGGAATTACAAGTATTCTCAGCCAATAGGAACCAAACTGACAGGTGATTGCAATGGTGTAGCCTACTGAATTTTATACTGGGTTATCCTATTCTTGCCAATGCAAGAAAGAAGTAAAGCCAGTGGTGAAATACAAATTTTTTACTACTGGTTCTGTGGGCGTGGCTTGGTGGGCGTGGTGTGGCTTGGTGGGTGTGGTTTGGTTTGGTGGGCATGGCAGGAGAAGGATACTGCAAAATCCCCATTCCCTCCCCACTCCTGTGGGAAGGATATTGCAAAATCTCCATTCCCTCCCCACACTTGGGCCAGGCAGAGGTGGTATTTGCCGGTTCTCCGAACTACTCAAAATTTCCACTACCGGTTCTCCAAACTGCTCAAAGTTTCCACCAACCGTTAGCGGAAATTCTGAGTAGATCAGAGAACTGGCAAACACCACCTCTGGCTGGCCCCAGAGTGGGGTGGGAATGGAGATTTTGCAATATCCTTCCTCTGGGAATGGGGATTTTGCAGTATCCTTCCCCGGCCACACCCAACAAGCCACGCCCACCTAGCCACACCTTGCCCACCTAGCCAGGTCCACAGAACTGGTAGTAAAAAAAAATTGGATATCACCACTGGTTCCAAGTAACACCCCAACTTTCTTAACCAAAAAAAAGGTAGTATTAAGAACATGTTTCAGAAAATGGCAACAGTGGGCCAACCTCAGGTGGACTGAGAAGCTAAGAAGGTCATATCTGGTTGGTATTTAAATGAGAGGCCACCAGTAATATCAGGACTCTGGCCTAGATTTGAAAATCCTCCAAGAAGAAGCCAAGAGTTGAACCGTTTCTCTACTATTGCCAAGAAAATTTCTATTACGAATTCTCATAATTAATGCTATTATTAAAAGATCATGACGTCATGCTTTGGCACCTGGCTGAGCCTTTTTGTAGCCTTTCATCGAAAAAACCAAAAAGCTTATTTTAGTTCATTATTTTAGAAATGTATACGATCCCATCCGTGCGTTCATTAAAAAAAAAAATACAACTTTGCATTTGAACTAAAGCAGAAGCTGAAGACACACAAGCTATGAACATATCAAAAGCAGAAAAAGAACATGAATGTTAAAGCTTCTTTTAATTAATTTAAAAAACAAAAAAAAACCAAGCACGGCTTCTTTAAAAGCCCAACTAACTTCAGTACATCAACTCATTAAAGCAGCCTCTTCTTTTTTTTTCAGGGTTACGGGAAAAAGACAATATCCCACCCACCCACCCACCCCTGCATGGGTGCTTTTTGGCAAAGTTCATTATTCGCTGTCACAGAAATTCAAGCAGTTACTATTGCAAGTCTCCCGCGATTTATTATTTCATTAAAAAAGAGGATCCGAAAAATATGATGGGATCAAAAAAAAAAAAAAGTCAATGTCTTAATTAATGCATCCAGCCAAGACAGATTAGTGGAGCTTAACTGGGAGAATATTAATTCACAAGTGCAGTGCATTCATTTAAAACTGTAAGAGCATTCACAGCCAGGTAAAAAGTAATGAGGATGTCTCTAGCAAATTTAAGTACTTTGCAGTTGACACTCTCCTAGTAAATTCAGGGAAACTCTGAGTACAATTCTATGCGTGTTTGTTCAGACGTAGACCTCCCACCCATGGCTTTTAGCCACTTTTGTCAGGGTCCCAAGTAATGCATCCATAGAAAACAAAGTCCGAGGCACTCAAGTTCCACGAAGAACAGTTTATTGGATACATCATATTGCCACGGACTGCTGAAAGCCAACTCTGAGGTTTCCCGCGGCTATTAACTTATTAAAAAGTAAAAATGTTCCCTTTCCCTCCCTCCCAAGTCACTGGTTATGCTGTCCAATCCGGGTGCTGGCTGGTTGCTGGGTTACTGGCTCCTCCTCTGGCCAGCCACCTGTGAGAATGGTCCTTGGTTCCCATAGGAAATTTTATTATGGCTAAAAAAATCGCAGCTAACTATTTCCCCACTCCTGCTGCTGTGTGTCAACCCTGAAGCCTCCAAGGCAGCGGTTCTCAACCTGTGGGTTGGGACCCCTTTGGGGGTCGAATGACGATTTGCCAGGGGTCGCCTAAGACCATCGGAAATATGGGAAGCATATTTGCGAGTTGAAGAATTGTGCTCTAATGGTTGATTCCACAAGCCAACTGCAGGCTCTTCAAATCACTAGCCGAATTCGGCTTCAGGCGTGATGAATTAAAAAAGAGAGAAATCTTTGCTCTGATGTCTCCCTCTCAAGCCAGCTGCAATCACTCCCAATCATTAGCCTAATCTGGCTTCAGGCGTGATAAACTAATAGGGGAGGAGTCTCCGCTTTAATGCCTCCGTCCTCAAGGCAATTGCAAGCAGTTCAGATTGCTAGCCAATACGGCTTCAGGTGCGATAAAATCAAAACGAAAATAATTTTACAGTTGGGGGTCGCCACATCGTGGGGAATTGTATTAAAGGGGTCGCAGCACTATAAAGGTTGAGAACCACTGCTCCAAGGTGACTTCAGCCAGGCTCACTTCAGGGTTGAAGACTGACTAGAAAGATAACAATAAAGAAGAGAGCTTGCTACACATTTTTCTAGAAGAGAATATTTGTAGTTCAGGGTTGAATCGTGGGGTCCTTGGTGCCAGTAGTGAAATGTAAAATTTGTTACTACCAGTTCTGTGGGCGAGGCTTGGGGGGAGTAATATGACTGGATGGGCATGGCCAACTTTTTTTTTTTACTTTTAAAAGCATTTTTCTTTTACAACCAAAGAGGTTGTTAAAAAAATGCTTTTAAAAGGCTCTGACGATCTCAGCTGAGTTGCCTGATCATCAGAGGCTTTTTTTTTCTTTTAAAAGCATTTTTTTGCCTTTAAAAGAAAAAAAAACCTCTGACAATCAGGCAACTCAGCTGAGATCGTCAGAGCCTTTCAAAAGCATTTTTTTCTACAACCTCTTCGGCAGAAAAGGTTGTAAAAAATGCTTTTAAAAACTCTGACGATCTCAGCTGAGTTGCCTGATCATCAGAGGCTTTTTTTTTCTTTTAAAAGCATTTTTTTGCCTTTAAAAGAAAAAAAAACCTCTGACAATCAGGCAACTCAGCTGAGATCGTCAGAGCCTTTCAAAAGCATTTTTTTCTACAACCTCTTCGGCAGAAAAGGTTGTAAAAAATGCTTTTAAAAGCCTCTAATGATCCCAGATGAGCCACGCGATCATCAGAGGCTTTTTTTTTTACTTTTAAAAGCATTTTTTCGGCCAAAGAAAAAAATGCTTTTAAAAGTTAAAAAAAAAAGACCTCTAATGATCGCACGGCTCAGCTGGGCAAGGGAGGGGGCAGGGATTTTTGCTACCAGTTCTCCGAATCACCCATCGCCATCGCTACCGGATCGGACAATCTGGTCCAAACCGGGAGCATTTCACCCCTGCTTCATAGCCTCTTGAGCTTTTTTTTTTATTTATTTATTTACATTTATATCCTGCCCTTCTCCGAAGACTCAGAGCGGCTTACATTGTGTAAGGCAATAGTCTCATTCTATTTGTATATTTATAAACAAAGTCAACTTATTGCCCCCCCACCAACAATCTGGGTCCTCATTTTACCTACCTTATAAAGGATGGAAGGCTGAGTCAACCTTGGGCCTGGTGGGATTCGAGCCTGCAGTAATTGCAAGCAGCTGTGTTTTTAATAGCTTGGCTGTTTGTCAGGCCTGGAAACCATACTAGACTTTAGGGTTCCAGACGCTGCCACATTTTTCCCCTGAGGGGAAGAAGGGGGGCTGAGGGGTATGGTAACATTCTTCAAGCGGTCAAGGTCGGATGGTGTTCACATCTGCAGGAAGAGTGGCAAGAAGATATTCGAATGAACTGGGAGAACGTGGGACCATGTGACCAGCAAAGGGATCAGGGGGGTGGGACTCTTGGGGTTTGTATAACTGGGAAAAGAATCTGGAAATTCAGTTTTGGAATTTCATTCATCGTGTGCCAGTTTCCTCATGCTAGTAAAGAACTCTGAAAAACAATGGCTTCTGAGTTTTTTATGCAGAAGAGGTTTTTCTGGAACCTTGACACTGTTCTCTTGCAGATGTTTCATTACCAAACTAGATATCATCAGTGTTAGGTGACAGCACTGATGAAACTCTCTGTTTGGGTAATGAAATGTCTCCAAGAAAATCACCAAGCTCAGAGAGCATCAAGGACCCCACACAATCATGTCTGGTACTGGTGCAATTTTAGAAAGGGTTATTGTAATTGATTTATTTGTCACATTTTGGGAATCTGCCACAGCCCTTACAGAGCAGCTCCTGGGGTGTTCAATAAAATATGAAAACATAAAAACATGCCTTTCCCCAGCAGTGGACTATTTATGGTCATCCTAGGAGAGCCCGGGTTTCTTTTAAACACAATCTGTAAAAGTTAAATATTAAAAAGAGGCAGAGATGATGAAAACGATGTTAAAAATTAATTAAAAGACAAAGAGAGGCTTTCGGGATGCCAACCAGCCCCAGGGCTGCACATGTTCCATGCAAGGCTGCAGAGCCATGTTCTCACCACCCTCCCAGAAGGCCAGGAGTGATTATACCTTTCGACAGGTAGTCCTCAACTTACAATCGCGACTGAGCCCAAGATTTCCGTTGCTAAGTGAGACGTTTGTTACGCGAAGTTTTCTTCCATTTTTACAACCTTTCTTGCCACCGTTGTTAAGCGAATCCCTGCAAGTTGTTAAATCAGTAACACAGTGGTTAAGCAGATATAGTTTCCCCACTGACTTTTGTCGCAAAAGAGGATTGCGTGACCCCCGGGACACTGCAACCGTCATAAATACGAGTCAGAGGCCAAGGCTCTGAATTTTGATCACGTGTGTGGAAAGTTAGCACCCACCCCTCTCCTAGAAAAATGAAATATTTTGAGAAATACTAAAAAGGCAAAATATTATATTTCCCTGGAAATTCTTAATAGCCCTCAGCAGAAGTCGGCACTTAAGAGATAAAGAGCTTATTGAAAGAAGCCAAGTATCTAGGTAGCTCTATTCATAGGTAAAATACTACAGGCAAATACTGCAGGCAGAAATCTGGAGGTGCGAACTCCAGACCCTCCAGAGCCTGATAGTAGTGAGGCAGAGGAACAGGAGGAGCCTATTCCTAATGTACGCATGAGAAGAGCTGCCAGAAGGCAAGAGCAGCTCAAGCAAAGAGGACAACTCGGGAGTAAGGCCAAGAGATGATTGGCCCCTCCCATAAGGCTTAAAACAGACCAGTAACGACGTTTGGGCTTTGCCGGAAAACAACATTGGTAGCTTCGTCATCTTCTTCGTCTACGTCTTGCATTTATTTCTGTGACTTCTGAATGTTTGCCAAGAAAGGCCTATGGCAGTTTGACGAATTGGACCAAGGTTTGTGATAGGACTGAGGAATTTGTGTTGGGAGGAATTTGTTTTGAGTTGAACTATGCTGGGAATGAAGTAATTCTCAGCTGTTCGAATAAAGTTTGTTTTTTCACTCACTGAGTTTCCTACTGTGATAGGATTAGCCCTCACTCAAGATCCAAAGCAGGACAAATCCATTAAGCCATAATAGGAATTGCCCAACACCCTTTTGGAACACAAGCCTTTCATTGCATCATCTCAGTTGCACCACCCCCAGCAAACTTCAACCAAACTTAGCTCAGACAAACTCCTAGGATTTTTACATGGCCCCATGGGAGTCTGACAACAGCCAATAGGATGCATATTCTTGCACAGGAATAGGACGTTCAAGTGCAAAGCCCAAGAGAAGGTATAAATACTCCCCACTCTCAACTCCTTGTGGTCAGCTGCCCAGAACCCATGTGGTTCTGCTTCATCATTAAACCATCTTTCCAATCAGCCTCCATGTTTCCAATGTCTTTCTCCCAGCTTGGAACTGAACCAGGTGGATATTTCTTCCAACAGATGACCATGGAGAATAATGCAGCAACAATCGTAAGTGTGAAAAACGATCAAAAATAGTCACCTTTTTCCAGTGCCTTTGTAATTTTGAACGGTCAGTAAATGAACCCTTGTAGGTTGAGGACTACCTGTATAATAACTTATCGACACTCATCAATCCATTATTTTCATATTTTATGGCTGCAGTAGGCATTCAGGAGGCCACTGGACTGCCTGCTGACCGAGCAGATGATAGATACATCGCAAACATAAACTTGATAACCTTACTTCCAAATTTTCAGAGGTATTTCACAGGTATTCGGGCCTTTAAGGCATTTTCTCCTTTCAGTGGCAAATTTAAGTCTTGATTCTGCCTCATCGCCCACAAATTAAGCAACGGAAGCAGTTCCCTTACGCCCGTGATGGTGTTGTGTCCCACTCCCACTCCGACGAACGAGTCAAGGAAGTCCGTAACAAACTTGGCAACGAAGCCTTTGCAGCTTGCCAAGTTCCTTCGAGGTTTATCAGGGCAGGCAGGAGTCCAAGTTGTGACTTCAGCAATAGAGTCCGATATCAACAAACTCGATAAGACTTTGCTTGACTCAAGGTTGGAATGCCAAAAGCAGGTCCTTTATATAGGCTGTGGGGTGTGGCTCCATGACTCAGCATTTATCCAGGCCTGCCCCACCCCTCCTTCTGCTGGCGCCGCCTCTCAGATCTCTGGAAGCGAGGGTCCTCCCACTTTGAATTGTCTTCAGCTGGATCTGCTGTCAGCTTCTGGGAAAAAGAGGGGTCAGAGGGAGTAGGGCCGAGTGATTCCAGCACCTGGCTGGCTTCCTGCTCTGAAGGCTGAGCCAAAGGAACACACGCTGTATGAGTGAGGTTTATCAGCTTGTCCTTTCACTCCTTGAATCCTCTCTGGGCATGGAGCCAGGGCCGGGGGCTGGAGGCATGACAGGCCATTCATCTTCATTATCAGACTCGGAGTCTGATAAAAGGCCCGGTTGGAGACGGGAGGGGCCCGGCTGAGGAGAGGAGGGAGGACGAGTCACAACAGATGGCGAACCTATGACACGCATGCCAGAAGTGGCACGCAGAGCCCTCTGTCAGGGTTCCAAGGAACACCCCCAACAAAATAAAGCTCTGAGGCTTGAGGTTCCTCAAAGTTCCAATTTATTAGAGATGTCATGTTGGCACAGCTGGAGAAACCCGAAACTGAAAGCTTCCAGGTTTTCCACACCCAGTTGACAGTTCACAGCCCTGCCCCACACCCACAAGTTCATCACATTGTCCAATCAACTCTTCACACACAATTGGATACAATCTTCAGGCAGTCTCCGTCAGACGCAGGATGTCCTTGAATACGGAATGTTGTTATGACTAACTTTCTACTGCTCCAACAACAACCCCCTCCCAACTTCCCCAGCTAAAATATGTGGCAGTTAAGAAGCAAAAAGAAAATTGCCTTCCAAAACTGACACCCTCTTTGTGGGCACACGCGCCATTGCCAGCTGCTCTTCTGATTTCCGGCGCGCACATGCGCACTGGCCAGCTGGTCTTCGTGGATGTTGGAGCACCTGAAAACAGCCCCAAAAATGGCCAAAAGTGGCCCGAAAAACAGCCTAAAACCTGCCCTCAAAACAGCCTGAAAATGGCCCGAAAAATGGCCTGAAACCTGCCCCCAAAATGGCCAAAAATGCCCCCAAAACAGGCATGTGCACACCAGCCAGCTGGTTTTCAGGTTTCAGGTGCTCCGGCGTGCACAAAGACCAGCTGGCTGTCACGCATGCGCATGCTGGCACACTGGCCAGCTGTCTTTATGTTTCTGGCGCTCTGGTGCACAAACATGCATGCCCGTTCGGGTTTGGGCGCTCGTTGCCATCACTGCCTTACGCCAACCTTTCCCTTCAGATTATATGGAGAACGGCAGACAAAGAGTCCTGAGCAAATTCTGCCCATGGTGTGTTTGTCTCAATTTAAAGTCAGACAGAGTAATAACTATGCCAGGCAATGATCCAGAACAAGCAGTGCTGGTAGTGACTATTGATCACTCTCTTGGAAAACAAAGAAGCCAGGAGCTTCCTGGAGAGACAGGACATGTTTGGATGCCAAAGGAAACATGAGCTAAAGAAGCAAAAGGACATCTCCCGTTCAATGTCCGCTGTTGAGAGCATGGCTGTTTCCGTGTAGGTCACCTGAGTCAGCTGAGCCGAAACAAGAGAGAGGAAACCCCCAATCTGAAAAAGCATCCAAAAATGTCTTCAAAGGAAAAAAGCAAGAAGGAGGTAAATTAGACAGACGTCCCGGCCAAATCAGGCTGGTTGTTTGGAGTAAAGGAGGGGAGGGGGAAATGTACAAGACCAGATCCAAGGAGATGTCCTACAAGGTCGCCAACGTGTATGGCTGGAGAACATGAGGATGGAAGAAGACAGATAATGGATAAATAGTTATAGGCAGCTGGTAGAAGCCACGATGCTGTCATGCACACTGTGGTGCGAAGTCAAAAATGAATCTCGCAGCATTCGACGCGTTTTTCAGCCGAGGTGTATTTTCCTTTAGCAAAACACATTTTTAATTTGTGGCTGTAATTGACCCCAGAATTATAATTGTAAGTTGTGGAAGTTGTTAAGCGGGTCACCACATTACTGTGCCTGATGTTACTTTTTTTTTTTTTTTTGGCTGCAGTCTTTAAACAAACGCCGCAGTCCTTATGCAAACTCATATTCACTGAAGGGTGCTTTATTTTTGTTTTTTTGATGGAAACCAAAAGTAAATGCTGGAAACAGTCAAAAATGAAAATCACAGTCAAATGACCATAAATGTGATCCAGGTGCAAAGAATAGAATAGAATAGAATAGAATAGAATAGAATAGAATAGAATAGAATAGAATAGAATAGAATAGAATGGAATGGAATGGAATGGAATGGAATGGAATAGAATGGAATAGAATAGAATAAGAGTAGGAATAGAATAGAATAGAATAGAATAGAACAGAACAGAACAGAACAGAACAGAACAGAACAGAACAGAATAGAATAGAATAGAATAGAATAGAATAGAATAGAATAGAATAGAATAGAACAGAACAGAATAGAGAGGGAATTGAATAGAGTAGACTGGACTGGACTGGAGGGAAGGGAGGAGAGGAGAGGAGAGGAGAGGAGAGGAGAGGAGAGGAGAGGAGAGGAGAGGAGAGGAGAGGAGAGGAGAGGAGGAGATGAAACGAGAGAGAATAGGAATCAGAATGGTACAGAACAGAATAGAATCTTTATTGTAACTTTATATGTACACTAATCAGCATACATTAAAAATGAAATTTCGTTGCCTTCAGCTCTCAAAAGATCATCATTATGATGCATATTCCCACATACACATACATATACAACACAGAGAAACATCACAGTCTAATTCGAACGTATAGATAGACAAGGCGAAAAGAAAGAATTCTGCGAGTTTGCAAGACGAATGGCATAAGAAGTCTTCAGAATGTAATCACATGACTCCGGGGGCCAGACGTGGCCATCAGAACTTCAAAAAAATGGTCATAATTAGCTCTGGGGAGGACTGTCATGACTTCAAACAGTCGTTAAGCAAAGACGACCTTGGGGGAGACGAATTTTAACTTTCTTAAATTTTCCTGAATTTTAATTGTCTTAAAAATCAGTATACGAGCAAGTAAATATGCATCAGTAGAACTATGGACTTCATAGCCATCCCCCCATACAATTGGGTTCAATTATAGCAGCAACTGTAGATTCCCCCACCCCCCCAAAAAAATAATCAGACATTGCAAATCCAAAGACTTTGGTGCCTTTCTTCATCCATTTTAAAAAAAAAAAATAGTTACAAGACCCACAGCTGGGTTCCAAACCCCCATAAAACTCAAAACTTTCATCCTAGGAAAACATATTCCATTAGTCTCCTCTTCTGCAGAAACCGGGTTTGTCAACACGATCGTAAATGCGCATGGGTGATTCCAGCAAGTTTTGGGATCATTACCCAGGGTTAATTTAAAACTTCATCACTGCAGTGCGGCACGGCAGAGACCCCAAGCAGCAGCGCACTGCCGTGAAAAGGCCAAGTGTTCCACCAGTCCGTGCCTCGCTCGATTTGGCACCCGTGTGCGGCTGGCGGCAGCGGCTTTTGCAGAAAGGCAAGGAGAAGAGAAAAGAAAAGATTTGTTACAAGCAAGCCCAAATGCCAATTTACGCCATGAGAACTGAACGCTCGGGAGCTGCTCACCTGGACATACCTTCCCACGAGACAGCTGTGTGTGGGAAGGGAGGAATGCAATAAAACTTGATATTTGAAATGATTTCCATGCCTGAAGTGGGCCTGGCTGAAATTATAGTCTTCTGGCTCACCTGCAGCTTGCTGGTGGGAAGGGAAAAACTCCTTCTCGGTGACCTTCAGATAGGGCGGAATTCAGTTTCCACCTAGGGGTGGGGATGATGGGGGTGGGGGGCTGAAACCAGGGGTGAAATCCGGCAGGTTCGGACAGATTCTGGAGAACCGGCAGCAGGAATTGAGAGCAGTTCGGAGAACGGGCAAATGCCACCTCTGGCTGGCCCCAGGAGTAGGGTGGGAATGGAGATGTTGCAATATCCTTCCCCCAGGAGTGGGGAGGGAATGGGGATTTTGCAGTATCCTTCCCCCAGGAGTCGGGTGGGAATGGGCCTTTTGCGGTATCCTTCCCCCAGGAGTGAGGTGGGAATGGGGCTTTTGCAGTATCCTTCCCCCAGGAGTGGGGTGGGATTGGGGATTTTGCAGTATCCTTCCCCTGCCACACCCACCAAGCCACGCCCACCAAGCCACGCCCATAGAACCGGTAGTAAAAAAAAATTAGCTATCACAACATAGCTAAACAGGGGAAGGTTGGCAGCACAAGAGAAATGTTGAACAGAAGGGGCTCTAGGCCTCCTTAGACCATCCACTGCACAGACAAGATAATAATCCGTGATAATAGGATTTCTTCAGTAGGCCAGGCAGGGGAAGAAGATAAATCTGGATTTTCTGGTTAAATAATCTGCTGTAGACTGGAAATTATTTCAGACTCCTAATTCTATAGAAATTGCAATAACAACATTATTCTTTTCCGGCGGCCTTCCTCCTGCCCATCCCCCCACCTCCACCTATAAATTATACGGCGCAGAAGTAACTACAGAAAAACTGCAAATAGCCCTGAAAACTAATTCCTAGGCTCAACATATTTCCATTCAAACCGTAGATTTTTTTTGCAGCAGGCTGTAGTCGCAGAAGCGCGAGGGGAGGCGGGGGGGGGGGAGAAGTAGATTTCATAAGCTTGCCATCTGCTCACCTCCGCAGCAGAGTTATGAAAAGAGCTAATCCTTATACAAGGTGTGCATAAGCAGGAAGGGGGAAGAGGTGGAGGAGGAGGAGGAGGAGGAGAAGAAGAAGAGAAGGAGGAGAAGAAGGAGAAGAAGGAGAAGGAAAAGACCCAAACACCGATTTTTCTTTCCACAGCAACTGGATATTCTTAGGTCAGTGGTGAGTTTGAACCTTACACCCGTTCATCCCTCAAGAGCAATCCACTGGCAGTGTTTAGCTTTCCTTGCAATTCATTTGACTTAATCATTAACTGCGATGCAGCCATGAGTGATTCCCACCGGTAAATCACTTAACACCTTTCATTCCCCCATAATTGGAGTCCAATGAAGTGGGTAATGCAAAGGGATCTAAAAGCAGATTTAAACTGTCCTTGCAACATGTATTATGCTTGCTATCGAATGACTGGCCACACGGGCAACTTCAACTTTCAATACGTGGCCCAGGAAACAAGAGGGCAGGGATGCTGTCTGTTTCTGGAGGAAAAAAAAAGGTATAACATGGACTTTCGCTTCTTTTTTCCTGCACCAAAGAAATTTTGTTTATGTCGTGTCCCACTCCTCCTCTGACGGCCGGGTCGGGGAAGTCCGTATCAAGCGTGGCTGCAAAGCCTCTGCAGCTTTGCCAAAGTTCTGCCAGAGTTCTCAGGGCAGGCAGGAGACCAGGATATGACTTCAGCAATCCAAGTTAGACTTTGCCTGACTCAGAGAATGCCAGAAAGCAGATCCTTTATATAGGCCATGGGGTGTGGCTGCATGACTCAGCACTTATCTAGGCCTGCCCCTCCCTTCCTTTTGCTGACGTCACCTCTCTATTCTCCGGAAGCGAGGATCTCTCCAGCCTCCAGCTGTTGGTAATATTAGCTCATGACTGGCTTCACATTCTTCAGGCTCACATGCTGTGGGGGAGGGGTTTAGTTGCTCCGTTTGTCTGGGCATGGTGCCAGGACTGGGGGCTGGAGGCACGTCAGGCCATTCGTCTTGCTCGGCCTGTCCGGGCATGGTGCCAGGGCTGGGGGCTGGAGGCATGCCAGGACATTCTTAAGCACTATCAGCATCTGGCAGGAGATAAGAGGGGCCCGGCTGCGGTGGGGGGAGCGAGCGAGGCACAACAGTTTAGGGATTAAGAAGGTGAAATATTCCTCGATTGAAGAGAGACTTAAACCGCTTGACAGTCAAAAAGTCCTTGGCAGCTAGGTTGACATCTGAACATATTTGCCAGGTTTACAAATGTTTATTGGGTTCAGCGGACCAGGAAGAGAAATGTGCCAGAATTGATTAGGAGCGAGAATATCATCACTAAAAATCAGATGAAGCCATGTTTGCAGCATTTTTTTTTTGTACAAATTTTTATTAATTTTTTAGTTTCCCCCCCTCCACACATACACAATTCATGAACAGAGTATTAGCCGTATCGTATCTTATACAATTCAATATATTCAGATATATTTTACTCAGTTATTACTGCAGCGTTTTAGCTCTGAAGATACCTTTGAAAAAGATGCGGTTGTCACAATAAAAACAGCTTTGGTTTTTGACTCTTGAATTATATATAGCAATAGCCCTTAGACTTATATGCCGCTCCATAGTGCTTTACAGCCCTTAAGCGGTTTACAAAGTCAGTGTGTTGCCCCCGACAATCTAGAATAGAATAGAATAGAATAGAATAGAATAGAATAGAATAGAATAGAATAGAATAGAATAGAATAGAATAGAATAGAATAGGATTCTTTATTGGCCAAGTATGATTGGACACAAGGAATTTGGCTTGGTGCATAGGCTCTCAGTGTACATAAAAGACCAGACATCTTCATCAAGAATCCTAAGGTAATGATAGTCATAAGGTACAAATAAGCAATCAGGAAACAATCAGTATCAATATAAATCTTAAGGATACAAGCAACAAGTGGTCTTTCGGGTGCACTTCAAGGTTCTGGTTACTACCTTTAAAGTGCTCCATGGCTTAGGGCCTGGGTACTTACGGGACCGCCTACTGTTACCGCATGCCTCCCACCGACCCGTACACTCACACAGAGAGGGACTTCTCAGGGTGCCGTCCGCCAAACAATGCCGGCTGGCGGCCCCCAGGGGAAGATCCTTCTCTGTGGGAGCTCCTACCCTCTGGAACGAACTTTCCCCTGGTTTGCGCCAAATATCTGACCTTCGGACCTTCCGCTGCGAGCTGAAAACATATTTATTTATTCGCGCGGGGCTGGCTTAAATTTTGTTGGTTTTTAAATTATGAATTTTAATGGGTTTTTAGAATTTTAAACATTTTTAAAGTTTTAGGCCAATTGTGTAATAAGTTTTTTAATTCTTGTTTTAATTGTATATTGTATTGTTTGTTTTATTTTGGCTGTACACCGCCCTGAGTCCTTCGGGAGAAGGGGGGTATAGAAATCTAATAAATAATAATAATAATAACAAAGTTAGTCATACAGTCATAAGTGGGAAGAGATGGGTGATGGGAACAATGAAAAGGTTAATAGTAGTGCAGATTTAGTAAATAGTTTGACAGTGTTGAGGGAATTATTTGTTTAGCAGAGTGGAAAAAAGCATTGGGGAAAAAACTGTCCTTGTGTTTAGTTGTTCTGGTGTGCAGTGTTCTATAGCATCGTTTTGAGAGTAGGCATTGAAGCAATTTATGTCCAGGATGTGAGGGGTCTGTCAATATTTTCCCAGCCCTCTTTTTGATTCGTGCAGTATACAGGTCCTCAATGGAAGACAGGATGGTAGCCATTGTTTTTTCTGCAGTTCTAATTATCCTCTGAAGTCTGTGTCTGTCTTGTTGGATTGCAGAAAAGTTATAGAGGTGCAGATGACAGACTCAATAATAGATCAGGGATCTCCAACCTTGGCAACTTTAAGACTTGTGGAGTTGAAGTCCACAGGTCTTAAAGTCGCCAAGGTTGGGGACCCCTGATCTACGTCCTCATTTATTTATTTTTTTGTTTACATTTATATCCCGCCCTTCTCCGAAGACTCAGGGCGGCTTACAGTGTATAAGGCAATAGTCTCATTCTATTTGTATATTTTTTACAAAGTCAACTTATTGCCCCCCCAACAATCTGGGTCCTCATTTTACCTACCTTATAAAGGATGGAAGGCTGAGTCAACCTTGGGCCGGGCTTGAACCTGCAGTAATTGCAGGCTACTGTGTTCTAATAACAGGCTTCTTAACAGCCTGAGCTATTCCGGCCAACTTCGGAATGATGAAAGGCTGAGTCAACCTTGAGGTGGTTAGGATCGAACTCCTGGCAGTGAGCACAGTCAGCCTGCACTACTGCATTCTAATCACTGCGCCACCACGGATCTTAAGATGTTTTGATGGCTATCAAATTTTGGATGAATCTCTATGGTGATTCTCAATCATCCAGGTCGTGGTTGTCCCAAAGGTGCATTTTTTTGAAAGGCAACTAGACTTTCTCAGTTCTTTTTTCCTTAAATATGTTTTCTCATCCAAGAAGCTTCTTTGGTTCTGACTGAATGATGAGGAATGAAAGTATTTATATTCTTTTGAAAGAAAGAAAGTCCAGTTGCCTTTGGGACAAGTTTTGCATGATTTTGTTTACAAAGACTTCTTCCTACTCTGTCTAGTCCTGGAATTGTCTTTGGTTCTGATCCTTTTCTTTCTGAAATTAAGCGATGTCAGAACAAAAATACATTGAACCAAATATTGTATGGAACTGGAACTAATCCCACCCCTTCTGAACTGGCCTCTAATTTATTAGTGGTTTTCTAATTTATTAGCGTATTTCTAATATATTCACAGGAAAGAATAGAGCACCTGTGAAAATGTTAAGATGAAGTTGCAAACACAGCTTCCAGATGTGTTAATTTAAACTTTTCAGAACTGAAATTGTGATTATTACCAAAATTTACAAGTGCTAATTACTGAATATGTGCATATTTATGAAACCTAGGGCGTTTGGAAAGGAATAGCCATTTAATGGACAATAGCTAGTTTGCTATACCAAGTTTCTTTTTAGCTAAGAAATAGTAGAGGTGGCATTCTTGAAGTTATTAAGACTAAAATTTCCAGATTAGGGGTAGGTATAAGTCACTCTCCAGATGTTATTGGGCAAGAACTCCCATTGTTCTTTACTAAGAGTCATGTTATGTGTAGCCATAGGGAGTTAACTTCAACAACATCTGGAAAGCCATATACAAGAGCCAACAAGACTTAAAAGCACATAGACCGATGACTCCAAAACTCTTGTATTTTCTTTGGTTTTATATATCCCAAAGCATCCATTGTTTGCACAACAGAAGCCCTTATCTGGGTTTGTAAAAACAAAAAGACAAAAACCCAAAATATAATTCCTTATTAAAAGCATTCTATTAAATTGCTCTCTTCTTCCTCTCCAGTGAACCTCAGAGTTGGCTAATATAATTCCCTTCCTTAATGAACGTACAGCATTGCAATATTAAATGCCATAATTTCAACTGATCTCTTTCTACAGCCTATTTAGCTTCAATAATTAGAATGATTTATAAGGTCAACCCAAAGACTTTAGGGATTAAGTGAATCGCTTTGCTGCTCTTGAACTTGCAATATTCAAGGGAGAGAAGAGAAATCGACAACCAATAATTGGTGAATAATTTAGCCCAGCCTAGAAATAAAACGTTGCCATTATTGTTAGGGAAATTGCTTGATGTACGATTCTTATTGTCTTTGTTAGTAATAGTATTCCTCTGTGGCCTGGAGAAATAAAAAAAAATATCTTCTATTGGGGAAGCCCAGGTTCCAATCTCTACACAAAGCACATGAGATGACTTTAGAATAAGAAGACTCTTTCAACTAGAATTGAATCTACTCCTCAGAATTACTAGTTTGAGGTTAAGATTAGGAAATATTTTCAATGTCTATCACTTGAACTTCCCAAAAGAAAGATACACTCTAAATGCTGTATACCTCCTATATTTATTTTATAAAATTTATGTGGCCACCCAGAATTCCACTGGTTTGATGGCCATATTAAACTGATTAGAGTGAAAGACAGAAAGACAGACAAACAGAAAGAAAGAAGAGGGAGGGAGGGAAGGACAGAGAGAAAAAAACAAAGAAAGCGAGACAGTGAGAGTGGGAAGGAAGGAAGGAAGGAAGGAAGGAAGGAAGGAAGGAAGGAAGGAAGGAAGGAAGGAAGGAAGGAAGGAATATAGAGAGAAAAGGGAGGGAGGGAGGGAGAGAAACAAAGAGAGCGAGAGAGTCAGAGTGAGAGTGAGAAGGAAGGAAGGAAGGAAGGAAGGAAGGAAGGAGGGAGAGAGAGAGAGAAGGAAGGAGGGAAGGAAGGAAGGAAGGAAGGAAGGAAGGAAGGAAGGAAGGAAGGAAGGAAGGGCTAATACATTGCTTGATTTGTTTGATGCAGAAAGTCAGATTTTTCAGTATCAGCCAAGACAAGTGAATGTGTTTCCTCAAATATATTTTGTCGAACAAGACACACAAACTGCCTTTTTGTCTGCCAATACTTCTATAAATACAAAAACATTTAAATAACTAGCAAAGCCTTTCCTTGTGATAATATAGCTCCATTATAACAAGGGTGGTTCTTACTCAACCGTTTAAAAAAAACAAACTCACTTGGAATCTCAAGAAAACAACGGAACTAAAATCCTGAAATCTCATCCAGTCCTGGAGAATTTTCAAGCTTCCTTTGAAGTTAGACGTGTAGTAATTCTGTCTGAAGAAGGCTCGAATACTGGGGGGGGAAAGCTTGTCCGTGAAGAAATCTGAAATCCAATGGATTGTAAATGGATATATAAAGATAAGGATATAAAGATTATAGCCGGCGGTTTTCTTTTGTCCGGACTGCTTTGAGAGTTTGTATCCATGACAGATGAGTCTGTAGTAGCTTACACAGCTTTTAGGATCGTTACCAGATTAGAGGATTACGGTGGTAAAGGATTTATTGAAAGCAGGTGGGAAACTGTCTCATTTGGCGTTCAAGATACAGTAAGGTAGCTTAACCAACTCTGGTACGATTTGATGGCAGGAATATCTAAATAGGAGGGCTGTTTTGGACATATTTTAACACTATTTCTATGCTTTTTTTGGTCTAAGGAACTCCTTAGTAACTACAATCAGGCATGATTTGTACAGTTGAGGTTCTTTACTGAAACTCAATAAATTTGAAATTTGTACAGTTGAGTTCCTATTACAGTGGTAGTCAACCTGGTCCCTACTGCCCACTAGTGGGCGTTCCAGCTTTCATGGTGGGTGGTAGGGGTTTTGTCCAATACTGAAGCACTTTCCTTTTTTTTAATTTAATTGACTTTTTTTAAAAAAATTATAGCATTACTTAAAAACATTTTCATTAGGTTTTCATAAAATTTCCTATGATAATTTAAATTTCTGAAAATATACTATTTGTATTGCCCGCGCATAAGTTTAGTTCACGTTATATAAGTGAAACTAAATGGCGCTATAGTGCGACCGCAAACAAAAGTCTCGTCCCAGAATAGCTCGCACATCTCCCCCCACACCACCCAGCTGTAACAGACAAGCAGAGCTGGTAGCCGGCGCGTCCCCCCCCCAAACCCAATCCACGATGCGGGAGAGGCATGTGCAGACAACGATAGACAGCGCACTACTGTGGAACTGGTGGGCGGTTAGAAAATTTTACTACTAACAGAGATACAAAAGTGGGTGGTAGGTATAAAAAGGTTGACTATCCCTGTCCTATTAGGTATCACCTTTGATATATTTTTTCTCTTTCCTTCTTCATCCATCTGCCTCTTTCCTGTCCCTTCTTTATTGTTTCTGTTCTTTCCCTTACTTTGCTTCTTTACCTCCTTCTCTTCCCTTCTTCATCCGTTTATCTCCTTCCTTTTCCTTCCCTTCGTTCTCCTTCCCTTCCCTTCGCTCCTCTTCCCTTCCCTAACTCTTCATCATATTTTGAAGAGACATATAATAAAAAAATAAGCCAGCCTCAACCCAACTGAAAACCCTAAACAATTTAAGATGTGGTCCGAAAGTCATGAATTATGAAATACACGATACTAGAGTTCTGATTTTTTAAAGTCAATTGTTATCAATCAGACCGCTTAGAAATGCATCAGCTTCAGTCTTCCATGTGCTTTAAATCATATCATCCCCTCCCATCTCCACCCGTGGTTCCTGGATTTTTGCAGACGTACCTATAACCGATGCATTTCTGTTTGGGCGCTGTCCAATCATTTGTTCAACTTCCAAAACTTATCACACTCTGCCCTCTAGTGCAAAAGCGCAATGGTTGCACTACAGATCAAAACCCACGAGCACTAGGCTTTGCTTAAAGACAAATGAGAAATGAGAGACAGAAATATGGAGAGTGTTTTCAGAAAAAGAGGCAAAACGCCTTTTTTAGTCCGATTTTCAATTCCGAAGATGGAAAAGGGACATCCTTAAAATGGCAAAACCCCGCCTCCTTTTGTGGACTTTTCTGTTGCATGGAACGAAATGTTTGCGGCTTTTGTAGACACACTTAGCTGCATTGCTCTGACCAATTCAAAGTGCGTAGCCATAAACACTGATATTCAGCCCTCAATTAAAAATCAATAGTTTAGAACCACTCCACAAAAATCAATTTTCTTTTTCCGCGAAGGCTTTATATACAGTATCTGTAACAGATGGGGTGGGGGGTGGGGGGTTGGTTTTTTGTTTCGCTTTCCATCTTGTTATAAATGGAATCTTGATTTTATTACTGTGTTTAATCCACTAGAGATAGAACATTGGGCTTTGTCTAGCTCAATTCAGGCCCACTTTAAACCATGAACCCTCTGCATCAGGGGTGAGTTCTACTTACCTTTGCTACCGGTTCAAATCATGCTTGCGCACGCGCTCTTCTGCGCATGCACAGATCACTTGATGATGTTTTCTTTTTTAATTTGAATTTATATCCCGCCCTTCTCCGGAGACTCAGGGCGGCTTACAATGTGTAAGGCAATAGTCTTCATCCATTTGTATATTATATACAAAGTCAACTTAATTGCCCCCAACAATCTGGGTCCTCATTTTACCTACCTTATAAAGGATGGAAGGCTGAGTCAACCTTGGGCCTGGTGGGGCTTGAACCTGCAGTAATTGCAAGCAGCTGTATTAATAACAGACTGTCTTAGCAGTCTGAGCCACCAGAGGCCCCATGTTTGGAGCCTCCTGCCGGTTTTACTACCGGTTCTATAGAACCGGTCCAAACCACTGCTCTGCATGTATTCAAGATTTTTTTAAAATTTTATTGTTTTTTTTATTTCATTTATTTATTTTATTTTATTTATTATTTTATTTTCCTACTTTATTTTTGCTTTATTTTATTGTTTGCATCTCTGAAGTGCCCCTCTCCCTCAGACAGGGACGGTGGCAGTGGTGGGTTTCTACCGGTTCGCCCCGGTTCGAGCGAACTGGTAGCAGCGGCGGCAACGAGAGGCTCCGCCCACCTACCCGGATGTCATCACGGACACTCAGCACATGCGCAGGAGCGCCGCACGCGAGCAAAGCAAGCGTGCGCATGTGCCTGCTCACAGTTCTGAACCGGTAGCGAAGGTAAGTGAAAACCACTACTTGTTGCGGACTGCGGGCAGTGTAAAACAAAGGATTAAAATATAAAGAGAACATAAATGTTGAAAAAAAAAATTAGGAAGTGACGATGATGATGAAACACTTCTAAAAGTAATTAAAAGGTGAAGGGAGGACACTCCTATGGCTGGATGCTCCTCTGAGCTCCCCATCTAAGACCACAGATCCACGTTTTAACTCCTTTTCGGAAGTGGGTCAAGCCTAACCTCCGAGGGGAGACTATTCCACATGGTAGGAGCAACAGCAGAGACGGTTCTCTTCCTGGACTCCACCAGTCAGAGTTTTTTAATTGAGGATGTGCAACATACCTTCCTTGCCTGGCCTGGTGAGACAGGTGACTGTAACAGGAGGAAGATGGTTCTGTAGATAGCCGGGTCCTATGCCATGTAAAGGGGATGTGATGGCTCAGTGGCTAAGATGCTGAGCTTGTCGACAGAAAGGTCGACAGCTCGGCGGTTCGAATCCCTAGTGCTGCCATGTAACGGGGTGAGCTCCTGTTACTTGTCCCAGCTTCTGCCAACCTAGCAGTTCGAAAGCATGTAAAAAATGCAAATGGAAAAATAGGGACCACCTTTGGTGGGAAGGTAACAGTGTTCTGTGCGCCTTTGGCATTGAGTCATGCCGGCCACATGACCACGGAGACGTCTTTGGACAGCGCTGGCTCTTTGGCTTTGAAACAGAGATGAGCACCGCCCCATGGAGTTGGTAAAATGGAACCTTTACCTTTACCTTATGCCGTGTAAGGCTTTCACTGGCATCCTCCATGCTTTTGAAAGGAAGTTGCTGTGATGACTTGCCACCACTTTCATCACTTCTTTCTGGCTGCAGAGAGAATCATGCAACCACACCCTATGCTTGATCCTTTGTTTTGGTTTCCTTTTTTTCCCAACATATAAAAGATGTCGAGACTCTAGAAAGAGTGGAAACAGCAACAAAGATGAAGGCTGAAACGTAGGAAGAACGGTTGCAGGAACTCGGTATGTCTAGTTTAATGAAAAGAAGGACTAGGGGTGACATGATAGCAGTGTTCCAATATCTCAGGGGCTGCCACAAAGAAGAGGGAGTCAAACTATTCTCCAAAGCACCTGAGGGCAGGACAAGAAGCAATGGGTGGAAACGAATCAAGGAGAGAAGCAACCTAGAACTAAGGAGAAATTTCCTGATGGTTAGTACGATCAGTGGAATGACTTGCTTCCAGAAATTCTGGGTCCTCCACCACTGGAGGTTTTAAAGAAGAGACTGGACAGCCATTTGTCTGGAATGGTCTCAGACTAGTTGTTCTGCTTGACTGGGGGTTGGATTAGAAGACCTCTAAGGTCCCTTCCAACTCTTATTCTGTTATTCCTCTCTCCTCAGAAAAAAAGCAAAACCCTTAAGAAAAACTCAACTGGGAAGTATTTGATCAATGGCTGGAGGATAAAAAAGGAGTTTGGAAATGAAGAAGGCTAAAGAATAAATAGAAAATACATTAAGATAGAGAGATAAATAAGAGGAAAATTGTTAGTACATGTCTGACGAGAACAATGATGTTTCATGCTAATATGGTGTTATCACTAGAAGATATTAAGAAGAAAATGAAGAGCTTTACCATGTTTAATTGTTTAATATATTATAACATTAAGTTTAGAGAAAGAATGTTAATGTGAATGCGAATGATTTTGCAAATGGTGAAAGAACTTGCACAGAGATGCTTGTACCCAGGCGGCACGCTGCTTAAGGAAAGACGGAATCAGTAGTGAACTCTAAATTTTTTTACTACCGGTTCTGTGGGCGTGGCTTGGTGGGCGTGGCAGGGGAAGGATACTGCAAAATCCCCATTCCCTCCCCACTCCTGGAGGAAGGATATTGCAAAAATCCCCATTCCCACCCCACTCTGTGGCCAGCCAGAGGTGGTGTTTGCCGGTTCTCCGAACTACTCAAAATTTCCGCTATTGGTTCTCCAGAACCTGTCAGAACCTGCTGGATTTCACCCCTGGACAGAATGTTTATCTTTGTAATTGAAAAATAAAAAAACTTTTTATTAAAAAAAAAAACCTCAACTGGAACATCAGCTAACTGTTTTTAAGCACTCCTTCTTTTAACAACTCACGGGATGGTGGCCGCTTATGAAGGAGAAGTTAGGAATGAAGTGGGCAACTAAGAGGACGTGGCCTACAATATTTTTGCACTCCTGCGTCCATCAAGAAAGCAAGAATGTTCAAATGAGATTTTCTTGGCAGATGCAAGCTATGGGTTCACCTACTGCTATCCATTACGTGGTGCTTGTATGAGTGACAATAAAGACCTTGTATTTATTTCTGACTGTGCTTCCTCTCTCGCGTGGAATAATCCTTAGGGAAAGAGAAGAGGACATTTAAGCATCCTTCATCCCATGATAAATTCTAGCTCATCTGGAAAAGAATGAAGATGTGAAATTGCTGGAAGAGATTGGCTTCCCCCAGGCACCAATTTAGTCTGGATCATTGGATTTACAGCCTGGTATTGCCAATACTGATTTGACTGCTAATGCCTTAAATGCTTCACAAATTATGACATAAATCCAATAAAGGAGCACTCATATGACTCCAAAGACCAATCTCACTTATCTTGATTTTCCATTCATGAAAAATGCTGCCGTTCTTAACGGAGGCAGCCATTCGAGGGGTTAGATCAAATTAAAAGGAAAGGGAATAAATAGATTGCAGGAGATTTTTGGAGTGGTGGTGAGTAGCGAAACGTGGCACAGAATTCTGAAAGAGATTGAAAGGGGACAGGGGGGAGAGGGATGGATTGACCTCTCATATGTTGAGACTCTAGAAAGAGTGCAGAGAAGAGCAACGAAGATGATTAGGGAACTGGAGGCTAAAACATATGAAGAACAGTTGCAGGAACTGGGTAGGTCTAGTTTAATAAAAAGAAGGACTAGGGGAGACATGATAGCAGTGTTCCAATATCTCAGGGGTTGCCACAAAGAAGAGGGAGTCAAACTATTCTCCAAAGCACCTGAAGGCAGGACAAGAAGCAATGGGTGGAAACTGATCAAGGAGAGAAGCAACTTAGAACTAAGGAGAAATTTTCTGACAGTTAGAACAATTAATAAGTGGAACGACTTGCCTGCAGAAGTTGTGAATGCTCCAACACTGGAAATTTTTAAGAAAATGTTGGATAACCATCTGACTGAGATGGTGTAGGGTTTCCTGCCTGGGCAGGGGGTTGGACTAGAAGGCCTCCAAGATCCCTTCCAACTCTGTTATTATATTATATTATATTATATTATATTATATTATATTATATTATATTATATTATATTATATTATATTATATTATATTATATTATATTATATTATATTATATTATATTATATTATTATATTATATTATATTATATTATATTATATTATATTATATTATATTATATTATATTATTATATTATATTATATTATATTATATTATATTATATTATATTATATTATATTATATTATATTATATTATATTATATTATATTATATTATATTATATTATATTATATTATATTATATTATATTATATTATATTATATTACAATAAAACCTGGTCTTTTCCATGGGTTAGTTTGGAGAACATCAACCAATACTTCATTTTGGATTTAGAAAAAAACAACGAACAAAAGTGTAGCCTTTTCTAGGAAGGCTGGAGAAGACAGATGGAATCTGTTCAGGTGCAGAATCTGACAATGACGAACTGACTTGCTTGGTTAAATATAAATCAATAGGTATTTTAATTGGAAACCTTTTATGGACTCTTTGCTGAAAATGATAAAAATGAACTACAGGATATTCCTCAACTTGCCATCACAACTGAGCCCAAAATTTATGTTTTTTAAGTGACTTTTGCCCCGTTTTACAATTTTTCTTGCCGCATTGGTTCAGTGAATCGCTGCAGTCGTTAAATTAGTAACATGGTTGTTAAGTCAATCTGGCTTCCCCGTTGACTTTGCTTGTCAGAAGGTCACAAAATGACCCCGGGACACTGCAACCGTCATAAATGTGAGTCAGTGGTCAAGCATCTGAATGTAAATCTCCTGACCACGGGGACGCTGCAACGGTCATAAGTGTGAAAAAGGTTCATAAGTCACATTTTTCAGTGCTGTTGTAGCTTCAAATGGTCACTAAGCAAAGTGTTGTAAGTCAAGGACTACATGTAGTGATTTCTGGACCGGTTGATTAAAAAGGGTTGAGTATGGGAAGGAAAAGAACTACATAATATACCGTATTTTTCGGAGTATGAGACGCACCTTAGTTTTTGGGGAGGAAAATAAGAAAAATGCTGATTGGCAGGTGGATCGGCTTCCTGGAATACCCCCAATCAGCTGTTCCCAGAGGTGAATTTTAGCAACAGGTTCCTTGGTTGTGAGCTCTGTGCCTTGCTCTCTTTTTTTGGCCTTTTTTTGTCCTGCCTCTAAAACTTCTGAAATTCCATTTCAGAGAAAACTTTTTTTTCTGCCTTTGAAAGCCTCTGAAACAGAGCTTCAGAAAAAAAAGCCTCTGAAGCTCTGTTTGGGGGCTTCTTTTCTGAAGCTCTGTTTAGAACAGGGGTCTCCAACCTTGGTCCCTTTAAGACTTGTGGACTTCAACTCCCAGAGTCCCTCAGCCAGCAAAGCTGGCTAAGGAACTCTGGGAGTTGAAGTCCACAAGTCTTAAAGGGACCAAGGTTGGAGACCCCTGGTTTAGAAGTTTGTTTTCTGAAGCTCTGTTTGGGGGCTTTTCTGAAGCTTTGCTTCTGATGCTTTTTTCAGCCGGAGCGGGGGCTACATTCAGAGTATAAGACGCACCCAGATTTTCACCCTCCTTTTGGGGGGGGGAGAAATGGTGCATCTTATACTCTGAAAAATATGGTAATTTTAAAGGGAGAGATATGATACAAGCTTGTTGGTATCTGGTCTTAAGAAGATCAGATTTTTCTTTGTCCTTGTTTGTTATTTTCTTTGTCCTTATTTTATTTTTCCTTTTTTCCTTTTTTTTAAATATATGCTTGTTTATTTTTAGTATTTGTTTGTTAATATTTCATATTTAAGTGCCCATCTCATAACTGGCTAGCTGGGTGCCAGCCTATGCCGAGCTACTTCGTACTGCAATATTTTGCTGCAGGCACTGTAAAAGATCCACTCCCTAACAGATAGGACTGATGACAAGACTGCAGGAATCATGAAATCGAGCATCTTCCCCCTTCCCAGTCCTTTGCATCCTTCCGCTGAACAGATACATATGTGCCAATCACTAAAAAAGCTTAGCTGTGCATCAGCAACAAAGAATTGCAGTTGTTTTGTAGAGGGACAAATACCTCCGTGTTATTTTTGAATATGTGTTTTCCCAGAATATAGGAAGGGAAAGTTTAGGAGTGGTATGGTAGCCTAGAGGTGGAACTCTCGCCTCAAAATCAGGAGGCTGTCAGTTCAATCCTAGATAGAGGCAGATATTTCTCTCTCAGGGCACAATGACAATATACCTGCTGAACAAAATTCTGCACTGGTGACAGGAATGGCATCCGGCCAGTAAACACTCAGTTCCACTCAGTTGCCCAGACTCCACCCCGCAAGGGATTAAAAGATGATGATGACGATGATGATGATGATATGAAGGAAAAGTTTAGGATAGTATTTCTCATTCTTGGCAACTTTTAAGACCTGTGGATTTCAACTCCCAGAATTGCCCAGCCAGAAGTTATGCTTGGTGTTATTCAAGATCAATACGTTGTTCACTAGCATCACAATTATGCCAAGCAAAACTCCTTTTTTTTTTCTTTACATTTCTTTCCATGTCCGTTTCCATTTACACACACAAGCCAAAAAAAGCTTGCAAAAATGAACTACTGAGTCATTTTCAACATGCAACTTTCCCCAGATTCCTATCTAGAAATGGGAGGGAGAGTTGCACATAGACCCCCTAAGGCTTTTAGATAGATAGATGATAGATAGATAGATAGATAGATAGATAGATAGATAGATAGATAGATAGATAGATAGATAGATAGATAGGTAGGATGATAGATAGATAGATGATAGACATAGAGATAGATATAGATACATAGATACACAGATAAATATAGAAAAAGATAGATGATAGATGATAGATATCGATGATAGACAGAGAAAGAGATAGATAGAGATAGATAGATGATATATAGATGAGAGATGAGAGATGATATATATATAGAGAGATGATATAGATAGATAGATAGATAGATAGATATAGATAGATGATAGATAGATGATATAGATGATAGATGATATAGATAGATAGATAGATAGATAGATAGATAGATAGATAGATAGATAGATAGATAGATAGATAGATAGATAGGATGATAGATAGATAGATGATAGACATAGAGATAGATATAGATACATAGATACACAGATAAATATAGAAAAAGATAGATGATAGATGATAGATATCGATGATAGACAGAGAAAGAGATAGATAGAGATAGATAGATGATATATAGATGAGAGATGAGAGATGATATATATATAGAGAGAGAGAGACAGATAGACAGACAGACAGACAGATATAGATAGATGATAGATAGATGATATAGATGATAGATGATATAGATAGATAGATAGATAGATAGATAGATAGATAGATAGATAGATAGATAGATAGATAGATAGATAGATAGATATAGAAAGATAGATAGATGATAGATAGATAGATAGATAGATAGATAGATAGATAGATAGATAGATAGATAGATAGATAGATAGATAGATAGATAGGTAGGTAGGTAGGTAGGTAGGTAGGTAGGTAGGTAGGTAGGTAGATATAGAAAGATTGATAGATGATAGATGATAGATATAGATGATAGACATAGAGAAAAATAGAGATAGATATAGATGATATAGAGATAGATATAGAGAAAGAAAAGAAAAGAAAAGAAAAGAAAAGAAAAGAAAGAAAGAAAGAAAGAAAGAAAGAAAGAAAGAAAGAAAGAAAGAAAGAAAGAAAGAAAGAAAGAAAGAAAGAATTAATTCTTTATTGGCCAAGTGTGATTGGATATTTGTCTTTGGTGCATAAGCTCTCTGTGTACATAAACAAGATAAGATACATTCGTCAAAAATCATAATTTACAACACTTAATGATAGTCATAGGGTACAAATAAGCAATCGAATCGTACTAGGAAATAAATCCTAGATTAACAACAGACCACGAAGATTAAAAGGCAACGCCGTCTCTGCCAAGAAAAACAAGCGTTGCAGACACTCATTGCCACTTTTAAGACGCCTGGACTTCAACTCCCAGAATTCCTAAGCCAGCACACTGGCACAGAGAGGGAGAGGTGCCGAATTTCAGGCTTTCGAAAGATTTACTCTCCATCTCCGGCAAAAAATATATCCTAAAGCGCGAAAAGCCGCAATCAGGCTAAAGAGCCTCCTTCCCCTGTCCGCTTCACGAAGTGAAATGAAAAGCGCATGCGTGGCCGCCGCTCTCCGATAGGCTTAGAAAGGAAGAGAGGCGGAGCCAAGAAAACCGCCACTAAGAATAAAGTGCGGAGCAAGGGAATTAGCGGGAGGCAGGGTAGCGCCATTTACGCATGCGCGTTTAATATCTTTCGAACACAGGTAGGGAACCATGGCCCTTTTAGAACTTGCGGACTTCAACTCCCAGAATCCCTGAGCCCGGCATGAAAGTCGCACTTTCTACCTTTAACGTACCGTGAATTCACTCGCTCCGCGCTTCCTTCCTATTGGCGGTTTCCTTGCCTCCGCCTCTTTTCCCTCTAAGCCTATCGGAGAGCGGCGGCTACGCATGCGCCTTTCATTTTACTTCGTGAAGCGGACAGGCGAGGGAGAGGTTCTTCGGCCGAGGCTGATTGCGGCTTTTTTTTTTCGCGTTTTAGGATATATATTTTTTTGCCGGAGACAGAGATGGAGAGTAAGTCTTTGCGGGAACCTGAATTTGCGGGAGCCTCTTCCTTTCTGTGCGGGCGTGCGCAGAGGGGAAAGGTTAGCGCTTAATCCGAAATGACTCCGGTTTGGGTTTAGGAAGCGCCTTTTTGGGGAAGTGGAGCCTCGTTTTTTAGCAAGGGATGCAAACTGCAAAGATGATCTTTTTACAGGGTTGAGCCAAGATTGGGTTGGGTGGATTGGGGGGGGGGGGTTTGCCCCTTTGTTAAGGAGTCTTAATCCGACTTAATCGACTTTGCAAATTTTTATAACCAGATTCTTTCCAGGGGCTAATTAAGTGGGAAGGGAAAATTAGGAGAGAATTAGGATTAGGGAATCTCCAGGCACAGTGTTTGGTCTGGAAGAGGGTACTGCCTGAGACTGGAGAATCAGACCTGTTAGCACAGGGATGGGGCACCACCTGGAAAGCCCAGGGCTGGAGGCTGAACTCAGAAGAAAGAGGTTTTTGTCCTGTTTTTGTAAGTCTTTGACTTACGACCCAAACTGAGACTGAAATTTCTAGTGGTTGAGTTGAGACTTTTGTTGAGTTTCACCCCATTTTGGGACTTTTCTTGCCAGAGTTTTTAAAGTGAATCACTGCAGATGATAAGTTAGTAACACGGTTGTTAAGTGAATCTGGCTTCCTTATTGATTTTGCTTATCCAAAGGTTGCAAAAAGGGGATCACGTGTCCTTGGGACATAGCAACAACAGTCATAAGTATGAACCAGTTGCCCAGCATCTGAATCTCGTTCAAGTGATCATGGGGATGCTACAACGATCGTCACTATAAAAAACCGTCATAAGTCAGAGAGAGAGAGAGAGAGAAAGAATTTATTTATTTTTTAATTTCATTTTGTCACAACAGTATATACAATCATCAACATAAACAATAACCCATCATGAGAGAAAAAAGTATATATAAGTAAAAGTATAAGTAAAAGTATGCATATAATACTATAATGAAGGGAACAATAGGACAGGAACGGTAGGCACTTTTGTGCTCTTATGCACGTCCCTTATAGTCCTCTTAGGAATGGGGTGAGGTCAATAGTAGACAGTTTTTGGTTGAAGATTTTGGGGTTTTGAGTAGACTATAGAGTCAGGTAGTGAGTTCCAAGTGTTAACAACTCTGTTACAAAAGTCATATTTTCTGCAATCAAGTTTGAAGCGGTTGACACTAAGTTTGAATCTATTGTTTGCTCTTGTATTGTTGCGATTGAAGCTGAAGTAGTCTTTTACAGGAAGGATATTACAATAGATGATTCTGTGTGTTAAACACAGATCATGTCGGAGTCAGCGGAGTTCTAAGTTTTGGATTGGATTGAATTGAATTGATAGAATAGAATAGAATAGAATAGAATAGAATAGAATAGAATAGAATAGAATAGAATAGAATAGAATAGAATAGAATAGAATTTTTTATTGGCCAAGTGTGATTGGACACACAAGGAATTTGTCTTTTGTGCATACGCTCTCAGTGTACATAAAAGAAAAGATACGTTCATCAAGAATCATAAGGTACAACACTTAATGATAGTCATAGGGAAACAGTCAATATAAATCGTAAGGATACCAGCAACTAAGTTACAGTCGTACAGTCATAAGTGGGAGGAGTTGGGTGATGGGAACAATGAGCAGATTAATAGTAGTGCAGACTTAGTAAATAGCTTGACAGTGTTGAGGGAATTATTTGTTTAGCAGAGTGATGGCATTTGGGGGAAAAAACTGTCCTTGTGTCTAGTTGTTCTGGTGTGCAGTGCTCTATAGCATCGTTTTGAGGGTAGGAGTTGAAACAGTTTATGTCCAGGATGTGAGGAAAGGAGAGAGAGAGAGAGAAAGGAAGGAAGGAAGGAAGGAAGGAAGGAAGGAAGGAAGGAAGGAAAGAAAGAAAGAAAGAAAGAAAGAAAGAAAGAAAGAAAGAAAGAAAGAAAGAAAGAAAGAAAGAAAGAGAGAGATGGAATGATGAGGCTATTGGAGATTACTGTGAATAAAATATCACCCCCTGGATGCTAGAATATTGCTGGAAAAGTATTAAGTGTAAAAAGAGAGAAGGCAGTACATTAGCAATAGTCATTTTCCCAAATGAATCTCTTTTTTTGCTACAATTTTACAAGTTACTTTTTTTGGGGTAACTTTTCAATTCAAACAAGAAAGTTGCCGTTTTTGTTTTGTGGCCTTTTTTGAAGAAGTATTTGCTGTTTTGTGTTGCAACTTATAGAAACAAAAATGTATGTGTTGGCAGGAGACCTCTTTGTAACAAAACGATCAGCTTAGACCTGTAACAAAATACATATGGTGAGTTGGCTTTGGCAGGCGTGCGTCATCTTGAAAAGTCCGGCATAAAATACAACCTGTGTTGGCTTGTTGGATGTCATATGTTGTAAGAGCAAAACCACACCTTTCCTAACTGATTTGTCTTTATAGCAACATGGTTTAGGTCTGTGTTGTTTCATAATTTCAAACACCCCCTGGCGAAAGATGGACATATCCCTGAAACAATATACTTTGCTTTGTTTTTAAAGTAAACTCTATATTTTATTTTCCAGAGGTGTTATATAAGAAGCTGCCCGAGTCGACAGCAAAACTTGTGAACCTTCAGGTATTTTTATCTTACGGTATTTATTAATCAGTGGCTAAGACGCTGAGCTTGTCAATCGAAGGGTCAGCAGTTCAGCGGTTTGAATCCCTGGTGCCGAGTAACGGGATGAGCTCCCCTTACTTCTCCAACCTAGCAGTTCAAAAGGACGTAAAAAATGCAAATAGAAAAAATAGGGACCACCTTTGGTGGGAAGGTAACAGCGTTTCATGCACCTTTGGCATTGAGTCATGCCGGCCACATGACCACGGAGACGTCTTCGGACAGCGGTGGTTCTTCTGCTTTGAAACGGAGATGAGCACCGCCCCCCTAGAGTTGGGAACGACTAGCACATATGTGCGAGGGGAACCTTTACCTTTTTATTTGTTAATTCAATTTATAGAGTTGTCCAGCCTCAATACATGACCCTGGGCTCTGAAATAAATGTATTGGTGGATAATACATTTGGTGTGTACTTTTCAGTGGAAGGAGTGACATTAATTATGGTCATTATGAAAACAAAGCGAAGCAACAGAAAGACCCCTCAGAAATTAACTTTCCAGATTTCCTGGGACTTTTATAACCCTTTAAACCAGAGGTCTCCAATTTTGGCAACTTTAAGACCTGTGGACTTCAACTCCCAAAATTCCTCAGCCAGCTTTGCTGGCTGAGGAATTCTGGGAATTTAAGCCCACAAGACTTAAAGATGTCAAGGTTGGGGACCCCTGCTTTAAACCACAAAATACAAGGAGGGTCTATTAGGCTACATGTGATCTTCAGTACTTCTTGGTGGTGGCCCATTTAAATCATGCCTTGAAGCACACAAAATGGTATTTCTCATTAATTTCTGTAAAAAAATAAGACACCGTTAATGCGTAGGCCATTTGAAGCATGGCAGGGCTTATCGTAATCGCATGGAAGAAATTCTCGGTGGGATTTTAAGAGCATTAGAATTTAGAAGAAGGCTTAAAAAATTTCTGCAAGGCCTTGGTCGGAGTTTACACTTCCTAGTAACTTTAGTATAGCTGACTGCACTTATATTCTGGTCATTTATCCATGTATCCAAGGTGAAACAAAAGATATATTTCACTAAACAAAAATGAATGAAAATGTTAATTTGTCCTCATCTCGTTCCCTCCCCTAAAATCTCCTGCAAATGCAGAGGTGAAAGACAACTGTGTGTAATTTCTACTGTGGACTCGGGTTACGGTGGCTGTGGAACTCGTGCTCAGTTTTAATCATTAGGGTTGCTAATGAGTCCAGGCAATCAATATGGTTTTAATATATTAATATATATTAATATATATTAATATAGCATATGCACCAAGACAAATTCCTTGTGTGTCCAATCACACTTGGCCAATAAAAAAAAATTCTATTCTATTCTATTCTATTCTATTCTATTCTATTCTATATTGATAATATTGGGACCTGAGCAACAGAGTGGCCTATTGGTGGAGCTCTCATCTCACGATCAAGAGGCTGTGAGTTCAATCCTAGGCAGAGGCAGATACTTCTCTCTGTCTGGATGCAGTGAATTATTGTCTGCTCTGAACTCTGCATAGGCGTCAGGAAGGGCATCCAGCCAGTAAATGCTCTAGCTCCTTTCAGTTCTCCCCTTCCCCCCACATTCCACCCTGATGCAAGGGATTTCTAGGGTCATTAATAGAAAAAAAATGATAATATTGGACCTATTGTTCAAAGCCTGGAGTCTTCTTGGAGTTAGCAGCCTTAAACAAATCTAATAAATAAAATATTTCCATGGGGTGGGTGGGTGGTAAAGAATAACCTAACCTCCAAATTAGAATTCGAGCTTTGTTCAAGATGCTTCTTTCCTTTCTCAGCCACAAGCATCCAACAAGGCTGAGGCCTTTGTTAAGGCCTTTCTGAAACGCAGCATGCCCGGGAAGAGCGAGGAGGACATTGAGAAACGCTTAAGCCGCAAAGCGGTCGTCCTTGAGCACCCGCAACCGAGAAGGACCCGGCAGAGGGTCAAACGGAAGAAAGGATTATCGGCCAAACAGAGGCGAGAAATGCATCTCTTTGAGATTGCTCCAGAACAGCAGAGGTGAGAAAGGCAAGCTGGCTCTTCCTGCGACTTGGTTGGAGTGATTGATGATTGATTGATTTGATTTGATTGTTTGGGTGATTGATGCCCTCTGGGATTGCAAGAGCCGTGATCAGCTGTAATGATAGGTGGTTACCTTGGGAGACAGGAAAAAGAGCTACAGGCAGGAAAGTGGTCAGATAAGAAGCAGCTGTGCCCACAGAAAAGAAACAGGCATGGCAAATGTCTCAGAAGGCATCCTCCATAGATAGATAGATAGACAGATGAATGGATATAAAGATAGAGAAAGAGAGACAGATGATAGATAGATAGATAGATAGATGGATGGATGGATGGATGGATGGATGGATGGATGGATGGATGGATGGATGGATGGATATAGAGATAGAGAAAGAGAGAGATGATAGATAGATAGATAGATAGATAGATAGATAGATAGATAGATAGATAGATAGATAGATAGATGGAGAGAGAGAGAGATGATGAATGGATAGATAATAGATAGCTGATAGATAAGTTGATTGATGATAGATAGATAGATAGATAGATAGATAGATAGATAGATAGATAGATAGATAGATAGATAGATAGATAGAATTCTTTATTGGCCAAGTGTGATTGGACACACAAGGAATTTGTCTTTGGTGCATAAGCTCTCAGTGTACATAAAAGATACGTTCATCAAGAATCATAAGGTACAGCACTTAATGATAGTCATAGGGTACAAATAAGCAATCGAATCATACTAGGAAGCAATCAGTATCAATACAAATCGTAAGGATACAAGCAACAAAGTTACAGTCATGCAGTCATACAGTCCCTAGATTCTTAGACTGTAAAGGCAACTGGGAAAAATGTATTTTCAGACTTGCAAGATTGACATCAGATTTACCAGGTAGTCCAGATTTACCGGAAGCACTCCCTGATGAACTAGTTCTACTTTATCGTAAGGTCCCGTTGACAGAATCTTGCAGGTCTGAAGATACCTCTGTTCCCCCACCTTTACAGTCCAAGAAACTATGGAAGTTTCCTTCTGAGATGCTTCCCATGTGCCTTGCTCCTTCTGCTGGGTAAGCTGCCTCTTGCCCAACTGTTTTCCTCCCTGTCACTTTTTCTCCCTGTCTCCCAAGGTCGCAAGAGTGAAGCTAAGAAAAGTGCACCACCCAAGTACATCAGTGTGCCTTTTCACCCTCTTTGTATCCAAATATTGCACACTTTTCTTGGGGATCCCTGCTATAAACCATCCCCATATATAGCTGTTTTCTGGCAAACCCCTAATCTGTGATGGCTCATTTTTGGGTTTTTTTTTCTGAAATAGTAATTCACCACAAGAGGGCAGTAGGTGATATTTTTAAAAAAAAAAAAATAATTACTTTCAGCGGCCTTCTTTTAAAGCTGTGGCTGTTTTTGCTTTGTTTAAAAAGTTATAAAGAGGTTTGAAGTGTCGTTTAAGGGCCTGCACTTGGCTGAATTTAGAAAGGAAGAAGAGGCTGGAAGCCTATCGCTGTGGATTGAGCTCCCCCCCCACCCTAACAGTCAACGTTGCAGGGAGCAGTTAGATCCAATAGAAAAAGCAAAGGAGTTCAGAAGCAACATTAGCAGATAATTTACTCTGTTTCCCCCCAAAATAAGACATCCCCTGATAATAAGCCCAATCGGGCTTTTGATTGCATGGCAATAAGGCCAAGTGCTTATTTCAGGGTTCAAAAAAATATATAAGACAGGTTCTTATTTGGGGGGAAAGATGATAGATAGATAGATAGATAGATAGATAGATAGATAGATAGATAGATAGATAGATAGATAGATAGATAGATGATAGATGATAGATAGATAGATAGATAGATAGATAGATAGATAGATAGATAGATAGATAGATAGATAGATAGATAGATAGATGCCCTGTTTCCCCCAAAATAAGACATCTCCTGATAATAAGCCCAATCGGGCTTTTGAGCGCATGGCAATAAGGCCAAGCGCTTATTTCAGGATTCAAAAAAATATATAAGACAGGGTCTTATTTGGGGGGAAAGATGACAGACAGACAGACAGACAGACAGATGATAGATAGATACCCTGTTTCCCCCAAAATAAGACATCCCCTGATAATAAGCCCAATTGGGCTTTTGATTGCATGCCAATAAGGCCAAGCGCTTATTTCAGGGTTCAAAAAAATATATAAGACAGGGTCTTATTTTCAGGGAAACACGGTAACTCGATTGCCATAGAGTTAGAATAGGTGTAAGGCTCGGAAACCGCATGTGGCTCTTTCACCCCTCTGCTGCGGCTCCCTGTCACTCAAACTATGCATCACAACCGCCAATATGGGACACCCGACGGCACACAATTTATTGAGCTTTTCGACCCATGGATAAATCCAAGAAAAGAAAAGTTTCAGACGAAAACAGAACATTTAATTCAACTACATATGCTAGTTTTGTGGCCGCTCAAGAAATAGTCAGGCGTGGGAAGGGTTTTGTGGCTCCCGGTGTTTTCTTTTCTGTGGGAAAATGGGTCCAAATGGCTCTTTGAGTGTTTAAGGATGCAGACCCCTGGTCTAAAGTGTCAAGCAGCCTAAATTTTCAAAGGAAAATTAAAAGCCACCGTTAGCAACTTTGATTATGGGGACTGGTGGGATGCTACAATAGTCATAAGTGCAAAGATCAAGTCATAAGTCACTTTATGCAGTGCCATTGTAACTTGGTTATAAGTCAAGGGCTATTGTCAGTTAAAGGGCCGTGATAGCTCAGGCTGTTAGAAGCCTGTTATTAGAACACAGCAGCCTGCAATTACTGCAGGTTCAAGCCCCACCAGGTCCAAGGTTGACTCAGCCTTCCATCCTTTATAAGGTGGGTAAAATGAGGACCCAGATCGTTGGGGGGGCAATAAGTTGACTTTGTAAATTTGTATATTTACACTGTAAGACGCCCTGAGTCTTCGGAGAAGGGCAGGATATAAATGTAAATAAATAAAAAAAAAACAAAAAAAACCAGGAACAAATTCTGTTTCCAATGAAATACTTTACAGAAGCCCTGGAAAATTGTCACGTATGGTCCTTGCCTTTTTTGTTTTGTTTTGTTTTTGCTTATTTTGCAGATATGAGATATTTATCCCATTGCATGAGCTTTGGAAACAGTACATTAGAGAACTCTGCAACGGATTGAAACCAGATGCGTAAGTTCAGTTCTTTTCATTCATTCATTTTTATTTTATTTTTTTTGCAAATTATTTTTTTTTTTTTTTTTTTTGTTTACATTTATACCCCGCCCTTCTCCGAAGACTCAGGGCGGCTTACAATGTATAGGGCAATAGTCTCATTCTATTTGTATATATTTACAAAGTCAACTTGGTTGCAAGTTCAGTGGGAATGGAGGCCATTCCTCAAAAGGCTGGCGGTTTCTTCTTTGGTGGAAAAAAACCCTATCAATAGACCAAATTGTTGTGTCTTGCCCGCCCTCAGAGCAGCCGGGGCCTTCTTACCTGCTCCCGAACACTGAGGAATGTATGCCTCCCGGCCCAAGTCCTGGCTCCATGCCCACACAAACTGCAGAAGAAGGAGCATCTCCCTGCCCCAGCCCTGACTCCATGCCCAGGCAAACGGAGCAGCTAGACCCCTCCCCCTCCTCCACAGCAGGTGAGCCTGAGGAGGGTTTACTCCCAACAACAGCTGATTGGAGTAATCCTCGCATCAGAAGATTGGAGAGGCGGAGGCAACAGAAGGAAGGGAGGGGCAGGCCTTAATGAGTGCTGAGTCATGGAGCCACACCCCATGGCCTATATAAAGGATCTACTTTCTGGCAGTCTCTGAGTCAGGCAAAAGTCGAACTTATCTTGCTGAAGTCACTTACTGGTCTCCTGCCTGCTCTGAGGACTTTGCTAGGACTTTGGGCAGAGCTGCAGAGGCAAGCCTGATTCGGATTTCCCTGACCCAGCCGTCAGCGGAGGAGTGGGACACGACACAAATGAAATTGGCATTCTAGAATTGTTCCATTTCAGAGCTAGAAAAAGGAAACGTTTATAACAAGGTTTTTAAACTTTTTTAAAGTTTGAAAAGATGGCCATTGAACATCTTTTTTTAAAACACACACACACACATGCACACAGACACATGTTCCTGGAGTCTCTACAGAACTGGCTGTATTTGATATATGGTGTTTGCCACCATCTTGGTCAGCAGGTTCTGACCAGTTCTGGAGAACCGGTAGCGGAAATTTTGAGTAGTTCGGAGAACCGGTACTAAAAATTCTGATTGGTCCCGCCCCCATCTATTCTCTGCCTCCCAAGTCCCAGTTGATCGGGAGGAAATGGGGATTTTGCAGTAACCTTTCCCTGGAGAGGGGAGGGAATGGAGATGTTACAGTATCCTTCCCCTGCCACGCCCATCAAGCCACGCCCACAGAACTGGTAGTAAAAAAAATTTGAAACCCATCACTGGTCCTTAAGTCAGATCTCTTTTATATGAAAACCTAGCTGATGGGGAAGAATTGAATCACGGGTTTGTGTGTATAACTGTATTATATAGAAGACTATTTAAACCTGGAACCTCTTAATTTAGAATCTGACCTCAAATAGTTTTTGCAAAGCCAGGCACTGCAAGTTCCTTTTATTTGGTCACTGGGTTGGGTTTATGCTCTGTATTTAATCACTACTGTGATCGCTGCCATCTTTTCGAGTGAAAATAGCGTCTTGTTTAATTGTTTGCGGTGAGCGGTGTAATGTAACTCCAAAATTACATCATGTAATCTTACCTTCCTTTTGTTTAACTTCCTGGAAGAATTGTATTTTATTTTATTTTAATCAATTTTTATTGATTTTCCCCATACACACATACATTTTATGAACAGAGTATTGGCCATATCATATCTTATACAACTTATCATATCCAAATATATTTTTAAAAGGTAAAGGTTCCCCTCGCACATATGTGTTGGTCGTTCCCGACTCTAGGGGGCGGTGCTCATCTTCGTTTCAAAGCCAAAGAGCCAGCGCTGTCCGAAGACGTCTCCGTGGTCATGTGACCGGCATGACTCAATGCCAAAGGCACACAGAACGCTGTTACCTTCACATCAAAGGTGGCCCCTGTTTTTCTATTTGCATTTTTTACGTGCTTTCGAACTGCTAGGTTGGCAGAAGCTGGGACAAGTAACGGGAGCTCACCCTGTTACATGGCACTCGGGATTCGAACTGCTGAACTGCCAACCTTTCGATCGATAAACTCAGCGTCTTAGCCACTGAGCCACCGCGCATCCCTTAAATACATTTTACTTAGTTACAATTTCTGCCAAAATCTTCTTTTTCCATATTTTTAATCATACCTTAATATTTCTATAAACCATATCTTCTTTCGCCCTCAGGTTCTAATTTCTCCATTTTTACTGATATTTATCCTCTTTTATTATTTTTTTTAGACAATTCAGTCTTTATTCTGATATCTTCAAACATGTTTGGGGTTGACTTTTTTTCCATTTCACTTTTTTGTTCGACAGCAATCTTTCTTCTCTTTCTCTTTCCTCTCCCTCCTTCCTTTTATCCTTCCTTCTTTCTTTCTTTCTTCCCTCCTCTCCTACTCCTTCTCTACTTCCCCGTCCTTTCTCCCCCTCCTCCTTTCTTCCTCCCTCTCTAACCTTCTCTCCTACTCTTTATTTCCCCTCCCTTTCTTCCTCCCTTGGAAGAATTTTAATATATTTCTACGTGCATTTTGCAGACAGCCACAGATGATACAAACCAAGTTGCTTAAAGCTGATTTCCACGGAGCACTCATGACAGGTATTCCCATGTCTTTTTTTTTTTTAATTGAAATTTACACTATACCCCCCCCCCAAAATTTAAATCACATTTCCCTTCCCTTAACTTTACGTAGTGGATTTTTTTTTTAATTTACTTGTACACCATATGAAGAAGTCTTTTTCTCTGACCTGTATATCAGTTTCATTGATGATCCCCGAGAAGAGTGAAAAGTTCTTACTGTTGTTGTTTTTTTCCTCCACACTGGGGATAATATTACACATCTGCAGGGATCTTAGAAGTTAGGTGTCAGTTTTGGAAGGCAATTTTCTTTTTGCTTCTTAACTGCCACATATTTTAGCTGGGGAAGTTGGGAGGGGATTGTTTTTGGAGCGGTAGAAAGTTAGTCATAACAACATTCCGCATTCAAGGACATCCTGTGTCTTGACGGAGACTGCCTGAAGATTGTATCCAATTGAGTGGATACAAGAGACATTTTCTCTATGTCTATCACCTGTCTGTTTGTCTGTCTGTCTATCTAAAAGCCTTGGGGGGGGGGGTCTATTTGCAATTCTCCCTCCCATTTCTAGATAGGAATCTGGGGAAAGTTGCATGTTGAAAATGACTCAGTAGTTCATTTTTGCAAGCCTTTTTTGGCTTGTGTGCGTAAATGGAAAATGACATAGAAAGAAATGGAAAGGGAAAAAAAGGAGTTTTACTTGGCATAATTGTGGTGGGACTCTCAGCATTGCAACAGGGAGCTCTTTTCAACGGATGGTCCAGTTTGAATGTTAGGATTTTCTTTCTCTCTCTTTTTTTTTTCTTTCTTTCAGTGACCAAATCCAGATGTCCTTCCTACGTTGGCATCACGGGCATCGTCGTCCAGGAAACAAAGTACGTTTTCAAAATTGTCACGAAAGAAGACAGGCTGAAAGGTAGGCAAACCGGAAGCCTGACTCAATCAGAAGGCCGTTTTTGCCCTCCCCAGGCTCCTAGAAAGACTCTGGAGCCTGGGGAGAGCGAAAAACGGGCCTCCCGAGCCCACCATGCCATTATGTGCCAAAAGCGGGGGGAGCGGGGGGGGGTGTCGTGCACGCGCATGCCCAAACCCATAATTCTATGTGTCCCGCCTCCCCACGCATGCCCGCTCGACACACACACCCCCGTTCTCCCCCCGCTTTCGGCACATGATGGCATGGTGGGCCCGGTAGGCCCGTTTTTCGCTCTCCCCAGGCTCCAGAGTCTTTCTAGGAGCTGGGAGTTGAAGTCCACCAGGCTTAAAGTTGCCAAGGTTGGAGACCCCTGTATTAAACAAACTGAACAAAAGGTTACTGAACTAAAAAAGCCACAAAGTATACAGGGTTTGGTTGCTGGCAGGCAGAGGCCAAAGGATGGGGGCCGGTGGGTGGGGCTACATTTGGTATTTAAGACACGCCCAAATTTTCACCCTCTTTTAGAGAGGGGGGAAAAGGTGTGTCTTATACTCCGAAAAATATGGTACTTCCTTGATCCTAACTCTTTGAGATAGAGAACTTCTCTGTTCGTTCCTTGTGCTCTGTGTTAAATCATTTCACCGAAAAGGCATTTTCTGGGCTCCTTTCAGTTATTCCCAAGAGGAACAACATCTTCAGCGTTGAGACGGATGGATTTGTGTCCTACATTTACGGAAGCAGGATCCAATTTCGAGCAAGTGAGCGTTCCGCAAAAAAGTTCAAGGGGCAAGGAACCATGGATCTGTGATTCTGCTTTTTCTTTTTTTTCTTTTTTGTCTGGAAAATTGGAAACTTTTGTTTCCAAGGGTTTCACAGAATCCACGACCGTCTTTTCTTCAAAGAAGAAAATGAGCACGGGAAGCAACAGCAGCAGGAACAAGGATGACTGCCTCTCTATCTTCATGAAGCCAAAGTGGGATTCTTGGCTTGGGTTGATTTTGGCTGGCAAAAGACTGGCAATTTTGAGACCGTAGTTCTCCAGTGTACAAGCATAGTTCTAATTCTGTGCTTATGCCCTGTTGGATTTTGTATTCTGTTATTTAAAATGTTTTTGTTTGTACTATGGAATGAAAAATCTTTGAGTATTTTTTTTAAAAAAAATGTCCAAAGCAGCAATGTGCTCAGAGTTGGCTATTTCTGGTTTATAGTAAGCATTATAGAGTTGGGTCAGGTTTCAGTGGTAAGCATTGACACAATGCCCTCTGGTTTCTAGTTAGACCGTACAACAGTTCGACCGTAAGTACAATAGCTAGTCTAACTATGTTGGATTAAATGGCATTCTCATTCTTTGCACAATTGTCCCCGTTACATTGAGACTGTTCTAGAGAGATGATATGGATGGATGGATGGATGGAAGGAAGGATGGACAGAGAGAGAAAGAGAGAGAGAGATACTGGTAGATAGATAGATACCGGGAGGGATGATAGATAGACAGAGAGAGAGAGAGAGAGATGCTGGCGATAGATAGATAGGTAGGTAGGTAGGTAGGTAGGTAGGTAGGTAGGTAGGTAGGTAGGTAGATAGATAGATAGATAGATAGATAGATGATAGATAGATAGATAGATAGATAGATAGATAGATAGATAGATAGATAGATAGATAGATAGATAGATACTGGTAGATAAATAGATACCGGGAGGGAGGGAGGGAAGGAGGGAGGGATGATAGATAGGTAGGTAGGTAGGTAGGTAGGTAGGTAGGTAGGTAGGTAGGTAGGTAGGTAGGTAGATAGATAGATAGATAGATGATAGATAGATAGATAGATAGATAGATAGATAGATAGATAGATAGATAGATAGATAGATAGATAGATACTGGTAGATAAATAGATACCGGGAGGGAGGGAGGGAAGGAGGGAGGGATGATAGATAGGTAGGTAGGTAGGTAGGTAGGTAGGTAGGTAGGTAGGTAGGTAGGTAGATAGATAGATAGATAGATAGATAGATAGATAGATAGATAGATAGATAGATAGATAGATAGATAGATAGATAGATACCGGTAGGTAGGTAGGTAGGTAGATACCGGTAGGTAGGTAGGTAGGTAGGTAGGTAGGTAGGTAGGTACCGGGAGGGAGGGAGGGAAGGAGGGAGGGAGGGATGATAGATAGGTAGGTAGGTAGGTAGGTAGGTAGGTAGGTAGGTAGATAGATAGATAGATAGATAGATAGATAGATAGATAGATAGATAGATAATAGAGAGGTAGAGAGATGGATGGATGATAGATAGATAGATAGGCAGACAGACAGAGACTGACAGACATGATAGAGATGGATGGATGGATTTTTTATTCATTCACTTTTTACTAAATTCACATGTTGTTCTCCTTGCCATTTGAGATTGACGGATGGAGTCACATTGAAACGAGATGGGCATCAAATTTAATAATAAAGAGGGAGGGAGAAAGGGAGAGATGAATAGGCAGATAGATAGATAGATAGAGATGGATGGATTTTTGTTTCAATTTTCATTAAATGTACAGGTTGCCCATCTTGCGGTTTGAGATAGATAAGAGAGGCAGACAGACAGACAAAATGTACGTAGCAAGTAGACCTGCTTTAATAGCAAGATCCAATAGTGCTTGTTGCTGTCTCTCTTAACTAGTATGCAGCACCGGACAAATCATTTTGATTGATCTGCGTTTTTGGAAGCTTATCCTGAAAAGGGGGAAAAAAAATGTTTCTTGTTCCCCATGTTTCCAATATCTGGGAGAAAAAAAAACACGCCTTTTTCATTGTTTCACGGTAAGCGAACTATTTACTACTGAACATATGGAGGGCTATCCCGAAGGGAGGGGGGAAAAAAAGGGGGCCTCTGGTGTCTCAACAGACTAATGCAGTCTGTTATTAACAGCAGCTGCTTGCAATTACTGCAGGTTCAAGTCCCACCAGGCCCAAGGTTGACTCAGCCTTCCATCCTTTATAAGGTAGGTAAAATGAGGATCCAGATTGTTGGGGGCAATAAGTTGACTTTGTATATAATATACAAATGGATGAAGACTATTGCTTGACATAGTGTATGTCCCCCCTGAGTCTTCGGAGAAGGGTGGGATATAAATGCAAAAAAAAAAAAGAAAGGTTATGTAAATCAGACTCTTTTCTAAGGTTCGACCATCTCTGGCACATAACGGGGAGCCTTCCACTGAACCTTATAAAAATGCAGCACCTGTCATCAAATCGGTATGAAAAATGAAAACCCAACCTCTTGAGAGGCGTTTAGGAAGCAGCTCGGGATGCCCAGGTTTTCCAGTGCAAAGCTCCTTTCTATTGTTTCTTTTCCCCCATGTCAAGGAAAGGAAGGGCGTGTCCCTCTTAGCGAGCATAATTCTCAAGAGGCCACGTGTGTTTCAAAGATTAACTGAACTGAAATTTAAACGAACAAACAACAGGACGCACAGTGGCATTGAAACAGAAGAGAATACCAGGGCATTCATCGGGGTAGGATTATAAAAAAAAAAGAGAGAGTGAGATTATGGCTGAACACAGAATTTCTTTGCAGTAAGAGCGGTTTGTGCATAAAAACGTTCCTTTTCAAAGCCTCCCATCTTAAAATATTTTGTGGCCAAAAAGGGAGAGAAAGATGAACTTGATCTACCATTTATGTTCTTTGGTCCCGTCCCCCACAATCTCCACAATGCTTTGTATTTTATTAATTTATTTATTACGGCATATCCTGGTAAACTAAAGTAAAGGACATACATACATACATACATACATACATACATACATATATATATGTTTTCTGAGGTTTTCACGGGTGTTTGTATGTAGGTCTTTGGTTATTTGGGTTTTCTTGCCCCTAGAAGCACTAAGGTGTAAACACCAGCCTGAAGATGATGAATGAGACTTCGTTGAAACGTCACCAAGACACTTCCGCGGGAGAAAACCTGAATAACCAAAGACCTATGTGTGTGTGTATGTGTGGTTGTGTGTGTGTGTATATATATATATATGAAGGGAAAGGTTCCCCTCACACATATGCCCTAGTTGTTCCTGACTCTAGGGGACGGTGCTCATCTACATTTCAAAGCCGAAGAACCAGTGCTGTCCGAAGACGTCTCCGTGGTCATGTGGCCGGCATGACTCAACGCCAAAGGAGCACGGAACGCTGTTCCCTTCCCACCAAAGGTGATCCCTATTTTTCTACTTGCATTTTTTTACGTGCTTTCAAACTGCTAGGTTGGCAGAAGGTGGGACAAGGAAGAGGAGCTCAGCACTAGGGAGCTGAGCTCCCGTTACGCAGCCCTAGGGATTCGAACCACTGCACTGTGGACCTTTCGATTGACAAGCTCAACGTCTTACCCACTAAACCACCGTGTGTCCTATATTTTCCCTCGGTGACTAAGCTGCATCTTGGGCCAAAGGATGGATCAGATTTCTCCCCGTGGAAGCGCCAAACTTAAAAGATGAGAATTCAGAAACCGCTCTCCGTCCCCCCCAATTCTGGACTCTTCCCAGGGTTAGAAATGGTGAGTCAGACGGGCTGAAGAAACAGACCGGTGGAAAATGGGTGGGAACGTCTCCGCAGGAAGGACCAGTGGTCCCTTGGAGGATTCTGAAAACATTCATACCAATTAGTTTGTCATACTTTTTTGTTCTGCTAACACCAACGTTCCTATTTTTGTAACCAGAATGTCTCAAGCCAATGTAATCATTGGCGACTATAGTCCCAACATGTTTTTTCTTGCACTAATGTTCAGTTTTCCTCAATGGGTAAATTAATGCTGCTGTTCACAATTGTTATCTATCTATCTTTGTCTATGTGCCCACCTGCCCCCATCCATCTATCTATCTATCTTATCTATCTATCTATCTTATCTATCTATCTATCTATCTATCTATCTATCTATCTATCTATCTATCTATCTATCTATCTATCTATCTATCAGTCATTGTGTGCCTGCCTGCCCCCATCCAGCCATCCAGCCATCTATATATCTATATATAGTGTGCCCGCCTGCCCCCAGCCAGCCAGCCAGCTATCTATCTATCTATCTATCTATCTATCTATCTATCTATCTATCTATCTATCTATCTATCTATCTATCTATCTATCTATCTATCTATCATTGTGTGCCTGCCTGCCTGCCCCCATCCATCCATCCATCCATCCATATATCTATATATCGTGTGCCCGCTTGCCCCTATCTATCTATCTATCTATCTATCTATCTATCTATCTATCTATCTATCTATCTATCTATCTATCATCTATCTATCATTGTGTGCCCGCCTACCTCATCCATCCATCTATCTATCTATCTATCTATCTATCTATCTATCTATCTATCTATCATTTCTTCCTCTCTCTCTCTCTCTCATCTACCTTCTATCGATCTAATTCTAATCAATCTATCATCTATCCATCCATCTGTCTGTCTGTCTTTGTGTGCCCGCCTGCCCCATCCATCCATCCATCCATCCATCCATCTATCTATCCATCCATCCATCCATCCAAATCAGGAACTGTGGTTCTGCATTAGTCCTGAAAGGCAGCTAGCTATCAAGTGTGGGAAATCCAGGAAGTTCAAACGAATATATACTTCGATTGTACGTTAAAGCTCCCTGCAAGAATCTGAACTACTAATGGTACTAATGAGTTGGCAGTAGATAGGAGTCAGTGGAACTCAAGGTTGGACTTAGATCTCTTGTGAGCTTAAGGAACTTAAGTCTGATGGTGCGTTTGGCCACTCCCTCGGGCTCAGCCTAGTCATCTCCTACACCTGGTGACTTTGGGCCAATCACTAGGAGATGGTGAGTTCTAGTTTTGTCTTAGACGTGAAAGCTGACTTGAGTAACCAGTCTCTCTTTTCAGCCTAAGCCACCTCACAGGATCGTTATGGGAAGAATAGGAGAAGAAAGGAGCATTAGGTATGTTCGCCGCCTTGCATTATCTATAAAAATAATAAAAGGCAGGAAATAAAAACAGATCCATATTGGTTATAATATCATATATGTATAGCACAAACTTCCCCTTGAACAATGACTTGACTCTGATTTAGTTCATTCCATGATGTAACATCTAATTAGGACATCTGTTAAATGCCTACCATATTAATTTAATAGGAAGGGCTAATAGAACTTTATTGGCAGAGTCCAGTTAATTAACATTATGGGCCTTTAATGGATGTCTTAAATCAACATCGTTAGTGAAGTTGCTATCCAAATTAAAGTAAGGACTGTTTCATTGGACTGTGAAGGGCACACAAAGTGAGGTGTGGATATGCAATTTGATTTATGTCCAACATGCACACTCTGAAACTTGTTCTTCAAGGATATTATTTTAACAATAATTATGTATGTTGCAAGATTTCACTAACTTCTTAAGATGGTGGTTTACAGTGCTGAAATCCAAGAAAAATGCAACAGCATAAAGGGGATATATTTCACAGATTTTTCTCAGCTTTCCTGAGAAGCATTAAACTACTCATGGAGAAGGACAGCTATGGTTCCAGGGGAGGGGTAAAATGAATATTAATGACCCTGGATCCAATCCAGGGGAGTGGTAAAATGAATATTAATGAGCCTGGATCCAATCCAGGGGAGGGGTAAAATGAATATTAATGACCCGGGATTCAGCTGGTTCAGACCTTTTGGGTGAACCGGATGCTAATTGTACATCTGGTTTGCCGAACCAGTAGTTGCAAGGACTGGCTGGCCTCGCCCACCCCTCCCCTCCTCTCCCAGGAGTCTCCACTTGGCCAGTTTTGGATGCCAGGTAAGTTCAGGGCCCACATGGAGGCTCTGGGAAGGTGAAAAATGGGCCTCCTGGAAGTCCGGAAATAGTCCCGTTTCCGGCCTCCGGAGGGTCTCCAGAGCCTGGGAGAGGCTGTTTTCACCTTCCCGGAGGCTAGAAGAAAACCTCCGGAGCCTGAGAAGGGTGAAAAGCTCGAATACACCCTCTGAAGAGTTAATAATTAAAAAAATATTGGAGTGCGCCGAGATGGACAAAACGACACTTGAACTGAAAGGACGGATGGATTCGGATTTTTATGTAATATGGGAGAAATGGCATAATTGGGTCGAAAATAGGAAAAAAGGGGAAATAACAGATAGTCGAAACAGTAAGAATTAGTAATTTTTAATTAGAATTAGTCATCAGAATTTAGTAAAATTATATAGAGTATAGGAGAAAACTAATGGGATGATACGTAAATGGTCAGTCATGCACAAGAGTTGAATGAAAATTGTTTAATTGTTAAAATTCAGTAATACTCAATAAAAAAAATTAGTTGACCCTTTACTATGGCCCTCCGTTATAATTCCTAAAAAAAAAAAATTCTGGTTTAAATTCTAATCTTTGTCCAACCATTTTTTTTCTAACCACATCTGGATCCGTCGCCGAAATTCCTTTGCTTTTTTTTTTACATGTCCACCACATGTGGTAATACACGCCCCGTACTTGATTGCATTTCCAGCATTTCAGCCAATCTTGCCAGAGGAAGATGCCATCCGTAAAACATTTTATATAAATTCTCCCTGTATGATGTGGCCAGCATTGGTTTCCTATTTCTTTCCCACAATTTTTGCCACTTATCCAATTCAATATCATACCCAGATTTTTTGGCCCCTACCTCTTTTCATCGTTTCCTCGCTGCTTGCCTGGTTAGTCACGATGGCCTTGAAACATTCAAGCCGGAGAGCTGGAACCACTCGCGGAAAAATTCTAATGCTGTCGCTGCTTTTGAACACTCCATTAGGTGCCTGCCTAATTAATGTAAACGATCGTTATGCCTCTCTCACGGAGGGTTATTTTACTCAGAGGAACTTCTACCCGCTGCCACAGTAGCCATCGGAGGGGGTTTTATAGGGAAGCTGGCACAGCGGTTACCCATTGAATAAAAGGTAAAGAGCCGTCCTAGAAGGTTTTTAACGGTCTCCATAACATATTCCACCGTTATTTTATTCCAGGAATTAAAAGAGTTTGATTACAGCCCTGCGCTAATGAGGGGGAAGCCGCGTTGGCAAATGGAAAGGGTTCGGCAAGGCTGGATCTGCGAGAAAGGCTCAGGCGGAATATTTTGATAAGAGCGGCAAGAAGCAAAGTGAACCACAAATGAGAAAAACTCTTCTAAATCAAAGAAAAACAAACTCACACAGCCTATGGATTATATCTCTTCTTGATATAGGTCCGCGATGGCGAACCTATGGCCATCTCTGCTGACAGGCGTGCCGTTGCCCCAGGTTAGATCTCCGTGGCGTTTCTTTCGTGAACTTCTATTTCCCTGCAAACGACGAAACAGAAGCTCACGAAAGAAAAATATCCTACCTTTTGCTGCGCTGCCGTGTTGGGATGCCCCACCTCTTGCCGGCCAGCTGCTCTTCAGGTCTCCGCTGTGCATGCGGGCGCACACGTCTGCACGTGTGCATGTCCGTGCATGTCCCCCAAGCATGTCCATGCACGCGCACGTCCGTGCACCTTTCCGTTTGGGCATGCGTGCGCACGCAGTTTGGGCACTCGGTGCCTAGAAGGTTCGCCATCCCTGATATAGGTTGTACCAAGTTGGATAGAGCTGGTATTTTGGCTTTGGGGGTAAATCAACCAAAGGCAAAGTCACCAACAAGAAATCCATTTTTTTATTTTTTTATTTTTATTTTTTGGGGGCCACTAAATGTAGGAATTCTGAAAACGTGAACTAACCTGCATCAGAAAAGTATCTCCTGAGGCAGTTGGATTTCTAGCAGCAGTCGGGGTACTTATCATCTTGCTATTGCTTCTTTTTCTGTATATTAACAAGAAGATGTGTTTTTGTTTTTTTTGTTTTTTTGTTTTTTTGTTTTTTATTATTATTATTATTATTATTATTATTATTATTATTATTATTATTATTATTATTATTATTTATTAGATTTCTAGACCGCCCTTCTCCCGAAGGACTCAGGGTGGTGTACAGCCAAGATAAAACATAAACCATGTACAATTAAAAATGAATTAAGAAACTTATTATACAGTTGGCCGAAAAATTAAAATATTTAAAATCTAAAAAGCCCAATTTAAAACATAAATAGAATTTAAAATTTAAAAATCTAGACAATTTAAAAGAAAAGCCTTAAGCCAGCCCCGCGCGAATGAACAAATGTGTTTTCAATTCGCGGCGAAAGGTCTGAAGGTCAGGTATTTGGCGCAAACCAGGGGGAAGTTCGTTCCAGAGAGTAGGAGCCCCCACAGAGAAGGCCCTTCCCCTGGGGGCCGCCAGCCGACATTGTTTGGCGGACGGCACCCTGAGAAGTCCCTCTCTGTGTGAGCGTACGGGTCGGTGGGAGGCATAAGGTAACAGCAGGCAGTCCCATAAGTACCCAGGCCCCAAGCCATGGAGCGCTTTGAAGGTGGTAACCAAAACCTTGAAATGCACCCGAAAGGCAACAGTTTTGAAAATATTGGAGGCCTCCTAGATCTCAATTCCCATTACAGTGCCAGAAACAATTCACAGGACAAACGGCACAACTTATTTATTTATTTATTTATTTATTTACTTATTTATTTAGCCAAATACATATTAAATAAGATATATATATGTACAAGCATGAATTGAACACATAAAATGAATACAACTAAAGGGAACATTAGGACAGGGACAGTAGGCACGCTGGTGCTCTTACGCACGCCCCTTCCAGACCTCTTAGGAATGGGGTGAGGTCAACAGTAGACAGTCTTAGGTTAAAGTTTTGGGGATTTGGGGATGAGACCATGGAGTCTGGTAGTGCATTCCAGGCATTAACAACCGTCTCAACTATTTACTAAATCGGCACTACTATTAATCTTCTCATCGTTCCCATCACCCATCTCCTTCCACTTATGACTGTAACTTTGTTACTTTTCTTGTTATGATTTATACTGATATTGTTTCCTGATTGCTTATTTGTAGTCTATGACTATCATTAAGTGTTGTCTCATTAAGTGTTAAATTTGTACCCTGTGACTATCATTAAATGTTGTAAGTGTTGTACCTTGATGAAGGTATCTTTTCTTTTATGTACACTGAGAGCGTATGCAGCAAGACAAATTCCCTGTGTGTCCAAACACACCTGGCCAATAAAAATTCTATTCTATTCTATTCTATTCTATTCTATTCTATTCTATTCTATTCTATTCTATTCTATTCAAGATTTTTCCGCCTCCTGCCCAATCATTTTCAGAAAACCTGGTTATTCCTATTCCTCCCACCAGGGGGCAGAGCATACTTTCAAAGTCGCTTCCGTACATCCTCTGAACCTCATCTGCCAGTCCCAGAACGATATTATAAGGCAATTTTTACATATAATTAAACAAGTCACCCAAATAATCCTAGAGGAATCGGGGATGATAAAAAGAGAAAGACATCTATTCCTGTGTCGTTGGTTGCGTCTCCTGGAATCTCTCAAAGAAATAGGCCCATTTCACAGGGAGAAACCTTTGGAATAACATTTTTTCTTTAAAAGTCTGCATCTCTCATGCTTCCACTTTTATTCTGCTTAAAGGTAAAAGTTCCCCCACACATGCGTGCTAGTTGTTCCCGACTCTAGGGGGTGGTGCTCATCTCTGTTTCAAAGCCAAAGAGCCAGCGCTGTCCGAAGACGTCTCCGTGGTCATGTGGCCGGCATGACTCAATGCAAAAGGCGCACGGAATGCTGTTCCCTTCCCAATCAAAGGTGGTCCCTATTTTTCTACTTGTATTTTTTTTACCTGCTTTCGAACTGCTAGGTTGGCAGAAGCTGGGACAAGTAACAGGAGCTCACCCTGTTACGTGGCGCTAGGGATTCGAACCATTGAACTGCCGACCTTTCGATCGACAAACTCAGCAACTGAGCCACTACAACCTACACACTGAGCCACCACATCCTACTCATGCTGCTTACCTCTGGCCAAATAGCAATAGCACTTAGACTTATATACCGCTTCACAGTGCTTTTACAGCCCTCTCTAAGCGGTTTTACAGAGTCAGCATCTTGCCCCCAACAATCTGGGACAAAATGGAAAGTCCTTGCTCTTGTATGCACCTAGAAGACTTACGCGTCAGTGGATGGCTGCCAATACTCTGGAAAAAAGAAAGGGAACTGTCAAGACAGCAAAGAGCTTAGAGCAGTGTCTTTCTCAATCTTGGCAACTTTAAGATGGGTGGATTTCAACTTCCTGAGTTCTCCAACTAGCAGTCCACACATTTCACAGCTGCCAAGGTTGAGAAAATCTGGCTTGGAGGCCAAGTGTTATGAAGAATGGTTGAAGAACCTGGGTAACGCTTAGCCTAAAGAAAGGGAAGGTTGAGGAGCAATCCAACAGTCATCTTCCAATAGTTGAAGAGCTGTCACTAAGGAAGAAGGTGGAGTTTTCTCCTCACTAGCTCTCAAGGGTAGGACAAGAACGGATGGATGGAAGCATTAAAGAGGGAGATCCGGATTCAAAATCAGAAGATAATTTCCCAATGGTGGATCTCGCCATCCTTGACATACAACTAAACGTTTGATACTAAGTGTTATCATCATTGTTTCAACTCCTACCCTCAAAATGACGCTATAGAGCACTGCACATCAGAATAACTAGACACAAGAACAGTTTTTTTCCCAAACACCATCAGTCTGCTAAACAAATAATTCCCTCAACACTGTCAAACTATTTACTAAGTCTGTGTTACTATTACTATTAATCTTCTCATCGTTCCTATCACCCATCTCCTCCCACTTAGGGCTGTATGACTGTAACTTGTTGCTGTATCCTTATGATTCTTGATGAATATATCTGGTCTTTTTATGTACACTGAGAGCTTATGCACCAAAGATTAATTCCTTGTGTGTCCAATCAAATTTGGCCAATAAAGAATTCTATTCTATTCTATTCTATTCTATTCTGTTCTGTTCTGTTCTGTTCTGTTCTATTTTCTATTCTATTCTATTGTACTCTACTCTACTCTACTCTACTCTACTCTACTCTACTCTACTCTACTCTACTCTACTCTACTCTACTCTATTCTATTCTATTCTATTCTATTCTTATGATTCTTGACGAATGTATCTGGTCTTTTTATGTACACTGAGAGCATATGCATCAAAGACAAATTCCTTGTGTATCCAATTACACTTCGCCAATAAAGAATTCTATTCTATTCTATTCTGTTCTGTTCTGTTCTATTTTCTGTTCTGTTCTGTTCTGTTCTGTTCTGTTCTATTCTATTCTATTCTATTCTTATGATTCTTGACGAATGTATCTTTTTTTATGTACACTAAAAGCATATGCGCTAAAGACAAATTCCTTATGTGTCCAATACACTTGGCCAATAAAGAATTCTATCTCTCCATCTTAAGCGAATTGTGCTTGGTTTTAGGACCTCAAGTTTATTTTTGACTTCTTCTTTTTTCCCAAGCTAAATAGGCAGCCATCCAGCCCTGGCTTCCCTCTGACTCGACAAGAGAAAAGAAATTGGAAGCTGCTCCTTTGATCCATGCTTATTTCTCCCCTCTCCCAGTTCTGTTTTGTTTTTTTACATTAAAATTGTTTCTTAAAAATTGGCACCGCCGTCGCCCACCTGTGCCCCTAGCCTCAGCTACCGCTTTCCTTTTTCCTCGTCCCTCCAAGAGATCCTTCGCTTCTTCCTTTCTCGCCATAAAGACAAATCTAAGGAAAACGGGAGCTCCAGGGAGCCATCATCGTATCACAATCTGGGGGTGATTTGAAGCCGCTCATCGGAACCAAATGCCTTTCCTAACCTTCGCTAGGGGTGATTTTACCGCATGGCAGGGAGAACCCATCAAGCCTGATGGCTTAATTAAAAACAAATTCTCCAGCAGTTCTCTCCTCTTTTTTTCTCCCAGGGTTCCATAAAACCATTGCCGCGTGGCGTGCGCCGAAATGCAAACCCGTGGGAACCACAGGCTCAATTCTTTCTCGCTTAGGGTTTGACGGGAAAGCCTTCCCCATCACCTGCTCGCCACTGTGATACCCAGAGGGCAGGAAAGAAGGAGGCATCGTTCAGTCAGTCACGGGGTTCAGCTTGGGGAGAATTGAGGGTGTCAAGGTTGACTCAGCCTTCCATCCTTCCGAGGTGGGTCAAGTGAGGACCCAGATTGTTGGACGGGGGGGCAAGAGGCTGACTCTGTAAACCCCTCAGAGAGGGCTGTAAAGCACTGTGAAGACACTTATATGTCTAAGTATTAAGTAGTACTAAGTATTACTGCTTGGGAAGGGAGGGAGGAAGGGAGGGAGGGAGGGAGGAAGGAAGGAAGGAAGGAAAGAAAAGAGGGAGAGAAGAGAAGGAAGGAAAAGAGGAAAGAAGGAAGGGAAGGGAAGGGAAGGGAAGGGAAGGGAAGGGAGGAAGGAAGGAAGGAAGGAAGGAAGGAAGGAAGGAAGGAAGGAAGGAAGGAAGGAAGGAAGGAAGGAAAAGAGGGAGGGAAGGGAAGGAAGGAAAAGAGGGAAGAAGGAAGGGAAGGGAATGGGAGGGAGGGAGGGAGGGAGGGAAGGAAGGAAGGAAGGAAGGAAGGAAGGAAGGAAAAAAAGAAAGAGAAATAGGAAGGAAGGAAGGAAAAGAGGGAGGGAGAGAAGGGAAGGGAAGGGAAGGGAAGGGAAGGGAAGGGAAGAAGGAAGGAAGGAAGGAAGGAAGGAAGGAAGGAAGGAAGGAAGGAAGGAAGGAAGGAAGGAAGGAAGGAAAAGAGTGAGGGAGGGAAGGGAAGGGAAGGTGCCACTGTGGTGGCACAGTGGTTACAATGGAGTATTGTAGGCTAACTCTGCCAACAGCCAGAAGTTCAATCCTTACCAGGCTGAAGATTGACTCAGCCTTCCATCGTTCCAAGGGTAAACTGAGGACCCAGATTGATGGGGGCAAGAGGCTGACTCTGTAAACCGCTTAGAGAAGGCCGTAAAGCACTGTGAAGTGATATATAAGTGCTATTGCTATTTCCTATATGAGGAGTCCTTGAATTATGATCACAGTTGCGCCCAAAGTTTCCATTGCTAAGCGAGACAGTTGTTCAGTGAATTTTGTTCCATTCTACGGCTTTAGTTGTTGTTGGGTGCAGACCTGCAGCTGATTAAAATGAATTAATTAAGAATTAATTAAGAACCACAGTGGTGAGACTGCAGTACTGCAGGCTACTTCTGCTGACTGGAATTTGGCAGATCGAATCTCACTAGGCTCAAGGTTGACTCATCCTTCTCATTCTTCTGAGGTCCGTAACTTGAGGATCCAGATTGTTGGGGGCAACAGGCTGACTCTGTAAACCATTTAGAGAGGGCTGTAAAAGCACTGTAAAGCGGTATATAAGTCTTAAGTGCTATTGCTATTAATGAGAATCCTTCCAATAATATTGGGCATAATCGTAAAAATTAGGGAGACAAAAACCTCCTACAATTTTGGAAGTTGTATTCCATCTGCAAGGTTTCAGGAAGGGAATAACTGTATTTGGTGCGCTGCGCAACTTGGGTACTATAAAACAACTGTTCATGCCACATGATCTTGGCAGTCTCTTAATCGCAAGCCTAAAGTTCCCTTACCTTTTAATCAAAGCAATTTTTTTTTTCTACGTACTCCAGTGAAGATTTGTGCCTATCATGGCGAACACCGTTACAACTTTTTAAATTAACTTATCACGATCGCACGCTTGTTCCTGTCAATATATATATATTTTTCCCCAGTTCTAATATTTGCACTGGCTAATCTCCCTAAGCTTTAGTGTTTGAAATATCTCATCATTTTGTCAGGATTTCCTTTGTACAATTAAAAAAAAAAGGAAGAAGAAGGGGGGCAAAAAAGAACCCAAGCAGGGCATAAAAGATGGATTTTTAAATAAAACAGGTGCAAGAGAAGAATAAGAATTCGAAAGAGAAACGAGCTCTCTTCTGTAGTAAGGCTAAAGTCAACAAACGCACAATAAGTGGCTCAGCTGAAGAGAAATGAAACCAGGTTGAAATATTGCTTGCAAACAGGCAGGTCTGGAAATTGATTTTTGACACTGTGACAACGCCGAAGATTTACATTAACAGAAATCCATTTCATCAGCGGGGTGTGGGGGGAGGGGTGGGGAAAAGCCACAAAGCTTTTGAAAGCTCTCAGCAGATCACTCGCCAACCATTCCTTGACAACCACCTCTCTGAAATGGTATAGGGCCCTGATGGCGAACCTATTGTTCTGTCTCCTTCCCCACTTCAGACCCACGAGCTGGTCTTCAGCCAGTGGCTTCACGGCTCTTATCAGTCCTGGCAGAGAAGTCGCAGCTGCCTGCCAGAGTTCAAACAAATGACTCATGTAGCAAGACTTTCAGCTCTTTTTGAAACGGTTCAGCTAAACTTTTGCTTCCCGTGGAGTGAGAGCAGTCCCAAAGCTCCTTATATATCCTGTGGATATATGTGGAGCCCCACCCTTCCTTTTGATGACGCCGCCTCTCTAATCTTCTGAAGTGCGGGTCAAGCCAAGCTTGATTATTATTATTAGCAGCTGGGTCTGAAGGCGTAGCCTGGGGAAGGGAGGAATCAGGGGATGACGGCCTCATTACGTCCTCCGACTGGTCTGGTTCTGGCTCCTGGAGCCGAGCCAAAGGAATCGGTGCTCCCTCAAGGTAAGCCTTACCGGCCCTTCCCCCTCACTCTCAGAGTCACTTTCGGGCATGGGGCCAGGTTCGGGGGCTGGAGCCACAACACCTATGGTACATGTGCCAGAGGCGGCACACAGTGTCCCTCTCTGACGGCAAACGAGCCAGTCGCCCCAGTTCAGCTCCACTGCGCAAGTACATGCACCTCCCACCGGCCATCTGGTCTTTGGGTCTCTGCTGCACATGCATGGGGGTCCGGGAGAGCAGGCCATGTGGAGGGGCCGCATGCGCATGTGCAGTGGGTGGGGCAGGGGTGAAATGTAAAATTTGTTACAGTGGGTTCTGTGGGTGTGGCTTGGTGGTGGTGGGGTAATGTGACTGGGTGGGCGTGGCCAACTTTTTCTTCCTTTTATTTTTAAAAGCATTTTTTTTCTACAACCTCTTTGGTGGAAAAAGAAATAGTATTTGTGATGCATTTTTGAATGTTCAGTTGACTGAGTTTCATGCTTAATGAACAAAATAAATAAATAAGTGAAGAAGAGGAGGAGGAGGAGGAGGAGGAGGAGAAAGAGGAGGAGGAAGAGGAGGAGGAGGAGGAAGAGGAGGAGGAGGAGGAGGTGGTCATTGGACAGCATCCACATATAAAACAGAACCTGAAAACTGAGGTTTTTAGTAATTACACATATGTGTTATTACTAGCCAAAACATTGTAATCTTTATTTACCATTCATTCCTCCGTATTTTATTGGTCAGAGTCGGGCAAAGCCGAAGCTGTGACATCCAATTTACAGTCCAAAAATGTTGTATATCTCACTAAATTCTACGTGGGCTTCGCCACCTCTCCCGTACCTCGCTGTCACATCTCTGCCCCGTTCATCTTTTCCTTTCCTTTCCTTTTGTTTTGTTTTCTTTTGTTTTGTCTCTCACCCGCCCCCGCCCCGCCCTAAATAAATAAATAAATCACCGGGCTCCGATTGTGCCCTTTCTGATTGGTTCCTGCCGTTTTCTTCCTTTCTTTCACGATTGTCTTTTCCTGCTCGGTGGGGGCGGGGGCGTGGTTAAGCGTTGGAACGCTGAGTCTGAGCGTTCCAGAACCGGACGGTCTGGCTTCTCAGGCGCCACGCTGATTGGTTGCCACGCTCCCCCCCCCCACATCAAAGAGAGGGCGTGGAACGTTGGAGAGTTCGTGCGTTCCAGAGATACTTTCTCCTGTCCTCTTTTAGTCCTCTGGTCTTCTCGCCGCGGAGATCGCAGAGATCGCGAATCCGTAAAGAAAAGAAAGGGAAGGGAAGGGAAGGGAAGGGAAGGAAGGAAGGAAGGAAGGAAGGAAGGAAGGAAGGAAGGAAGGAAGGAAGGAAGGAAGAAAGAAAAAGGCATTTGATTGTGCATCTCTATTCTCTGAACTTACTCTGAACTTAAAAACCGCCGGGGACTTCACCGGATCTGGTTTCCAGCCGGGTTCCAGTGGATCTCTTTCGTTAGAACTTCAAATTTCAGGGGTTGCAACCACCCGCCTTGCTCTTCTGGGTTCCTCCCAGCGGACTGGAGAGAGACTGGATCTTTGAAGTGGCCCCTTGGGATCGCAGGGATAGAGAGAGCGGCCGAGGCCGCCTGGGTTTGGAGCGGAGCCAAAGAAGTCACAAGAAGGTAGGTTGGGAATTGGGTTTGGCTCGTCCGCCGATCTCCGCCCCGCGGCTGCTTTCAGAGTGAAGAGTGAGGCGCGCAGGTTAAGCGTAACTTTTCAACTTTGCACTACCGCTGGGGAAGTTGGAGTTGGGGTGGGGGAAGGAAAATAGAATAGATTTTTTTTTATTGGCCAAGTGTGATTGGACACAGAAGGAATTTGTCTTTGGTGCATATTCTCTCAGTGTACATAAAAAGACCAGATACATTCATCAAGAATCATAAGAATAGAATAAAATAGATTAGGCTAGACTAGACTAGAAGAATAGAATAGAATAGAATAGAATAGAATAGAATAGAATAGAATAGAATAGAATAGAATAGAATAGAATAGAATAGATTCTTTATTGGCCAAATGTGATTGGACACACAAGGAATTTCTCTTTGGTGCATATGCTCTCAGTGTACATAAAAAGACCAGATACATTCATCAAGAATCATAAGAATAGAATAAAATAGACTAGGCTAGACTAGACTAGACTAGACTAGACTAGACTAGAAGAATAGAATAGAATAGAATAGAATAGAATAGAATAGAATAGAATAGAATAGAATAGAATAGAATAGAATAGAATAGAATAGGATTCTTTATTGGCTAAATGTGATTGGACACACAAGGAATTTCTCTTTGGTGCATATGCTCTCAGTGTACATAAAAAGACAAGATACATTCGTCAAGAATCATAAGGTAGAACACTTAATGATAATCATAGGGTACAAATAAGCAATCAAATCATATTAGGAAACAGTCAACATAAATCATAAGGATACAAGGAAAAAGGGGATTTAAATACAAGGCATTCCAGTCCCATCCCTTCCTCCCTCCTCCCCTCCTCCACACCATAAAGTTCCAACTTCATCAGATAGAATTCTTATGCGGAGCTACTGAGCTGTTGAAAGATTCTCTCTTTTTCTTTGGAAAGGTACAGAAATAACCGGGATGGGGTGGGTGGGCGACCTGAGTGGGGTATTGTGCACAAGTATATCCCAAAGGTATCCTTCGCTTAATCCTCCGGGGAAAGACTGAAGGCAAATGAGGTCCAGGCAGAAGAAGAACATCATGTCTTCAAAACCTTAAGGGACTGGTTTGGACAAAACACAGCAACACTTTTTCATGTGGCTGTTGACAAAAATAGGATCGCCAACGTCCGATGATGGATATGGCACAAGAAGAAGACACCTAAAGGCACCTGGACTTCATTTTTTCCCTAAAAACATTTCGCTTCTCATCCAAGAAGCTTCTTCAGTTCTGACTGAATGGATGCTCTTCCAGCAGCCAGAACTGAAGGAAGCTTCTTGGATGAGAAGCGAAACCTCTTCAAGGAAAAACCATGTCCAGTTGCCTTTTGAAAAAAGCACCTTTGGGACAACCATGATCTGGGTGATTGAGAATCTCCAGAGACATGGTGCACATGTATGTTCATACAGATGTGATAGGCATCTGTAGGGGGTGAACAGTGCCCAAGAAATATTCTTTGACTATGAAGAATCACAAAACGGCCATTCGGTATAGGGTTCTGTATAGTTTAAATGCTTTCATCTGATTTTATAATGTACAGCTAGTCCTCGACTTACAACCACAATTGAACCCCCACATTTCTAGTGCTAAGTAAGACATTTGTTAGGTGAGTTGAAGTCCACAAGTCTTAAAAGTTGCCAAGGTTGGAGACTCCTGGACTAGAGCATCACCAGCAAAATAGGAAGGAACGTAATACATAACAAAGGCTTCAGCGACCACTCTGTTGAGATTGAGCATTCATTTAATGGGTTCTAGACAATTTATGACCCATTGGGTTGTTGTTTCAGAGATACGTATTTCCTTAAACAGAGAAACAAAATTAACACAGTTGGGGGGGGGGGGGAAGCAGCGGCAACAGGACTGACTTCTGACTTCCTGCTGGCTTGCCCAGTGACGTTCCTTGTAGGAAAACTGGCAGGGAGCATTGGAAATGTTGACCGGATGACCTCACCCCATTCCTAAGAGGACCATAAGAGCACAAACGTGCCTACCGTTCCTGTCCTATTGTTTTTCTTTTTCTTCTTCCTATATATATACTTATACCTCCTAATATTTACTTATATATATGTTTATATACTATATAATCTTTTTATATGATACTTATATATATTGTTGTGACAAAATAAATAAAATAAAATAAATGACCACGGGAATGCAGCAGCATTAAAGTGGCCACCTTTGAATTCCAGGGGAGTCATGGGGTTTTAGGTCTTTGGGTGCATTCTTTAACTTAGTTCATTTGAGGTATATCGATTCAAAAATGGTTGCCTTAAGATGCATCAGTTCACCCAGTTGAAGGTTACGAACAACCAAACAGACACGAGAGCGTTAGTGGTACATAGACATTGTGAAGTAGAGAGCTTGCTTTGTGAGTCGCATTTTTCCACTGGCAGAGAGACGCCAGGAACGAGAGAGTGGGACGAGAACGGCATACAATGGTTGAATTGACTGTGAAATGAAAAAAAAAGTGTCAGCTGAGGAAAGATGGACAGAGGAATGGGTTTTTCATAATCAGAGGGTTAAAATCCAAATATCCTGCAAGGCTGAGCTGTGAGAATAGGAATCCCTGCCCAATTTAGAGTTACGAACTTCTATTTTTTCCCCCTCTACTTTTTCCTATTATTTTGAAATAATGGCAGAATTTGGCACAAATAGCTAGGCCTCCGCAGAAAGGAGTTGGGGCAGGGGTGAAATGCTCCTGGTTCAGCTGATCTGGTAGTGACGATGGTGGGTGGTTCGGAGAACTGGTAGAAAAATCCCTGCCCCCACCCCCGCCCATGCCCAACTAATCGCCCGCTTGCTAGCTTACCGCTTCTTTCTGGCTCGCACGCTTTTTCCGCCCGAATGGTAGGAATAGGTTGTAAAAAAATGCTTTTAAAAGGTTTTTAAAAAAGGCTCTGACGATCACAGCTGAGCCACACAATCGTCAGAGCCTTTTTTTTTACTTTTAAAAGCATTTTTAACAACCTGTTCAGCAAATAGGTTGTAAAAAAAATGCTTTTAAAAATAAAAAAAAAAGATCGCGCGTCATAGCTGATTACACACCCACCCGCTGTTCTACTTACCCCATGCCTTCTTTTGGTGTGCACTGCACACGCCCGCACACATCGCATTTGGTGCATGGTATGCACTGCGCGTGCATGTATGCAGTGCGTGTTTGGTGCCCAGCGCGCATGCGCAGCCAGCAAACCGGTTGGGGCCACTCAAAGAAGAAGGTTTTTCAAGCATTCTCCTTCTTTGCAGTTTGATCTCCGATGAATCACAAATTAATCTGTAGAGGCTAACTTTTGGCAGATAACCCAACGGCTCCCATCGATTGGAGCCGGAAGTTCCCGAAGAAGTAAGTGGCTTTTTAAGTTAGTTCTAGACCAGGGGTGTCAACTCAAGGGCCAGATCCGGCCTGCGGGGTGCTTAGATCTGGCCCACCGGGCCACCCTGGAAGCAGTAAAGGACCAGCCTGTGGTCCCACTGCCAGCGAAAACGGAGCTCGGGAGGGCTGCATGCGGCCCTCCAGAACTCCGTTTTGGCCGGCAGAGGGTTGCAGGAGGCCGTCGCAGCTGAAAACGGAGCTCGTGAGGGCCGTGGGCGGCATTCCAAAGTTTCATATTTACTGGCAGAAGGTTGCAGGAGGCCGTCGCAGTTTTAAAAAATGGAGTTTACGAGGGCCGCAGGCTGCACTTCCATTTTCACGGGTTGCAGGAGGCTGTCGTAACTGAAAATGGAGCTCGGGAGCTGGTTTTCACTGGCAGAGCCCACGGGCCGCCCCAGTGATGTCGAGCTGGCCGTGCTCACCCTGGAAACATACACCCCTCAAGGTCAAGCACAAACCCTCAATGAAATTGAGTTGGACACCCCCTGTTCTCGACCTTTATTCTAGCGATTCCCTCTCAGTCCCGCTTGGCTCCTGAGGTTTCTTCAGAAGCTAGTAGAATTGCAGAGCAGAGAGAAAGGGATTCTCCACCCCCACCCCCATCTCCCCAGGGAAGGTGGAGTGATAAATACTCTTAGTCATTCTGCCCAAGTGACATGCAGAGATGCCAGGGTTTCCTTTCTTGACTCATCCTCTGATTTCTGAGCTAATAGCAACCACCCTTTTCTCTGGAATTAATTCAAAGACATTATTACGTTAGACAAAACAACTAAGGATTTGTTCAGGCCTTCGTTTCTGAGTTGGCTTCTTGGATCGGGTATTCTTCAAGCTTGGGTTTTCAAGTCAAGTGAGAAGAGTCCTCAGGCTGTTTTCCTGTGGCTCCTTTAAGTAAAGGTAAAGGTTCCTCTCGTACATGCGTGCTAGTCGTTCCCGACTCTAGGGGGTGGTGCTCGTCTCCGTTTCAAAGCCGAAGAGCCAGCGCTGTTGGAAGATGTCTCTGTGATCATGTGGCCGGCATGACTCAACACCAAAGGCACACGGAACGCTGTGACCTTCCCACCAAGGTGGCCCCTATTTTTCTACTTGCATTTTTTTACATGCTTTCGAACTGCTAGGTTGGCAGAAGCTGGGACAAGTAACGGGAGCTCACCCCGTTACGCGGCACTTGGGATTCGAACCGCTGAACTGCCGACTTTTCCGATCGACAAGCTTAGCCACTGAGCTACCATGTCTCCTTTGGCTCTTTTAGGACCATGAGACAATTCCTCCCAGAGGCATTAAAACACACAATTTGTTGCTCTGTGCCTTGCACAAAGCTCAGACCTCTTGGGAGTTTCTGAGGTTTATTTCCTTTTTACAGCAAATTTCTGGATTCTTATGGACCGAAGACAACAGGGACAGTTTTGGAGCAAACCAGGACCGAGATAAAACAAAAATAAAGAGTTTCTGCAGAGAGATTGTGGTTGTGGAATTGGCATAGATGGAGAACTCTTCTTTGAATTGCAGCATCCCTTCCCCTGGGGGAAGCCAGATTCACTTAACAACCGTGTCGCTAGCTTAACAAGTGCAGTGATTCATTTAAGAAATGTGGCAAGAAAAGTCATAAAATGGCAAAAAACTCACTTAACAAATTTCTCACTTAGCAACGCAAATTTTGGGCGCAATTGTGGTCGTAAATTGAGGACTACCTGTAAAATAATCTGACATAAGAAGTCAGATTATTTTAGCAGAGAAGGCCAACTTTTATATCTACTCTTCCCTGCAAAATATATCTGCATACAATTCTTTGAAATGATGTAGCCCTTTTAAGCAGCGGTAAGATACATACGTTTATCTTAAATATAAATATGTTTAACGGTAAGATAAATATAAAAATTAGGGACACGGTGGCTCAGTGACTAAGACGCTGAGCTTGTCAATCGAAAGGTCGGCAGTTCAGCGGTTCGAATCCTTAGTGCCGCGTAATGGAGTGAGCTCCCATTACTTGTCCGAGCTTCTGCCAACCTAGCAATTCGAAAGTAGGTAAAAAAAAAATGCAAGTAGAAAAATAGGGACCACCTTTGGTGGGAAGGGAACAGCATTCCGTGCGCCTTTGGCGTTGAGTCATGCCAGCCACATGACCATGGAGACGGCTTCAGACAGCGCTGGCTCTTTGGCTTTGAAACGGAGATGAGCACCTCCCCCTAGAGTGAGGAACAACTAGCACCTATGTGCGAGGGGAACCTTTACCTTTACCTTAAGATAAATAACTGGGTTTTTATTTGTTTGGTGAACAGATATGGTCACCATTTCACCTAGCTATCTCACCCTTTGGATAAGGAGCTACAAGAGATTTATTTTTTTTTCTTTCTGTTCATATCTTTTTGAGATAGGGAGGAGGCTTAGCTGCAGATAAGGCGTTGTAAGTTTGCAACTCCTGTGGAACAAAATAATAATCCAAGCCCAATTTACACAAAGCCATCCTTTAGAATTCCATTTCAACACACTGGGCTCATTCATCCAAAGGTCAGCCTATGAACGAAACCTGAAAGAATACATAATATTCGAACGAAGGGGGAAAAAATGCACATTCAAATTCCAGTAGCTTGTCGAGCTATCATTGGAGTCAGCCTAGATTTTTGTGTAATAAGCTTGAATAAATCTTCTGAGCTTGCAATTTAATGAAGAGTCCTCATCCTTTGTGCCCGACAAGAGATATTTTGAGCTTCTAAACAGACACCGCTTACCCAGCACTGGATTCAAAACATAGTTCACATAGTCCTCGACTTACGACCACAATTGAGCCCCCTCCCCCCAAAAAATTCTGTCGTTGAGTGAGACATTTGTTGAGTGACTTTTGCCCCATTTTATGACTTTTCGGCTGTTAAGCCAATCACTGCAGTTGATAAGTTACTAACCCGGTTGTTAAGTGAATCTGGCTTCCCCATTGCCTTGTCAGAAGGTCACTAAAAGTGATCGCATGACCCTGGGACCCAGCCAAGGTCATAGGTACGAACCCGTTGCCAAGCGCCTGAATTTTAATCCCATGATTGTGTGGATGCTGCAAAAATTGTACATTTGGAAAACGGTCGTAAGTATGAACCAGTTGCCAAGCATTTGAATTTTGATCACATGGTTGTGGGGATGCTACGATGGTCATAACTATGAAAAAGCGGTTGTAAGTCCCTTTTTTCAGGGCAGTCGTAACTTTGAACGATCGCTAAATGGTTGTTGTAAGTTGAGGACTTTCTGTATTCTAATGTCGTGTCCCACTCCTCCGCTGACGGCCGGGTCAGGGAAATCCGAATCAGGCTTGCCTCTGCAGCTCTGCCCAAAGTCCTAGCAAAGTCCTCAGAGCAGGCAGGAGACCAGAAAGTGACTTCAGCAAGATAAGTTCGACTTTGCCTGACTCAGAGACTGCCAGAAAGCAGATCCTTTATATAGGCCATGGGGTGTGGCTCCATGACTCAGCACTCATTAAGGCCTGCCCCTCCCTTCCTTCTGTTGCCTCCGCCTATCCAGTCTTCTGATGCGAGGGTCACTCCAATCAGCAGCTGTTGGAAATAAACTTTCCTCAGGCTCACATGCTGTGGAGGAGGGGGAGGGGTCTAGCTGCTCCGTTTGCCTGGGCATGGAGCCAGGGCTGGGGCCAGGGGGTGCTCCCTCCTCTGCAGCCTGCTTGGGCATGGAGCCAGGACTGGGGCCGGGAGGCATACATTCCTCCGTGTTCGGGAGCAGATAAGAAGGCCCCGGCTGCTGTGAGAGCGGGCAAGACACAACATCTAAAGTAAGCCTTGCGTGATGACTGGGTTGGGGGTTGCTGGGTTGGAGGATGCTGGGGGATGCTGAAAAGGTTCTAACTGTAAAAAAAAAAATGGTCATAAATCACTTTTTCCAATGCTGTTATAACTTTGAACGGTCACTAACTGAACTGTTGTAAGTCGAGGACTACCTAAACTGCATGATGATGATATATTTTAACCTTGGTTTGTTGAATAAGCAATAAGGCCTGGGACCTTCTGAAAAGCCTCCGCAGCCTGAAATTTGTATAATTCGTCTACTGTCATTCTTAGCAATAGTTATGCTGGATGGGAGGAAGATAAAGGTAAAGGTTCCCCTGGCACATATGTACTAGTCATTCCCGACTCTAGGGGGCAGTGCTCATCTCCGTTTCGAAGCTGAAGAGCCAGCGCTGTCTGAAGACGTCTCCGTGGTCATATGGCCGGCATGACTCAACGCCAAAGGCGCACAGAATACTGTTGCCTTCCCACCAAAGTTGGTCCCTATTTTTCTACTTGCTTTTTTAACGTGCTTTCGAACTACTAGGTTGGCAGAAGCTGGGACAAGTAATGGGAGCTCACCCTGTTACACGGCAGCACTAGGGATTCCAACCGCTGAACCGCCGACCTTCCGATTGACAAGCTCAGCATCTTAGTCACTGAGCCGCCGCAGCCCTTAGGAGGAAGATATGGAAGTTGAAATTACCAGAGTCAAAGGATGTATACAGCAGGAAAAGTTGTACTAAGCCATAGCCGTATTAACCATAATGCAACTCATGTGCAAGCGTGTGACTTCAATTTTTTTTCTGCAAATATATATATAGATATTCCTCTTTTACTTTCAAAACACTCAGTTTTGAAGGGGCTGTGGTCTTTGGGTTGTTGGGTTTTGTTGTTGTTTTTTCCCAGCATTGATTGGCGCCTCAAACTCAAAGAGACTAGTTATTGCAAAAGAAAACCTTTCTTACAAAACCTTTCAAAACCACGCTTTTGGATTGGCTAAAAGCGACAGCAATAGTTCCTTGAATTTTGCTACGCGATTCTGCAGGCCCTGGGAAGGAAGCCCCGCTGAAGAGGGGGAAGTGTTATTTCGAAGAAAGAACACATCGGACTCTGTTGTGAAAGAGCCTCTTTTAGCACTTCAAGATCTCTGCGGAAGTTCAAGCCAAGAAACGGCTGCTCTCTTGCTTTAAAGTATACCTTTCCAGAAATGTAAATGAAGGTTGAAGTCTTTGAAAAGCATTGTTTGGGGAGGAGAATAATTGCTTGCCTGTAATTGAAGAGCTGGACTGTTTAAGTCAATTCCTGCAAATGATTTCCAGAAGGTGAATAAAATAATTATCTGCTATGGCTTCTAAATCCATTTTGCAAAATTTCCTTCCTACCTTCCTTCCTCTTTCTTTCTTTCTTTCTCTTTCTATTCCCTTCCTTCCTTCCTTCCTTCCTTTTTCTTTCCTCCTCCCTTCCTTCCTTCCTTCCTTCCTTTTTCTTTCCTCCTCCCTTCCTTCCTCTCTTTCTCTTTCTCTTTTTCTTTCCTCATTCCTTCCACTTTCTTTCTTTCTTTCTTTTTCTCTCCCCTCCTTCCTTCCACTTTTTCTTTCTTTTTCTTCTTTCTTTCTTTTTCTCTTTCCTCCTTCCTTCCTTCCTTCCTTTTTCACTTCCTTTCTTTTTTTTCCCCTTTTCTAAATTTCCCAAGTATATCCCCTTGCTAAAAAAATACTGTCTCATTTTTGTGTGTGTGTGTGTGTATTTGCCATGGAAGAATTTTGCAAGTTTCTGGGCAACCTCCTCTTATCAATTATTCCATCAGGATGACTTTTCAATTTAATCTTTTGCCCACTTCTTTTAGATGAATGGACTTATAACCATTAATTTGGGGGTGTTCAACCGTTGCGGGGAGCCAAAACCACTTCTAGCTGCACTCCCAAACAAGGATGAAGTCAGAACAAAAATTAAATCAAAACGCAACCTAACTTTAAAATTAAATTAATCCCCCTTCTCCTTTCGCCGTCCATCTTTCCCAACATCGGGGTCTTTTCCTAGGAGTCTCATTCTCATCAGGTGAGCTTCAGCTTCAGTATCTGTCCTTCCAAAGAACAGGAAACCCTACACCACTTCGGACTAATGGTTATCCAACATCTTAAAAACTTCCAGTGTTGGAGCATTTACAGCTTCTGGAGGCAAGTTGTTCCACTGATTAATAGTTCTAACTGCCAGGAAATTTCTCCTTAGTTCTAAGTTGCTTCTCTCCTTGATTAGTTTCCACCCATTGCTTCTTGTTCTACCCTCAGGTGCTTTGGAGAACAGCCCGACTCCCTCTTCTTTGGGGCAGCCCCTGAGATATTGGAACACTGCTATCATGTCTTTTCATAAGACTAAACATACCCAGTTCCTGCAACCATTCTTCATATGTTTTATCTTCGAATCCCCTAATCATTCTTGGTTGCTCTTCTCTGCAATCTTTCTAGAGTCTCCACATCTTTTTTTACATCGTGGCTACCAAAACTGGGTGCAGGATTCCAAGTGTGGCCTTACCAAGGCATTATAAAGTGGTATTAACACTTCACGTGATCTTGATTCTATCCCTCTGTTTATGCAGCCTAGAACTGTGCTGCCTTTTTTTGGCAGCTGCTGCACACGGCTGGCTCACATTTAAATGGTTGTCCACTAGGACTCCAAGTTCCAAGAGAATGGTATTATTTCTCAATCCCTTGAATCGGTTCCTTTCATGGGACGGAAACCTTCACGTTGCTGGAAACCTCTTGGAAAAAAAAAAACAACCCATCAGCAAAAACGGCCTGTGAGAATCATGAAAGCTTGGCTGCTTTTTACAAGGACAAATTCCCACTTCAAATGAGCCAAGAGGTTAGAGGTGCTGCCGGTTTTTGTTTTTTCCCATCCTGCTGGAGTGCGTTAAAAAACAACAACATTATAGCTGTAAAGGAAAGAGCAGGGGGAAGGGGGAAAAAAGGCTTGGCAAGCTTTATTGTGGCTTTTTTGTTTCTCTTGAAATGAACATGGTTTCATTTCAAATGAGCAAAGGGAAACTAATCAGTCCTGACAAACAAACTGGTTCTGAAAGCCAGTTTTGGGCTAGTGGTTAAGGCACCAGGCTGGCTGGGTGACTTTGGGCCATTCTTTGTCTTTCAACCCAACCACCTTACAGGGAGAAAGAAAGAAAGAAAGAAAGAAAGAAAGAAAGAAAGAAAGAAAGAAAGAAAGAAAGAAAGAAAGAGAAGAAAAAGAAAGAGAGGGAGGGAGGGAGGGAGGGAGGGAGGAAGGAAGGAAGGAAGGAAGGACAACAAGAACTCTATGTTGTACCCAATGACTATCATTAAGTGTTGTACCTTAGAATTCTTGACAAATGTATCTTGTCTTTTTATGTACATTGAGAGCATATGCACCAAGACAAATTCCTTGTGTGTCCAATCACACTTGGCCAATAAAAAATTCTATTCTATCTATTCTATTCTATGAAAGGGAGGAAGGAAGGAAGGAAGGAAGGAAGGAAGGAAGGAAGGAAGGAAGGAAGGAAGGAAGGAAGGAAGGAAGGAAGGAAGGAAGGTGGGTGCATGGCACTGATTTTTAGAGAATAGAATACAGATTAGAGGGGTCAAGTTATTTTTCCAAAGCACCTGAAGGCCAGACAAGGAATAATGGATGGAAACTGAACAAAGAGAGATTCAACCTAGAAATAAGGAGAAATTTTCTGACAGTGAGAGCAATCAACCCATGGAATAGAAGTTGCCTTCCGAAGTCGTGGGAGCTTCATCCCTGGAAGCTTTCAAGAAGAGACAGGACTGACATTTGTCAGAAATGATATAAGGTCTTCTGCTTGAGCAGGGGTGGGTAGGTGGGTTCCAACTCTGTTAATCTGGTACGAGTGACTACATTTGTTCCAGTTTCAGTAAAGAGTTTCTTCTTCTTCTTCTGTTTGCCAAATTGTAGATCTCGAAAAGTTATGAAAATTATGAAACTTTCACCCAGGGTAAGGAGAGCTAAATTCTATTGAATGCCAAATCCGTTGCAACTCAAGACTTACCACTGCAAATACATTTCTACTCTCCAGGACAAAAGTCATAGCTGGCTGGCATATGGTTGTGAGCCGGATATAACGAACCACAAGATTGAGATTACGCTGTAGGTTAGCTTTTTCTTGGTTAAAACCTTATTGTTCTGCTTCTTAACTTTCTCAAGATGACGATGTCCCTATTACACTCTGTATACTTACCACTTAGGGATGTAACATTCACAAAAGTCTCTTTTTAAAAAAACGCTTATTTACACACAATCATTGTAGATAAGTATCCTGCCCCCATATGACCTTTGTGTTTCTTTGTGATAGACCAGTTATATTAGTGATTGTATTTGTCTCTGGAAGAAAAATATGGGAACGTTCTCTGTGAACTTCAATTTACCTTTGTTCAGGAGGAAATGACTCATATATATATTTTTTCCCATATCTAAGGGTGTTTTTCTTGAAACCAGCGCTGTTAAGCTCAGTTTAAGCAAACCAAATGTGACATCTAAGTCCCTTAAGCTTGCATATTGGACTGCCTAATGAAGTTTGCTGAGGGTCTTATGGGATTATTACATGGAAAAATACTTTGGAGAGGATCCCATTTTAGAAATCTTATATTGGGGGTGGGGGACAATCTGTGAATGAGCCCCCCCTTTTAAAAACAAACGAACAAGGAACTCTTTCGTAGCCGAAGAAAAGTAGAACAATGTCTCTTTATTAATTTTCTCTCTCTCTGCTGGACGTTCTTGAATCACAGGAAAACATGTAGTTTTCCGTCCATAGTTGAGGAAGAGAAACACCAAAAGATACTGGCGGTTATGTAGATTTGTTCTGTACAGGCTTATGACCGCAACTGAGCCCCAAATCCCAGATTGCTAAGCGAGAGGGTTGTTAAATTGAGTTTTGACCTTTCCTGACACAGTTGATAAGTGAATCACAGCAGCTGTGAAGTTAGTGACAGAGTGGTTAAGTGAATCTGGTTTCCCCATTGGCTTTCTGCTTGTCAGAGTCACAAAAGGTGATCAACTGACCCTAATACAAGGCAGCCGTCATAAATCTGAACCAATTTTTAAACAGATGAACAGAGTTGGAAGGGACCTTGCAGGTCATCTAGTCCAGGGGTCTCCAACCTTGGCAACTTTAAGACTTGTGGACTTCAACTCCCAGAGTTCCTCAGCCAGCAAAGCTACTTGTGGACTAAGCTACTAGCCAGCAAGGCTACTTGTGGATTACAACTCTGGGAGTTGTAGTCCACAAGTCTTAAAGTTGCCAAGGTTGGAGACCCCTGATCTAGTCCAACCCTCTGCCCAAGCAGGAGACCCTACGTCTGCCTCTACCTAGGATCAAACTCACAACCTCTTGATTGTGAGGCAAGAGCTCCACTTGTAGGCCACAGCAGCTGGCCGTAAGTGTTGCTAAGTGTCCGACTGAAAAACTGTAGTGGCGCACATGGTTAGAATGCAGTATTGCAGGCAAACTCTGAATTCCACTGCCAGCAGTTCGATCCTGACCGGCTCAAGGTTGACTCAGCCTTCCATCCTTCCGAGGTGGATAAAATGAGGACCCAGATTGTTGGGAGCAAGAGGCTGACTCTGTAAACTGCCTAGAGAGGGCTGTAAAGCGCTGTGAAGCGGTATATAAGTGCTAATGCTGTTGCTCATCCATCCATCCATGATGAGCAGAGGTTAGAATGCAGTCCTGCAGGTTAACTCTGCCGACTGCCTGCAGTTCAATCCTGACCGGCTCAAGGTTGACTCAGCCTTCCATCCTTCCGAGATGGGTAAAATGAGGACCCAGATTGTTGGGGGCAAGAGGCTGACTCTGTAAACTGCCAAGCGAGGGCTTTAAAGTACTACAGAGCATTATAAGTCTAAGTGCTATTGCTATTTTGTTCACCTGACCATAGGGATGCTGCAACAGTTATGAGTGTGAAAAACAGTCGTAAGTCACTTTTTTCAGGGCCGTGGTAACGTTGGTCACTAAACGAATGGTGGTAAGCTGAGGGCTCCCTCGTATAGATTCTGTTCTTGTCTTAACCTTAAAAGTTACACTCCAAGGGATGATTCAGAAAAGAGTTTCATTATCGTGTTACTGTAAAAACAGGTTGCTTTTTGAAATCCTGGATCTTGCCCATGGTGAAATCAGCTTTTAAAATATTTTTCATGGTTTGATGACACTGTAGAACAGGGGTGTCAAACTGGATTTCTTCAAGGGCCGGATCAGGGAGATGGGATGGATGCCTCCTGCAGATCTTGCCAGCCAAAATGTTGCGTGGGGAGGCTACGTGAGCCACCCACACACAACAGTGGTGAAATCTGAACCAGTTTGCCACCAGTTTGCTAGCCGTGCATGCATGCTGTGTGACGAATGTGCACTGTGTGCAGATGCGCATTGCGCACCAAACACACTGCACGTGCACATGCACAATATGCACCAAAATGAGGCTTAGGAAGGTAAGTAGAACAGCAGGGAGGGGATCAGCTGTGCCGCACAATTTAGCTTCACTAGAAAGCAGGATCTCCTGCTTTCTAGCAAAGCTAAACCCTGCGGCACAGCTGATCATTGGAAATACCAGTTCGGAGGAACCGGTAGCTTTTTAAACTACCGATTCAACTGAACTGGTAGCTAACTACAGGTTTGCCTGAACTGGTAGCTTTTTTAACGACTGGTTTGCCTGAACTGGTAGTTTTTATCACTACCGGTTTGCCCGAACTGGAGCGAACTGGTAGCATTTCATCCCTGACCTGCACCTGGTTTTGGCTGGCAGAATGTTACAGGAGGCATGGGGGGGGTGGGGTTTAGGCACCACTAGCCGGTCCTTTGCTATTTCCAGGCCAGTCCCACAGGCCAGATTTAAGCACCCCCGTGGGCCAGATCCGGCCTGAGGGCCTTGAGTTTGACACCCCTCCTGTAGAAGAAATGATACCTGGTCTTGTCATTTAATCTTTGGGTTCTTTTGCAGGTAACTTCTCAAGATGGTTGATTATCTGGCTAATACGGAGATCAACAGTCAACGGATTGCGGCAGTGGAAAACTGCTTTGGGACCTCCGGCCAGCCCTTAACTGTGCCAGGAAGGGTCCTTTTGGGCGAAGGGATTTTGACCAAAGAATGCCGTAAGAAAGCCAAGCCCCGGATTTTCTTCCTTTTCAACGACATCCTGGTGTACGGCAGCATTGTGATCAACAAACGGAAGTACAGCTGCCAACACATCATCCCACTGGATGAAGTCACTCTGGAGATTCTCCCGGATACCTTGCAGATGAAGAACCGATGGATGATCAAGACCTCCAAGAAGTCCTTTGTGGTTTCGGCAGCCTCGCTGACCGAGCGCAAAGAGTGGGTCAGTCACCTGGAAGAATGCATTCGACACCTTTTGTCCAAAACGGGACAACAGCCCCCGACAGAATACGCAGCCCCCTGGATTCCCGATAAGGCAACGGATATCTGTATGCGTTGCACCCACACGAAGTTCTCGGCGCTCGTCCGAAGGCACCACTGCCGAAAGTGTGGCTTCGTGGTGTGCGGCGACTGTTCCCGCCAGCGTTTTCTCATGCCTCGACTATCCTCCAAACCGTTGAGGGTTTGCAATCTTTGCTACAAGCAGCTGATGGCCAAAAAGAAGGAATCTGGAGACGAGGCAAAGCCACTTCATTCTCCACTGCCTGGCTACGAAGTTTCTAGCGGGGATGAGAGTGACAGGTCCGACGAAGACAAACTGGAACAGTGGCCAGCCGAGACAGAATTTTACACGTCAGATATGAGCTGGTCATCTTTCCACAGCTAATTGCTCCATGGACTTCTTCTCTTTAAAAGCCATCGCACTTTTCACAATGACGGAAAAGACTGGATCGTTCATGGACTGGCGAGAGAACTAACTTCATACTCCGCTCCATCTGTTTTTTGTTTTAGGAATAACCGAGAAGAACTATCCTCAAGCCAATTTGTAAACTTTTGATGGGGTCCTCTAAGACTGAGTCATTCTTCTTGAAGTTCTAAATTGGATTTAAAAAATATATATTGTGTATTTTCGAAAAATGTTGGTCCTCTGTATTTAATTTTGAAGATAGTCAGCATCCGTACTCATCAAATGTTGAATTTCCATCCTTGAAAATTCAGCAGAACTGCATGTAAAAATATCCCCAAGTTGTGTCTCTTGAAGAAATCCAATTTTTTATAAAAACCAAAATACGAGTTCTGGCAATCTAGAAATCAAAACAATAATTTCCAGAAGACCACTCAGTCTTGAAAATTGAGGGTAACTTGCATGAAGCACTAAATGGAAGTTATTTGATGAAATTTACAATAGTATTATATTTCAGAAACTGAGCTGTTTATTTAATTTTTTTAATCAACTTGAGATCCAGAAGAATTAAAAACTGACATTGCTTTGACTGCTTACTTTTGAGTAATTTTTTTTAAAAAAAAGCTTAGGGAACTGGGTTTAGATATTTGGAGTCCTTTTCCAGGTTATGCCCATACAACCCATGATACTGTGGTTTGTTTAATGACTTTTTCACTTGGACTGTTGTTGAACTTAACCAGTAAACCAAAGTTTAGTGCAATTTAGGAATACAACTAGTGACTTGTTTGTGATGAGCAGAGAATTTTGATAATTAATGATCTTTTATCACCCAAAGCAGAGGTCTTAGAACACTAAAAAAAAACTGAAAACTGAACAGAAAACTGATTTGTAGGCAGTATTGAATTATATTTATGAGAAAGAGCCAATTATTTTTAATAAGACAAGCATATTCTAAATTATGCTTTTAACATTTGCCTCCCGATAGAATAGTACCTATCTTAATAGAGTTGTCATTTAAAAACATACACTTTACATGCCACAGATATGAACTTTGGTGTTAAGAGATTATTATTGTATGAGTTTGCTTGTAAAGACCTTAATTCTGCTGATCAGCTGAAAGCACTTTCATTTTTCCAAATTGTATAGAAATATCAGATGTGGAAAGCCAAAGCAAAACAATAGCTTTGACCATCTAGAGCAGGGGTGTCAAACTCGCGGAGTCATGGCAGCATCATGTGACATATCAGGACTTTTTCCCTCTTCGCTAAACCGGGCATGGGTGTAGCCAGCGTGTGACACATCTGGCCTGCATGGTGGGAGTTTGACAGCCCTGATCTAGAGTAGGAATGGGGAACTATAGCATCTGTATAACCTGTGGATTTCAACTCCCAGAATTTCTGAGTCATCCATGCTGAGGAATCGAATGGATGGAGACAGAGAGAGAGAGAGAGAGGGAGGGAGGGAGAGAGAGAGAGAGAGAGAATGGATGGAGATAGATGCTAGATAGCTAGATGGATAGATGGATAGATAGATAGATAGATAGATAGATAGATAGATAGATAGATAGATAGATAGATAGATAAATGGATGAATGAATGATAGACAGACAGATAGATATAGATGATGGATGGATGGAAAGAGAGAGAAAGATAATGGATGGAGATAGATGCTAGATAGATAGATGGATGAATAGAATAGAATAGAATAGAATTGAATTGAATTGAATTGAATTGAATTGAATTGAATTTTATTGGCCAAGTGTGATTGGACACACAAGGAATTTGTTTTGGTGTATATGCTCTCAGTGTACATAAAAGAAAAAGGAAAGAAAAAAAAATACATCAAAGGTACAACATTTACAACACAAATGATGGTCATAGGTTGCAATTTAACCCTTAATGATAGCAACAAAAAGTTACAGTCATACAGTCATAAGTGGAAAGAGATTGGTGATGAAAACAATGAGAAGATTAATAGTATGAATGATAGACAGACAGATATAGATGATGGATGGATGGAGAGAGAGAGAGAGAGAAAGAGAGAATGGATGGAGATAGATGCTAGATAGCTAGATGGATGGATGGATGGATGGATAGATAGATAGATAGATAGATAGATAGATAGATAGATAGATAGATAGATAGATAGATAGATAGATAGATAGATAGATGATTGATAGGTAGGTAGATGGATGGAGATAGATAGATAGATAGATAGATGAGAGAGAGAGAGAGAAGAGATGATGGATGGAAAGAGAGAGAGAGGAGCTGAAATCCACAGGTCAGGGAAGGCAAACCAAAAAAAAATCATTTTGTCATAGCTGGTCCTTGCATGCTCCAATTCCCTAAAGCAGCCTTTCCATCTAGATAAACCCTCCAAACATCTTGGTCTTCCATCCCATAATTGTCACCCTGCTTTACCCACTGCCTCCTTGAACTCTGGGGTTCAGTTGTGATTGAACCCCACAGTTGGATTATGATTGAGGAGACAGTTCAACTGCGTTCTCAATCATAAGCCAAGAATCCTAAAGATAAATTAAAAACAGACCATCCTTTCTTTTACTGATGTCGAAATATTTTTTTCCCCAAGTCAGTCCATTAAAAAAAAAACACAACAATGACATTTTAATGAGGAACAGAACATCCTATTCCAATTGCAACGGTATTGGACCAACCACACCAATGAATTCAACAATATTTGTGGGGTTTTTTTTAACTTCTTTACCTCCCACCGAGAAGCGAAGAAGATTCTTGGATGAGAAGTGAAACATTTCCAAAGCTTGGGGGTGGGGGGGACAAAATCAAGAAAGTTTAGTTGCCTTTTGAAGAAAAAAAAATCCACCTTTGGGATGTTCCTAGGATGGTAGAGGGCAAATGCATAAAACTTGGCCCATGCACCGCTTTTGCAAAATCAAGGCATGGTCTTATTTAGATGCAAGATACCGTAGTATCTCTTGGAAACCCATTCAAACTTTCTTGTATTTTGCAATGCTGCTTTTTTTTTTTTAAATGCGCCACCCTGTGGCAAACCATAATTAAAAAGGCTTGCCACAGGATGGCACGTCCCGTGGCTATCTCTTGCCATGTCAAAGACAAATGCATCAAATGCATCCTCTATGCACACGCGATCAAATCGTAGAAAAAAAGCAGCGCACTTAAGATGAGCATCTCCTCCCTACACACACACACACACACACACACACACACACACACACACACACACACACAAAGGTGATCGTTGGGTAGAAAATGTGGCTTTGTGCAGAACAAAAACCAAAAGAAGAAAAAAATCGGAAATTGTCTCTTGAGAGTTGAAGGCTGAAGCTGCTGATGAAAGGAGGCAGGCCTATGTACAACTTATCAGTAATCAGATCAGCTAGCCACACTGTGCGCAGCAAGCTAAGGCTGAAAGGAGAACAGGTGTCTTGTCTTTTGTGTAGTGTTGAGACTCTTGTGGGTTTACAGAGTTTGGATGTATTCTACAAAAACCAAAAATGAATTAATTCAGCAAATGGGGTTAAAGCTGTGTGGAAGTGATGTCACGATGGGTGAAAGATAACAGGTAACTGACTTTTTTTTTCCCCTGAAGGCAAGCTGTTCCACTGGTTAATTGTCCTCACCATCAGGAAATCTCTGCTCAGTTCTAGGTTGCTTCTCTCCTTGGTTAGTTTCCACCCATTGCTTCTTGTCCTGCCTTCAGGTGCCTTGGAGAATAGGTTGACCCTCTCTTCTCTGGGGCAGCCCCTCAAATATTGGAACACTTGTTATGTCATTCCTACTCCTTCTTTTCACTAGACTAGACGTACCCGATTCCTGCAACTGTTTTTCCTATGTTTTAGGAATGATGCTTAAGACGTTTGGATGGCCACCCACCCCTGAATGCAGACATACCTCCTGTACAGTGGACTTTAAACAAGATAAACATGATTATTAACTTACCAAACTTGTTGTGATGTTTGCTCTCCATTTTACAAAAAGGATTGATTGCGCAACACGGTATTATTCTCCCTTAGTTCCAATGTTCCTACCGCCAAATTTATCTACAAGGCTACCATCCCCACCTAATGCTCCCTTAATCAGTTTTCAATGTTTTCATTGTCCCATCATATGTCTCAGCGTACTAAAAAGCAGAGACATCGCCCTGCCAACAAAAGTGTGTATAGTCAAGGCTATGCTTTTCCCAGTTGCAATGTATGGCTGTGAAAGTTGGACCATAAGGAAGGCTGAGCGTCAAAGAATTGAGGCCTTTGAACTCTGGTGCTGGAGAAAGACTCCTGCGAGTCCCTTGGACTGCAAGGCCAACCAGTCAGTCCTAGAGGAGCTCAACCCTGGCTGCTCTTTAGAAGGCCAGATCCTGAAGATAAAACTCAAAATACTTTGGCCACCTAATGAGAAGGAAGGACTCACTGGAGAAGAGCCTAATGCTGGGAAAGATTGAGGGCAAAAGAAGAACAGGACGATAGAGAACGAGATGACTGGATGGAGTCACTGAAGCAGTTGGCGTGAGCTTGGATGGACTCTGGAGGGTGGTGGAGGACAGGAAGTCCTAGAGGAACATTGTCCATGGGGTCGCGATGGGTCGGACACGACTTCGCAACTAACAACAACAATCATATCTCCCTTTATGAAGATGTCTTCCCCGTCCCCCAATTTCTTGTATGAGACAATGCGAAAGACCATTTTTCACTGCTCGATTTCTATGACAGGTAGTCCTTGACTTACCACCACAACCGAGCCACTTACCACAACTTATGTGAAACATTTGCTAAGTGAATTTTGCTCCATTGTACAGCCTTTCTTGGCACAGCTGTTAAATTAGTAACACGGTTGTTCAGTGAATCTGGCTTTTCCCCCATTGACTTTGCTTGTCAGAAGGTCACAAAAGGGGATCACGTGACCCTGGGACACTGCAACCGTCATAAATATGAGTCAGTTGCCAAGCTTCTGGAGTTTTGATCACGTGACCATGGGGATGCTGCAATGGTCGTTCAGTGAAAATGGTCATGTGTCACTTTTTCAGTGCCCTTGTGACTTTGAATAGTCACTAAATGAACTGTTGTAAGTTGAGGACTACCTGTATTTTCATTTGTTTTTTTTTTTTAAAACCCCAAACTATAAAACCTGAATGTTGGACTTTTAATATTCTTTGTTACTCCCAGATCTTTCTTCCTTATCTCCTCCTGTTAAAATGTTCTCAACTGAAGCCAACTTGGAGTTCAGGAAACCCAAGTTTAGCATCTCTAAAAGGAAGGGGAATAAGGATCATACAACCTTGGCAGTTCACAAATTAAAATTCAGCTTTATTTACATTTTATCTTCTGAGAAGATGAATCATTTTTTGGTTCCAAACTATTTCAACTTTTAACTCCTTCACTGTCTCAAAATTAAGGCAGAAAGAGATAAGTGGATAAGTGAAACTCCCCGTCTGAGAAATTCCAAGTAGTTTGACGTTGATCGTTCTAATGTGGCCAAGAGGACATCGTGTAGTTCAATCACAGTGCAGTTATCTATATTAGGTTTCTCCAACTTGGCATCCTGAAGATATGTTATCCACCAGCCTGTCTTTCTCACCCAAACAACATATCTGGGTAGGACAATTGGTCATAGATCCCATCCTTGTAACTGGGAAGGAAAGGCTGATGATACCTGTGCAGCCTCTGGTGGCTCAACAGACTAATGCAGTCTGTTATTAACAGCAGCTGCTTGCAATTACTCCAGGTTCAAGTCCCACCAGGCCCAAGGTTGACTCAGCCTTCCATCCTTTATAAGGTAGGTAAAATGAGGACCCAGATTGTTGGGAGCAATAAGTTGACTTTGTATATAATATACAAATGGATGAAGACTATTGCTTGACATAGTGTAAGCCGCCCTGAGTCTTTGGAGAAGGCCAGGATATAAATGCAAATTAAAAAAAAAATCATCTAGGATGATGCATATCAAAGAACAGCAAATAGTGATGTCATCATAGTACCAACACCATGAGTTACATCCTTGACCACAATGCAAGTATGCAACAGTGGCATTTTCTTTGATGGCGTCACTGTTACAGAGGCCGCTGCTTAAGGAGGTCCGATGAATGAGAGATACTTACTCAGCAAGGCACTCCAAATCCAATTTTTGGGGTGGCATAAATATATTTTTAAATAAAGACAGTAAACATCGAAGCTCAAACACATCTACCCTGGGCTATTGAAATAGGGATTAATTATGAAAAAAAAAGAAAACAAAAATCAGTATGGGCAAACCAAAGCTTGCCTTGTTCATTTTCCCAAAACAGATTATTTGGGGTTAAAGAAAAAATGCATGGTTGCCATCTTGTTATTCCTATAAAAACCATGATCTTAAGAAATCTAAAATGCCAGAGAAAAGGGTCAGAAGGGGAGTTAAGGGCACTCACGACCCCCCGAAACACACATCTGCGTCTAGTTTCCATACTGGATCTTCCCTTGGAGTTCATTAATGATATAGCTTGTCAGGACACCAAGCAATTTCTCTTGAAGGGAATCACTGGCCATGACGAAGGCTTTGAATTGGGCTACGTCGGTCCAGTCCAGATTCTGAATAATGGCACAGACGTCTTTGTAAAGCCGTTGCTGTTCCGCAGGAGGCAGTTCCAGGATAATCTGAGGAACGGGCTTGAACTGTCCCGAGGCCATCCAGGCCCCAAGCAAGCCACCAACAGCACCTCCTAGAAAAACGGAACAGAGAAGCCAGCTTTCAACTTTGACTGGAAAGCTATCATTGGATTATAGAACCATTTGACTATTTGCAAAGGCAAGCAGCATTGTTTTGGATGCAGATAAGGGATCTGGGCAGGGGTGAAATGCTCCCGGTTCAGACCGGATCACCCAATCTGGTAGGGATGGCGGCGGGTTGTTCGGAGAACTGGTAGCAAAAATCCCTACCCCCTTCCATGCCCAGCTGAGCTGCGTGATCATCAGAGGGTGTTTTTTTTTACTTTTAAAAACATTTTTTCTTCGGCTGAAAAAATGCTTTTAAAAGTAAAAAAAAAGTCTCTGATGATTCCGCGGCTCATCTGGGATCATTAGAGGCTTTTAAAAGCATTTTTTTTTACAACCTCTTCTGCCGAAGAGGTTGTAGAAAAAAAGTGCTTTTAAAAGGCTCTTCTGGTGATCCCAGCTGAGTTGCCTAATCATCAGAGGCTTTTTTTTCTTTTAAAGGCAAAAAAATGCTTTTAAAAGAAAAGAAAAGCCTCTGACAATCAAGCAACTCAGCTGGAATCATCAGAGGAGCCTTTTAAAAGCATTTTTAAAAGCATCAGCCAAATAGGTTATAGTAGAAATACTTTTAAAAGTAAAAAAAAAAAAGTTGGCCATGCCCACGCAGTCACATTACCCCCAAACCCCACCCTCCAAGCTATGCCCACAGAACCGGTAGTAACAAATTTTACATTTCACCCCTGGATCTGGGATATATTTAAGCTGCATTGTCCTATTATATATCAATACAGACAAGGGGTTCAATAAAAATTTTACGACTGGAACAACTTGAAGTTTGTGGTCTTCAACTGTCAGGATTTCCCAGCCAACATGATTGCCGAGGTTGGAAAAAATCCTTATTTAGTATATTAATGAATATCTCTTTTCTATTTTTTTTATACACAAAGTATACTTCAAATAAAGAGTTTGACCCGTAGCATTTTATAGCCTTTAAATTCCCACTGGTTCTATATTTTATATCATCTATATTTTATACCATTAAATTGTTCTTACCTAGGCCTCCCAAATCATGAAGCCAACTCCTCCACCCGATAAAACCTCTTTTATTTAGGTTAAAGGAAAATTCCTCTCCAGCAAAGTCCCAGCCAACAGTCTTTCAAGAGATTTCACAACTACAGACCTTTATCAGGCTTGGAGAGCTGCCAGAACTAATTGTCTCCTGCAAACTCCCCTCCCCTTCACTCCTCTTTAGAATAGAATAGAATAGAATAGAATTTTATTATTGGCCAAGTGTGATTGGACACACAAGGAATTTGTCTTTGGTGCATATGCTCTCAGTGTACATAAAAGAAAAGATACGTTCATCAAGGTATAACATTTACAACACTTATTCATAATAACAACAATTATTCCCTATGGGAGGGGCCATTCACCATCCACCTGTGCCTTTACTCCCGAGTCAGCCCTTGTTCCTCAGCTGTTCCCTTCTTCTGACAGCTCTGCGCATGCACGCATCGGGAACAGGCTCCAGCTGTTCTTCCGCCCCACTTATCTCCAACTCCAAAGGTAGCTGATAACTGTCGGACGGCCCTGGCCCCCTCTCTGCCTCCAACGCAGAGCACTCATCAGAGCCTTCCCCAGACTCCAGGACTGGCCCCTTGTTCATTCCCAACCCCTTCACTTTCCAAGTCTGCCACCAGCTCAACTGGTGGGCCACAACATAAACAATACAAATATTTATATCACGCATACAATAATCATACTTGTATTATTGTTTAACTCTACTTTTTACAATGACTGTGCCCCGTCGCTTTATAATCTTCAACGGTTAGAAAGATCGGTTTGACTTTGGAAAGTGGGTTCAGTTGAAACTGATGTAAATGCATTCATTAACGTAATTAACCCAGGGCTCCTTCCCAGTGGTGAAGTCCAAATTTTTTTACTACCGGTTCTGTGGGCATGGCTTGGTGGGTGTGGTGTGGCTGGTGAGCATAGCAGGGGAAGGATATTGCAAAATTTCCATTCCCACCCACTTTGGGGCCAGCCAGAGGTAGTATTTTCTGGTTCTCCGAATTACTCAAAATTTCCGCTACCAGTTCTCCAGAACCTTCACAACCTGCTGGATTTCACCCCTGCTCCTTCCCCATCGTCCCCCTCCATCTCTCCCCCCCCCCCCAGTTTCCTGACAGATTGAAAGCTACAATTTGGTCCTGGAAGCACTTTATGCACATATCCGAAGCATTAATTTACCAACAGCAATGCCAGGTGGGCCTCCCATCAAACCTCCCAAGAAAGCCGTCACTCCCGCCACCACAGCGCCTCGTCCGGAGTGCTTGAAGGCTGCTTTCATTTTTCGATTTTCAGAAACATGGCAGAGCAGCTGCATCACGTCTTTGACGCTGACAGGCATTGTGACTTCTCTGGACCTGCAATAGTTGTAAAAGAACCTTAATCCAGCTCTCTCTCTCTCTCTCTTTTTTCTTTCTTTCTTCTTCACAGATAGAGCTTAGAGCTGCTTGTTTATATTTGTAGGTGTGCATAGTCATTCATTCATTCATTCACACACACACTCACAAACAAACACATACATGCGCGCACACACACAGAGAGACATTTAATAATCACTAAACAACCCCATGAGCTGTGGTGGTGCAGTAGTTAGAGCACAGTACTGCAGGCTACTTCTGCCGGCTGCCTGCAATTTGGCAGTTCGAATTTCACCAGGCTCAGCGTTGACTCAGCCTTCCATCCTTCCAAGGTGGGTAAAATGAGGACCCAGATTTTTGGGGGCAAGAGGCTGACTCTGTAAACCACTTAGAGAAGGCTGCAAAGCACTGTGAAGGGGTAGATAAGTCTAAGACCTTCCTTCCTTCCTTCCTTCCTTCCTTCCTTCCTTCCTTCCTTCCTTCCTTCCTTCCTTCCTTCCATGGTAAGAATGCCAGATTGTTGGGGACAATATCCTAACTCTCTAAACCGCTTAGAGTCACTGCCTATTCAGAAAAACAAAATAATCATGGACAAAAGGAGAAGGGAAGTGACTGGCTCACTGTGGCAGGGCAGCAACAATGACACAACTTTGCCAAACTTCAATCTCCTAGGAGCAATGTCTAGAGTTTGGATGCATTCTGTAAATTTAAACTATTGAGGCATGTTGATTCAAAAATTGTTGCCCTGCGATGCACTATTTCACCCAATTGAAGGTTACAAACAATCAAACAGACATGACACTCTTACCTATGTTATCTATGACTATGATCTGTTATCATATCTGATATATTATTATTATTATTATTATTATTATTATTATTATTATTATTATTATTATTATTATTATTATTATTATTATTATTATTATTATTATTATTATCTATCAGATCTGTATAGTGCTTGAATACCAGAATCATACATGTCTAAATAATAAAATCTCCCTCCCTCCCTCCCTCCCTGTTATGTATTTGGACTTTAGGAGGGAAGTTTGGGCGGGAACAAGCACGTTGCTGATTGGCTGATGCCTCAGCCAAAATAGTATTTAAAGAGGGGTTTTTGCCTGTTGGTTTTTGCTGGGTCACAATAAACTAAAGAGCTGTTGTCTCTTGTATCGTCTCGTGCCTCTTCATTGCCCAAACTTAACATTGGCGACGAGGATGGGATTTTGAGGCAGTGAGACCAGGAAAAGAGCTGAAGGAGTAACGGATTCGCAAACCCAGCCAGTATCGGGAGCGGATATATAGCAATGTCCAGCTATACACCGCCAGCGCCATTCAACCCAGCCAAGGAGAAATGGGGGTCGTACATGGCTCGTTTCGAGTGTTTCCTCGAAGCAAATGAACTGCAAGGAGTCTCGGATAATCGGAAGCGTGCTTACTTCCTGAACCACTGTGGACCAGAGGTTTTCGATACCGCCGAATCGCTGTCGGAACCAACGCCAGTACAGTCGGTGCCATGGCAAACGCTGCAAACGACACTACGAGCACACTACGCTCCGGTGCCGTCGAAGTTTGTTCAGCATTTTGAGCTGAGGCAGAGAGTTCAGCGAGAGGGCGAATCGATAAGCGTGTACATGGCCACATTGAGGAAAGCCGCGAACCACTGTGAGTACAGAGACTTGGAGGACTCTTTACTAGAACAACTCATTTGTGGGGTCCGGGACATTCGTTTACAGAGGCGGTTGCTGTCCAAAAGCAACCTAACCCTAGCAATAGCCCTGGACGAGGCCAGGGCACACGAGATGTCCACCAAAGCGGCGGAGACCCTACAAAAGCCGATCACACCGAACACCGGCGCGAAAACAATGCCAGTCCACAGCGAGGAAGTCAAGGCCAAATCCGAGGGCGAGGAAGAAGAAGAGGTTTTCCATACCGGGAGGTCAGAGAGGCGACCGGGACGAGTGCGTGAGCTGCAGAGGCCAACACCAACGTCAAAATTGCAGATTCAAGGACGCAATTTGCCGGCGGTGTGAAAAGAAAGGGCACATCACTCAGGCCTGTCGAGCCCCACAACCGTCCCGCCCAAAATTCAAACCGGCCAATCAGCAGAGCGCTGGACCAACGAAACGGCCAGGGATTGGCCCATTCAAAAGAGGCGCGAAATTGAACCAAACCACTGTAAGAGTGGGCCACGCATCAACGCGACTAGAAAAGAAGATATTCACAAGGACACACATCGAAGGAGTGCCGTGTAAAATGGAGGTGGACACCGGCTTGTTAATCATGATCATGCCCTGGGACACCGTCGCGAGAGACCTGCCAGATGTCGCGAAACACCAGCTGCAAACCCAAAAGCTGAGAGTGCAAGACTATCAGGGAAACCGAATCCCTGTCCGAGGAGTCACATCCGTCAGAGTGAGATACATGAATTTTAAGAAAACTCTACCGATCACCATCGTAGATGGAAACCTACCCAGCTTGCTAGGCCTGGACTGGTTCAGAGCCCTGGGGATGGAAGTGACCGGGGTTCACAGTAGCGGAGTCAACCTGAAGGATGAATTGCTGAAAGAATTCGAGGACGTCTTCCAGGACTGCCTGGGCAAGTACGTGGGGACCCCTATTTCATTTAATTTGGATCCCCAGGTGGCCCCCATTAGGTTAAAGGCTAGGCGGGTCCCCTTCACCCTTAAGCCCAAGATTGACCGGGAGTTAGACAAACTAGTAAACCAGGGCATACTAGTCCCCGTCGACCATGCCAAATGGGAGACACCAATTGTGACTCCAGTCAAACCGGACGGATCAGTCCGGATTTGCGCTGATTACAAGGCAACGCTTAACAAAGCATTGCAAAAGAGTGCATACCCCATTCCCATAGTGCAACATCTGTTACACTCGTTGGGACAAGGACAGGTTTTCGCCAAACTCGATTTGGCTCAAGCCTACCAACAATTACCCGTAGACAATGGCACAGCCGAGGCGCAGACGATTGTAACACATCGAGGTGCCTTTAATTGCACTCGACTCCAGTTTGGAGTCAGTGTAGCCCCAGGGTTATTCCAAAACCTAATGGAACATCTGCTACAGGGAATACCGGGGGTTGTGCCATATTTTGATGACGTACTAGTGTCAGCAGAGAACTTAGATGAGTTAGGGGTCAAACTACGGAAGGTCCTGGGCATTTTCAGGTCTGCAGGACTTATGGTCAAACTTAACAAATGGCAGATAGGAGTCGAATCCGTAGAATTCTTAGGGTATAAAATAGACAGAGAAGGCATCCACCCCACGGAGAGCAAAGTGCGAGCCATTAAAAAGGCTCCAGCTCCAAAAAATAAGAGTGAGTTACAGGCATTTTTAGGGCATGTAAACTTCTATGCGGTCTTCTTGCGAAATAAGGCAACAGTAGCCAAACCGCTTCATAAATTGCTAGCGAAAAAAGCTGTTTGGACGTGGGGCAAGGCTGAGGCTAGGGCATTCGAGGGCGTTAAGAATCTCTTGTCCAGCGATAGCCTACTAATCCAATACAATGGGACATTACCACTAGTATTAGTTTGTGATGCATTGCCCTACGGGGTAGGGGCTGTCCTCAGCCATAGGTTACCGAACGGATCGGAAGCCCCCATAGCATACTTCTCCCGCACGATGTCAGCAGCAGAAAGAAACTACAGCCAACTAGACAGAGAGGCCCTGACCATAGTTTCGGGAGTTAAAAAATTCCACGAATACTTATTTGGGCGACAATTCGAAATAGTAACAGACCACAGACCATTATTGGGACTCCTGGCGGGGGACCGTCCAACACCGGTTGCGCTATCACCCAGACTGACCTGTTGGACTATTTTCCTGGAGGCATACTCGTACAAATTGTCCCACCACCCAGGCAAGGACCTAGGACACACAGACGCTTTGAGTAGATGCCCCTTATCAGAGACGATCGAAGACCCGACCCCAGGGATGCCCGTCTTATTAATTGACTCTCTAGACTCTGGCCCGGTCACGTCTAAGGAAGTGACTAGGGCATCTTACAGAGACATTGTCATAAGGACTGTAATTGGTTGGGTGCAGAGGGGATGGCCTGATGCACCAGGGGATCGGTTCAAAGACTTTACAAAAAAATGTTCGGAACTGTCGGTTCAAGGGGGTTGTCTGTTATGGGGGGATAGAGTGGTTATTCCGGAGAAATTGTGAGAAAATGTGTTGGAACTGTTACATGTGGGTCACCCGGGGATTGTGAGAATGAAAAGCCTGGCGAGGAGTTATGTGTGGTGGCCACAAATGGACAAAGACATTAGCGACAGGGTAGGAAAATGCCAAGCCTGCCAAGAGTCAAGGCCACTACCCCCGACAGCCCCCATAAGGGAGTGGGAGAAACCCCAGGGTCCTTGGTCCAGAATCCACATAGATTTTGCTGGGCCATGGGCAGACCTTTTTAATCGTGGTCGACGCATTTTCGAAGTGGCTAGAAATTCTGCTCATGAAATCCACGACAGCAGAAGCCGTAATTACAGCATTACGGCATCTCTTTGTAAAACACGGTTTGCCCGACACCCTAGTGTCCGACAACGGCCCGCAATTCATGACTACCCAATTTGAGGGGTACTTAGCGGAAGAGGGCATCCGACATGTCCTCTCGGCGTCTTTCCACCCGGCAACGAACGGACTTGCAGAACGATTCGTTCGCAGTGCCAAGGAAGCGCTATCTAGAATAACCCCCGGTGATTGGCAAGCCAAAATCGATACCTTCCTAGCGATACAACATAGAACCCCCTGTGTAACCACAGGCCGCAGCCCATCAGAATTATTGATGGGTAGGAAACTCAGGTGCCCCTTAGATCGTTTAAACCCAACATACTCCCCTGACGGGTACCAAGGTATACAGGGAAAAACCAGAGAAATGACAACGGGTGATTTAGTGTGGGCACATAACTATGGTGAAGGCCCAGCGTGGCTTAAAGGAACAATCACAGGAGTAACAGGACCAAAATCATATATAGTGGACATGGGGGATGGCCGAGTATGGAGGCGCCACATAGATCAATTACGAAAAAGAGTACAAAACAAACCAGAAACCAAACAACCAGACCCTGACTACCCAATATTTGAACCAACAGCTAACTCAAACCTGAGGCGATAGGAGGACTTATCTGAGTTTGAAGAAGTCCACTACACCGGAAAATCGACAAGGGAAGACCCGGAGGAATGCGGAAGTTGCGGGGCGACATCAGCGCCAAAGATGTAAGTTCAGGGACGCCATTTGCCGCGGTGTGAGAGGAAGGGCACCTGGCCCAAGTCTGCCGAGCACCCCAACCTTCCCGCCGAAAATTCAAATCGCCAATCAGAGCGGCTCTGAGTCAGAGATGCAAACCCCACATTCCGCCGAAATTTCAAACCAGCTAATCAGAGCGCGAGATCGCAAGGCGACCCGCGATTGGCACAGGAAAGAAAGAGCGCTAAGTCAAACCGAATGACTGTTACCATAGACCACGCAGCTACCCGCATCAAGAAAAGATCTTCACTAACCCAACAATTGAAGGCGTACCGTGCGGCTGGAAGTAGACACAGGATCCGCCATCACAATCATGTCCTGGGACACTTTTGTGAAAGCCTTGCCGACATCGCAGCGCAAGCTACAGAAACAACGGCCCGGGTGCAGGATTACCAGGGCAACCGCATCCCTGTTCGAGGGACAACGACCGTCGAGGTCAAGTATGGACATACGAAAAGACCCTGCCCATCACGTTAGTCGAGGAACCTTGCCAAGTTTGCTGGGGCTAGACTGGTTCCGGGCGTTGGGAATGGGGTGACTGGCGCCCACCGAGCGGATGCAACCTGCAAACGCCTCTAATGGAGGAATTCGCAGACGTATTCGAGGACCGTTAGGCAAGTATAAGGGGACCCCTATATCCTTCAGTTTAGACCCCAAATAGCTCCCATTAGGTTAAAGGCAAGGAGGGTTCCTTTGCACTCAAACCTAAAATCGACAAAGAGCTAGATAAATTAGTCAGCCAGGGGATACTAGTGCCAGTTGACCATGCCAAATGGGAGACGCCAATCGTCACCCCTATGAAACCAGACGGGTCCATAAGAATTTGTGCCGATTACAAGGCTACCTTGAACAAAGCATTGCAAAAGAGCGCCTACCCAGTTCCAGTAGTGCAACACTTATTGCACTCACTAGGGCACGGACAAGTTTTCGCCAAATTAGACTTGGCACAAGCTTACCAACAGCTACCCGTAGATGCTAGCACAGCGGAAGCCCAGACCATTGTAACGCACCGGGGTGCCTTTAAGTGCACCCGGTTACAGTTTGGGGTGAGTGTGGCCCCGGGGCTATTCCAAAATTTGATGGAGCGACTCCTACAAGGGTTACCGGGAGTCGTGCCCTATTTCGATGATGTGTTGGTATCAGGGGAAGATTTAAGAGAACTAGGGAAGCGATTAAGGAAAGTTTTGGCCATTTTTAGGACGGCAGGATTAAAAGTTAAAGCAAGCAAGTGTCAGATAGGGGTCGAATCTGTTGAATTTCTGGGTTATAGAATAGACAAAAAAGGGATTCACCCCACTGAGAGCAAAGTCAAGGCGATAAAGAGAGCCCCAGCACCCAAAAACAAGACAGAACTCCAGGCTTTCCTGGGTCTGGTAAACTTTACGTGTTTTTAAAAGACAAGGCAACCGTTGCTGAACCGCTGTATAAATTGCTTGGAAAACACAGTTTGGTCGTGGGGAAGTCAGAGAATAGGGCATTTGAGGGTAAAAGTTTGCTAGCAAGTGATAGCCTGTTAATACAATACAATAACAGGCTGCCGTTAGTATTGGTTTGTGATGCGTCCCCCTATGGAGTAGGAGCTGTACTTAGCCACAGACTCCCAAACGGCACAGAAGCCCCTATAGCGTTCTACTCACGAACGATGTCCCCGGCTGAGAGAAATTACAGCCAGCTAGATAGGGAGGCTCTCGCAATAGTGTCAGGGGTGAAAAAATTCCACGAATACGTTTTCGGGAGAGACTTTGACATTATCACTGACCACAGACCACTATTGGGCTTACTGGCTGGCGACCGCCCAACGCCAGTGGCACTATCACCCGCTGACCAGATGGACTATTTTTTGGCCGCCTACTCTACAAACTACAGCATCGACCTGGAAAAGAGCTGGGGCGGACGCACTGAGCAGATGCCCATTCCCCGGGGAAATCGAGGACCCTACTCCGGGCACCCCCGTTCTACTAATTGACTCTTGGGACTCTGGGCCAGTCACATCGCAGGAAGTGGCTCGGGCCTCCTACCGACGTTGTTTTAAGAACTGTAATCAGTTGGGTTCAAGGGATGGCATTATACCGGGCGACCGTTTTAGAGAATTTGTAAAGAAAAGAGGGGAATTGTCTGTGCAAGGGGGGTGCCTGCTCTGGGGGGATAGGGTGGTAGTTCCAGAGAAGCTGAGGAAAAAAGTCCTGGAACTACTGCATGAGGGTCACCCAGGAATTGTAAGGATGAAGGGGCTAGCCAGGAGCTATGTCTGGTGGCCCCTAATGGACAGGGAAATCGGTGACAGGGTTGGCCGATGCCAGGTATGTCAGGAATCCAGACCACTACCACCTACGGCCCCAGTGTTGGAGTGGGAGAAACCCCAAGGCCCTTGGTCCCGCATTCACATTGATTTTGGCCCTTCCACGGCCAAACATTTCTAATTGTGGTGGATGCATTCTCCAAATGGCTGGAGATCATCCTAATGAAATCCACAACCGCTGGAGCTGTCATTCCAGCACTAAAACATCTTTTCGCCACCCCCGGGCTCCCGGACACCCTCGTGTCCGATAACGGCCCACAGTTCACTGCAGCATTATTTGAAGGGTACCTGGCTGAAGAGGGCATCCGACATGCCCTCCCAGCGCCGTTCCACCCTGCGTCGAACGGCCTTGCTGAACGCTTTGTTCGAGTGCAAAGAAGCGCTATCACAAGCAGCCCCGGAGACTGGCAGGCACAAATCGACGATTCCTAACCGGCCCAACACAGGACCCCTGTGTGGCCACCGCCGCAGCCCAGCCGAGCTATTAATGGGGCGGAAGCTAAGGTGCCCGCTAGACCGGCTACACCAACTACGTGCAGGACGGGTTCAAAACAAAACCAGATAGACTCCGGGAATTAAACATAGGAGACTCAGTGTGGGCCCATAATTATAGCGACGGCCCAAACTGGAAGAGGGGATAGTCATAGACAAACGGGCCCCAAATCATCTAGTGGAAATAGACGATGGCAGAGTTTGAGGCGCCACATAGATCAGCTAAGAAACAGATTGAGCGATAAGGCAGAATTAGGCGAACAGCCCTGACTATGATTTAATTAACCCACAGCTGACTGGAGCCGAGAACAAACAGAAAGCATAGAACCAAACAGAGACTTATCTGAGCCAGGCGAGGTCCAGCGACACCCTCAGGCCCCTCTAGAGGACAGCAGGTCCGAGCCGGCGAATAATCCAGGGCCGGATGGCGGGAGGAGGAGCTCAGAGGAACGAAAAGTCCCTCCGCAAGCTCGACTCAACTCCAGAGTGAACTGCAGGTCCGGGAGAGTCAGGAGACGCCCACGACCTGCAGGACTACGAGAGAAGTAATATGCAAATATTGGCAAAGTGCCTTCTGGGAGGGAAGGAGTGTAATGTATTACTGTAAGTTTTGGCGGAGTTTTAGGCGGAAATATCTCGCTCTGATTGGTTGCATGGTGTTCAAGGGCAACACCAGCACATGGCAATAACCCAGGTGAGAAGTGACTAAGGCACACGTGACTTTGTGTAATGGTAAAGCATATTTATCTGCTTTAATGTAAACTTTATCTGGGTGTGCTGAAGAACAGAACAATTGAGTTTCCTTAGCATTAGTTTCACTTTGTTCCCTGTTTATCAATTTATTTGTGCTTGATAACTAGATCCGTTTCAGTGCAATAATCTAAATGTTTACACTTATCCCACTGCGGGCAAGAATGGTAGACTCCACAGAAATCCAGATTCAAAGAGCAAAATGCTATTTGGAGCACATGTGGATGTGCATGTGGCTCTTCTCAGGTATGCCGTTACCCAAAATGTCTTTTTCAGAGACCAAGAAGCACTTAATGAAATTCAACTTAGGGAAGAAAAACCAAAGGTGCAAGTACAAATTGGGTGAAACCTGGCTTAATAGTAGTAACTGAGAGGCATGTTGCAGTCTTAGTCGACAATCAGTTGAATATGAGCCAGCCGAATGCGGGAGCAGCCAAAATAGCCAATGCAATCCTAAATTGCTTAACAGAGGGATAGAATCAAGATCATATCAGGTAATAGTACTGCTCTAAAAAGCCTTAGTAAGACCATACCTAAAATACTGCATCCAGTTTTGGTCACCACACCATAAAAAAGATGTTGAGACTCTAGAAAGAGTGTAGAGAACCTCAACAAAGATGATTAGGGCCCTGGAGGCTAAAACATATGAAGAACGGTTGCAAGAACTGGACATGGCTCCTTTAGTGAAGAGAAGGATCAGGGGAGACATGATAGTAGTATTCCAATATTTAATGGGCTATCACAGAAAGGAAGGGGAAAATCTGTTTTCCAAAGCACCTGAAGGCCAGACAAGGAACAATGAACGGCAACTGTAAAAAAAGATGTGGAGACTCTAGAAAGAGTGCAGAGAAGAGCAAGAAAGACGATTAGGGGACTGGAGGCTAAAACATGAAGAACGGTTGCAGGAACTGGGTATGTCTAATTTAATGAAAAGAAGGACTAGGGGAGACATGATAGCAGTGTTCCAATGTCTCAGAGGCTGCCACAAAGAAGAGGGAATCAAGCTATTCTCCAAAGCATCTGATGGCAGGACAAGAAGCAATGGGTGGAAACTAATCAAGGAGAGAAGCAACTTAGAACTAAGGAGAAATTTCCTGACAGTTAGAACAATTAATCAGTGGAACAATTTGCCTCCAGAAGCTGTGAATGCTCCAACACTGGAAGTTTTTATGAAGATAACCATTTGTCTGAAGTGGTGTAGGGTTTCCTGCCTAAGGACGGGGTTGGACAAGAAGACCTCCAAGGTCCCTTCCAACTCTGTTGTTATATTTGTATTTATATTCTGCCTATTTGTTACATATAAGGTAAAGGTAAAGGTTCCCCTTGCACATATGTGCTAGTCGTTGCTGACTCTAGGGGGCATTGCTCATCTCCGTTTCAAAGCCAAAGAGCCAGCGCTGTCTGAAGCTGTCTCCGTGGTCATGGGGCCGGCATGATTCAACGCCAAAGGTGCACGGAACGCTGTTACCTTCCCACCAAAGGTGGTCCCTATTTTTTCTACTTGCATTTTTACATGCCTTCGAAACTGCTAGGTTGGCAGAAGCTGGGACTAGTAACGGGAGCAACCTTTCGATCGACAAACTCAGCTGTCTTAGCCCCTGAGCCACCGCATCCCTGTTACATATAGAGGCTGTTAAAGTGCTTGTATGTTGTAGATGACTTTCTTCTTCTTCTGTGGAGTCTTTGGGTTTCCTAAGCCTGTTTTGCAGGGATTTAGTTGGTTTGTGTGTTATGGTGATGCCAAAAGACCCACTTTAAAAGTTTTAATAAATATTATGTAGAGACACACATATTAAGAACCCTGGGTGACAATGAAACCAAAACTATAAAGCAATCATAAAAAAGTAAAAGAATAAGAGAATAAAACTTGCCTTTATGCACTCTTACTCCAGCACCAGAATAAAAGCCAAGTATTAATGACTTTCCCAAGGACCAAAGGGATCTTGTTGAATCGCTGGGGCTGTGGAGAACATCCCTCAAGATAAGGGCAGCCAAAGGACATATGTGCTTTCAGGGAAGGGCCCTAGTGCGTGCCCGCCTTATCTGATCTTGTGGTAGGTTAGAGGTAGTTTAGTTGATTTAGTTTGTCAAACGGCAAGATTTTTTTTATTATTATTTACATTTATATCCCGCCCTTCTCTGAAGACTCAGGGCGGCTTACACTATGTTAGCAATAGTCTTCATTCATTTGCATATTATATGCAACGTCAACTTATTGCCCCCAACAATCTGGGTCCTCATTTTACCTACCTTATAAAGGATGGAAGGCTGAGTCAACCTTGGGCCTGGTGGGACTCGAGCCTGCAGTAATTGCAAGCAGCTGTGTTTAATAACAGGTTGCCTTATCAGCCCGAGCCACCAGCGGCCCAGATAACATTCTTTCTGTGCCAACTCAAAAATCTCAAACTGCCCAAGGCGCTGCTGATCCAGTTCTTCAGAAGAATTATTGAGTCTGTCATCTGCACGTCCATAACTGTCTGGTTTGGTTCTGCACCCCAACAAGAAAAACACAGACTTCAGAGGATAATTAGAACTGCAGAAAAAATAATTGCTACCAACGTGCCTTCCATTGAGGACCTGTATACTGCACAAATCAAGAAGGCCATGAAAATATTTACAGATCCCTCACATCCTAGACATAAACTGTTTCAACTCCTACCCTCAAAACGACGCTATAGAGCACTGCACACCAGAACAACTAGACCCAAGAACAGTTTTTTCCCGAATGCCATCACTCTGCTAAACAAATAACTCCCTCAACACTGTCAAACTATTTACTAAATCTGCACTATTAATCTTCTCATCGTTCCCATCACCCATCTCCTTCCACTTATGACTTTATGACTGTAACTTTGTTGCTTGTATCCTTACGATTTATATTGATATTGATTGTTTCCTGATTATTTATTTGTACCCTATGACTATCATTAAGTGTTGTGTTATTAAGTGTTAAATTTGTACCCTATGACAATCATTAAGTGTTGTAAGTGTTGTACCTTGTTGAAGGTATTTTTTCTTTTATGTACACTGAGAGCATATGTACCAAGACAAATTCCTTGTGTGTCCAATCATACTTGGCCAATAAAATTCTATTCTATTCTAACAGGTATAAGTATAAACCTGGACATGAACACAGGAAATAAGAACAAATAAATAGGGAAAGTAAGACAGGGACGGTAGAAACGCTGGTGCTCTTATGAACACCCCCTTTATGGACCTCTTAGGAATGAGGTGGTTCCACGATAGACAGTTGAAGCCGTGGGGATTTGAGGCTGTAACAACAGAGTCGGGTAGAGCATTCCAGGTGTTGATCACTCTGTTGCTGAAGTCAAAGTTTCTGCAATTGGGTTTGGAGTGGTTTATCTTGCGTTTGTATCTATTCTTTGCCTGTGTATTATTGAGATTGAAGCTGAAGTAGTCATTGGCAGGTAGGACGTTGTAGCAGACAATTTTGTGTACTAGGCTTAGGTCAGACCGTAGGTGGCATAGTTCCAGATTGTCCAAGCCCAAAATTTCAAGTCTGATGGCATAAGGGATTCTGTTTGCGAGCAGAGGAGTGGAGGACTCTTCTCATGAAATAACTCTGGAACCGCTCAATCGTATTAATGTCCGATATAAAGTGTGGATTCCAGGCAGATGAGCTGTATTCAAGAATTGGTCTGGCAAAGGTTTTGTATGCCCTCATTAACAATTTGATGTTACGGGAGAAGAAGCTTTGCAAAATAAGGTTAACAATTCTTAATGCCTTTTTGGCAATGCTGTTACAGTGAGTTCTGGGGCTTAGATCCTTTGAGATGACTACTCCTAGGTCCTTGACAGAGTGAGGGTCGTCGAGAGGTAGTGCTGGGAATAAGCAGGTCCTGTGCCTTATGGGGTCTTAAATGTGTTTGCCACCACCTTGAATTGCATCCAGAAAGAAACTGGCAGCCAGTTCAGTTCCTGCAATAAAGGTGTAACCTGGGTGATCTTTGAGCTCCCAATGTTATGCACGCTGCTGCCTTCTGGACTTGTAAATTTTGCATGGTGTTCAAGGGCAACACCAGCACATGGCAATAACCCAGGTGAGAAGTGACTAAGGCACACGTGACTTTGTGTAATGGTAAAGCATATTTATCTGCTTTAATGTAAACTTTATCTGGGTGTGCTGAAGAACAGAACAATTGAGTTTCCTTAGCATTAGTTTCACTTTGTTCCCTGTTTATCGATTTATTTGTGCTTGATAACTAGATCCGTTTCAGTGCAATAATCTAAATGTTTACACTTATCCCACTGCGGGCAAGAATGGTAGACTCCACAGAAATCCAGATTCAAAGAGAAAAATGCTATTTGGAGCACATGTGGATGTGCATGTGGCTCTTCTCAGGTATGCCGTTACCCAAAATGTCTTTTTCAGAGACCAAGAAGCACTTAATGAAATTCAACTTAGGGAAGAAAAACCAAAGGTGCAAGTACAAATTGGGTGAAACCTGGCTTAATAGTAGTAACTGTGAGAGGCATGTTGCAGTCTTAGTCGACAATCAGTTGAATATGAGCCAGCCGAATGCGGGAGCAGCCAAAATAGCCAATGCAATCCTAAATTGCTTAACAGAGGGATAGAATCAAGATCATATCAGGTAATAGTACTGCTCTAAAAAGCCTTAGTAAGACCATACCTAAAATACTGCATCCAGTTTTGGTCACCACACCATAAAAAAGATGTTGAGACTCTAGAAAGAGTGTAGAGAACCTCAACAAAGATGATTAGGGCCCTGGAGGCTAAAACATATGAAGAACGGTTGCAAGAACTGGACATGGCTCCTTTAGTGAAGAGAAGGATCAGGGGAGACATGATAGTAGTATTCCAATATTTAATGGGCTATCACAGAAAGGAAGGGGAAAATCTGTTTTCCAAAGCACCTGAAGGCCAGACAAGGAACAATGGACGGCAACTGTAAAAAAAGATGTGGAGACTCTAGAAAGAGTGCAGAGAAGAGCAAGAAAGACGATTAGGGGACTGGAGGCTAAAACATGAAGAACGGTTGCAGGAACTGGGTATGTCTAATTTAATGAAAAGAAGGACTAGGGGAGACATGATAGCAGTGTTCCAATGTCTCAGAGGCTGCCACAAAGAAGAGGGAATCAAGCTATTCTCCAAAGCATCTGATGGCAGGACAAGAAGCAATGGGTGGAAACTAATCAAGGAGAGAAGCAACTTAGAACTAAGGAGAAATTTCCTGACAGTTAGAACAATTAATCAGTGGAACAATTTGCCTCCAGAAGCTGTAAATGCTCCAACACTGGAAGTTTTTATGAAGATAACCATTTGTCTGAAGTGGTGTAGGGTTTCCTGCCTAAGGACGGGGTTGGACAAGAAGACCTCCAAGGTCCCTTCCAACTCTGTTGTTATATTTGTATTTATATTCTGCCTATTTGTCACATATAAGGTAAAGGTAAAGGTTCCCCTTGCACATATGTGCTAATCGTTGCTGACTCTAGGGGGCATTGCTCATCTCTGTTTCAAAGCCAAAGAGCCAGCGCTGTCTGAAGCTGTCTCCGTGGTCATGTGGCCGGCATGATTCAACGCCAAAGGTGCACGGAACGCTGTTACCTTCCCACCAAAGGTGGTCCCTATTTTTTCTACTTGCATTTTTACATGCCTTCGAAACTGCTAGGTTGGCAGAAGCTGGGACTAGTAACGGGAGCAACCTTTCGATCGACAAACTCAGCTGTCTTAGCCCCTGAGCCACCGCATCCCTGTTACATATAGAGGCTGTTAAAGTGCTTGTATGTTGTAGATGACTTTTTTCTTCTTCTGTGGAGTCTTTGGGTTTCCTAAGCCTGTTTTGCAGGGATTTAGTTGGTTTGTGTGTTATGGTGATGCCAAAAGACCCACTTTAAAAGTTTTAATAAATATTATGTAGAGACACACATATGTAAGAAAACCAGTGTCACTACACAAACTATGTGAACGTGCCATAGCCGGATTCTGCATCAAGGAGTACATTGTACGAAAAGCCAAACATAATTTACTCAATAGCCCAAAATGAAATAGACTATGTCTTATTGCGATCTATGCACCTAGTGTTTATATTCCATTTGAACCAATGTGTTTTTGTTTGCATTAACGCCTGACTGATATGCAAACACATTTTTAGGTAGTAATACTGGCCACCCAGAATTGCCTCCAGGCAAGATGAGCTGCATATAAATTTAATACATAAATAAATACCGCTGAAACATAAAAAAACCCATTTCATTAGAATTCAAAATCAATTTATTGGAAAGCTGCTAGTCAAGAGTACAAACACTGCTTTCTTATTGGCTTATTTAGAGATGGTCACAGACACTATATAGGTAAGTCTAACAATGCAACTGGGACTGGCAACTCTGTCACTAAGCCGTGCAGTTGTTAAGTGAGATATCAGGTGCTTGCAAAAGATTTCTTATCACTAACTGCAAGTTATTTGTTGGCTTCTTCGCTGATTTTCCTTGTCCCAACCATCTGAGAAGTGGCAAGTAGTGATTCCCCTGAGCCACCACATTGCAATGGTCCTAAGTTTGAGGATCAGTTGTAAAGCTCCTTTTTCAGACTGTCATAAGTTGGAACAGCAGCTCAGTGGGGCAATGACCAGTAGTCCATGGCCAAGAGTTACCTGCATTAGCATATTTCACAGTAGACTTTGAAAGAAGCGCTTGCTGGAAAGCTTATCTAAAAGCTGGAATCTGTCACTAAAGCTATGAATCTCACACAGATATTATTTTACGATTGGCTTATTTTCCTATGATTACAAACACATTATCATCATGTTTCAGAGTACACTTTGAAAACTTTGATGAAACCTCATCTAAAAGCTTGAATCTATTCCCTTTCAGAAATGTACAGCCAGGTCCTACACAACAGACCTTTAATCGTGTATGATTTCTAACTGGGAAGACGCCTCTAAAGGAAGGGAATAATGGTCATAAGAACTCAGCAGGTTACAGTAAAATTCAGTTCAATTTGGATTTCTCTTCAGGAAATATTTCCGAGATGAAACATCTGCTACATAGCCAACAACGATCGGATTTATATCAGAGAATCAAGACTGTACCTGGATAGGACAATTGGTCACAAATCCAAAACTTCTGTTTAGTCTACCTTTATTCAGCTAGCATGATGCACATCCGCTAGAGGATGATGTCACAGTGATGTCATCCTAGTGCAGGGGTCTGCAAACTTGGCCCTTTTAAGACTCGTGGACTTCAACTCCCGGAGTTCTTCAGCCAGCTTTGCAGTCAGCAGTCTTAAAAGAGTCAAGTTTGCAGACCCCTGTCCTAGTGCAAATGTAGGGGCTTCTATCTTTGCACCTTGATGACATCACCACTTGCTCCCATCCTAACAGAGATGCATCATTCTAACTTAATAATGGCTCATGGAACATACCGTGCCCAGTATTTTTATATTTTTTTATGTTGTCACAACAATACATGTAACTATCATACAGAAAGGTTATATAGTATATAAAGGTATAAGCATATATATATATAGGAAAAAGAAAAGAAAAACAATAGGACAGGAACGGTAGGCACGTTTGTGCGCTTATGCACGCCCCTTAGATACCTCTAAAGATACCTCTGCACGCCTGGATGAACTCACAGATACTGTAACATCATATGTCAGCTTCTGTGAAGACCTATGTGTACCTACAAGGAACTTGCGAATACACAGTAATAACAAACCTTGGTTTACACCTAAACTTAAGCAGCTACGACATTCCAAAGAGGAAGCCTACAGAAAAGGTGATAAAATGCTGTACAATCAGGCCAGAAATGCACTAACAAGGGAGATAAGAGCAGCAAAAAGAAGCTACTCTGAAAAGCTAAAGAATCAATTTTCAGCAAATGAACCAGCAAACATGTGGAAAACTCTTAAAAATATCACCGGCTATGGCAAACCTCCTTCCCAGGCTGAAGGTAATCAACAACTGGCAGATGACCTGAATGAGTTTTACTGCAGGTTTGAAAGGAAACTACAGCCACCTATCTCCAATCCCCCATCTCAGACACACCAACAACAGCCAAGCCTCCTACAACTGACCCCATTTCATTGGGTTCACAACCCCTAGTGATCACAGAAAAGGAAGTGCAGGACCTATTTCACAGACAAAAGCCAGGAAAAGCTCCAGGCCCAGACAAGATAACTCCTTCTTGCTTAAAAGTCTGTGCTGACCAATTGGCCTCCATCTTCACCCATATTTTCATTAAATCACTAGAGATGTGCTATGTTCCTTCTTGCTTCAAACGCTCTACCATCATCCCAGTGCTGAAGAAGCCCACCATCAAGGAACTGAATGACTACAGACCAGTTGCTCTAACATCTGTAGTCATGAAAACCTTTGAAAGGCTAGTGCTTTCCTACCTGAAAACCATCACGATCCGCTGTTAGACCCCTTGCAATTTGCATACCGAGCAAATAGATCAACAGATGATGCTGTTAATATGGCTCTGCACTACATCCTACAACATCTTGAGTCTCCAAAGACCTATGCAAGGGTCCTTTTGTAGACTTTAGTTCAGCATTCAATACCATCATTCCAGACATTCTTCTAACTAAGCTAAACCAGCTACAGGTACGGAACAGACTTGTAAGTGGATCACAAGCTTCCTAACAAACAGGAAGCAGCAGGTGAAGCTAAGCAAGATCACATCAAATACCTGTACAATTAGCACAGGGGCCCCCAAGGCTGTGTGCTCTCCCACTTCTCTTCTCTCTGTATACCAATGACTGCATCTCCAATGATCCATTTGTTAAGCTACTGAAGTTCGCAGATGACACAACAGTGATTGGTCTCATTCGAGACAATGACGAATCCGCATATAGGCGAGAGGTCAACGACTAGCCTTGTGGTGCAACCAAAACAATCTGGAACTGAACACACTCAAAACCGTAGAAATGGTGGTAGACTTTAGGAAAAACCCTTCCATACTTCCACCTCTCACAATACTTGACAACACAGTATCAACAGTAGAAACCTTCAAATTTCTGGGTTCTATCATATCGCAAGATCTCAAATGGACAGCTAACATCAAAACATCATTAAAAAGGACAACAAAGAATGTTCTTTCTGCCAACTCAGTAAGCTCAAACTGCCCAAGGAGCTGCTGATCCAATTCTACAGAGGAATTATTGAGTCTGTCATTTGCACCTCTATAACTGTCTGGTTCGGTTCTGCAACCCAACAAGAAAAACACAGACTTCAGAGGATAAATAGAACTGCAGAAAAAATAATTGCTACCAACTTGCCTTCCATTGAGGACCTGTATACTGCACGAATCAAGAAGAGGGCCGTGAAAATATTTGCAGATCCCTCGCATCCTGGACATAAACTGTTTCAACTCCTACCCTCAAAACGACGCTATAGAGCACTGCACACCAGAACAACTAGACACAAGAACAGTTTTTTCCCGAAGGCCATCACTCTGCTAAACAAATAATTCCCTCAACACTGTCAGACTATTTACTGAATCTGCACTACTATTAATCGTTTCATAGTTCCCATCACCAATCTCTTTCCACTTATGACTGTATGACTATAACTTGTTGCTGGCAATCCTTATGATTTATATTGATATATTGACCATCAATTGTGTTGTAAATGTTGTACCTTGATGAAGGTATCTTTTCTTTTATGTACACTGAGAGCATATGCACCAAGACAAATTCCTTGTGTGTCCAATCACACTTGGCCAATAAAAATTCTATTCTATTCTATTAAGTCACTCAGCCTTACTTAACTTCCCCTTTGAGCTCATCTGGCATATAGTGTTCCAATACGTTAACAAATTTTTCTCTAACATCACTGTTCTGCATGACCACGCTTGTGAGCTCGTCTATGTTCGTCCAGTTCAAATTAGGAATATTAAAACCAACACTTTCATGCTGCTTCTCCTCAGAAGACGATTTCTTACACTGATGAAGAATCTGGAACGTTAGACTGTCTATCCATGCTTCAACCGCAGCATCAGCATCAGCATCACCATCAGCACCAGCTCCTAGAAAAACAGAACAGTCCATCTTTCAACATTTTTTTTTATTTGCATTTATATCCCGCCCTTCTCCGAAGACTCAGGGCGGCTTACACTGTGTTAAGCAATAGTCTTCATTCTATTTGTATATTTATATACAAAGTCAACTTATTGTCCCCAACAATCTGGGTCCTCATTTTACCTACCTTATAAAGGATGGAAGGCTGAGTCAACCTTGGGCCTGGTGGGACTTGAACTTGCAGTAATTGCAAGCAGCTGTGTTAATAACAAACTGCATTAGCAGTCTGAGCCACAGAGGCCAACTCTCTGGCAAACCATCCTTGGACAATAGGAGCACTCTACTCTTTGGAAATTCCAGCAGCATCTTTTCTAATGCATATAAAAATCCAATTTTGCAGTCCTTGGCTCTGGGATATTTTTCAGCTACATTGTCCTCTTTTACATCTTTTTAGTTTATCAATGTATCTTTTATATGCAATTTCCTTTAGTTTCCCACTTTTTCTTGCCTTCTATTCTCTACTGTGCATTCAGAAAGAATTCAGACCCCCTTCACTTTTTCAATTTTGTTATGCTGCAGCCTGAATCTACAATTGTGGGAATTCTTTTTTTCTCATTAATCGACACCTAATACCCTATAATGACAAAGTGAAAACTCATTTTTAGAAATGTCTGTAAATTTATTAAAAAGGATAATCTGAAATATCACATTGGCATTAAGTATTCAGACCCTTTATAACAACACTTGAAATTTAGCTCTGCTGCCTCCCATTTTTTTTATCATTGTTGACATACTTCTACACCTTGATTGGAATCTATCTGTGGTAAATTAAATTGATTGGACACACCTCTCTATAGAAGGCCCCGAAGCTAACAATGCATGCTGTAGCAGAGCAAAAGCCAGGAGGTCACAGGAACTGCCTGCACAGCTCAGAGACAGGATGATTGCAAGCCACACATCTGGGGGAGGCTACAGTAAAATTTCTGCTGCACTTTCACTGCCCAATTTACTGGCAGTTGCTACTTTCAGGAAAGAAAAGAAAAAAGATCTCAATACATGGAATGGAGCTGACAAACTCATCTAAGAAAACAGAGGGTCACTTATTCCACCTTCATTTCCAGGCTTCCCAAGATTCTGCAAAGACTCATCATCATGTGACTCAGTGGCATCTTTTTTGACGAGGTTGTCCTTGGAGGTCATTTCTGATTCTGATTCCTTGGAGTTTTGAGAGTGATCTTCCATGGCAGGTGCTATTCTCAGGAAAGAAAAGAAAGATCTCAATATATGGAATGAAGTTGTTAATCCCATCTAAGAAAATAGAGGGTCGCTTATTCCATCTCACAATTGACAATGCATGCTGTAGCAGAACAAAAGCCAGGAGGTCACAGGAACTGCCTGCGCAGCTCAGAGACAGGATGATTGCAAGCCACACATCTGGGGGAGGCTACAGTAAAATTTCTGCTGCACTGAAGGTTCCTAAGAACTCAGTGGCCTCCATAATTCTCAAATGAAAGAAGTTTGGCAAAACCAGGGCTCTTCCATCAGTTGGTCCTCTGGTCAAACTGAGCAATCTTGAGAGGAAGACCTTAGTATGAGAGGGGACCAAGAACCTGATGGTCACTCTGACTAGCTCCGGAGATCCTGTCTGGAGATGGGACAGACTTCCAGAAGGACAACCGTCACTGCAGCCCTCCACCGATCTGGACTTTATGGCAGCGTGGATAGATGGGAGCCTCTCCTCAGTGCAAAACATATGAAAGCCTGCTTGGAGTTGGCAAAAAAGCCCCTGTAGGACCCTCAGGCTGCCAAGAACAAGATTCTCTGCTCTGATGAAACCACGGTTGAACTCTTTGGCCTCTTTCGGAACATTATGACCAGAGGAAACCAGGAACTACTCAACATCTACCCAATTCCGTCCCAATAATGAAGGATGGTGGATGGTGCCAGCATCATGCCGGGGGGTAGTTTTCAGCGGCAGAGACTGGGAGACTGGTCAGGAACAGAACATCCTATTCCAATTGCAATGGTATTGGACCAACCACACCAATGAATTCAACAATATTTGTGGGTTTTTTTTTACTTCTTTACCTCCCACCGAGAAGCGAAGAAGATTCTTGGATGAGAAGTGAAACATTTCCAAAGCTTGGGGGTGGGGGGGACAAAATCAAGAAAGTTTAGTTGCCTTTTGAAGAAAAAAAATCCACCTTTGGGATGTTCCTAGGATGGTAGAGGGCAAATGCATAAAACTTGGCCCATGCACCGCTTTTGCAAAATCAAGGCATGGTCTTATTTAGATCCAAGATACCGTAGTATCTCTTGGAAACCCATTCAAACTTTCTTGTATTTTGCAATGCTGCTTTTTTTTTTTAAATGCGCCACCCTGTGGAAAACCATAATTAAAAAGGCTTGCCACAGGATGGCACGTCCCGTGGCCATCTCTTGCCATGTCAAAGACAAATGCATCAAATGCATCCTCTATGCACACGTGATCAAATCATAGAAAAAAAGCAGCGCACTTAAGATGAGCCTCTCCTACACACACACACACACACACACACACACACACACACACAAAGGTGATCGTTGGGTAGAAAATGTGGCTTTGTGCAGAACAAAAACCAAAAGAAGAAAAAAATCGGAAATTGGCTCTTGAGAGTTGAAGGCTGAAGCTACTGATGAAAGGAGGTAGGCCTATGTACAACTTATCAGTAATCAGATCAGCTAGCCACACTGCGCGCAGCAAGCTAAGGCTGAAAGGAGAACAGGTGTCTTGTCTTTTGTGTAGTGTTGAGACTCTTGTGGGTTTACAGAGTTTGGATGTATTCTACAAAAACCGAAAATGAATTAATTCAGCAAATTGGGTTAAAGCTGTGTGGAAGTGATGTCACGATGGGTGAAAGATAACAGGTAACTGACTTTTTTTTTCCCCCTGAAGGCAAGCTGTTCCACTGGTTAATTGTCCTCACCATCAGGAAATCTCTGCTCAGTTCTAGGTTGCTTCTCTCCTTGGTTAGTTTCCACCCATTGCTTCTTGTCCTGCCTTCAGGTGCTTTGGAGAATAGCTTGACCCTCTCTTCTCTGGGGCAGCCCCTCAAATATTGGAACACTTGTTATGTCATTCCTACTCCTTCTTTTCGCTAGACTAGACGTACCCGATTCCTGCAACTGTTTTTCCTGTTTTAGGAATGATGCTTAAGACGTTTGGATGGCCACCCACCCCTGAATGCAGACATACCTCCTGTACAGTGGACTTTAAACAAGATAAAGACACATGATTATTAACTTACCAAACTTGTTGTGATGTTTGCTCTCCATTTTACAAAAAGGATTGATTGCGCAACACGGTATTATTCTCCCTTAGTTCCAATGTTCCTACCGCCAAATTTATCTACAAGGCTACCATCCCCACTTAATGCTCCCTTAATCAGTTTTCAATGTTTACATTGTCCCATCATATGTCTCAGCGTACTAAAAAGCAGAGACATCGCCCTGCCAACAAAAGTGTGTATAGTCAAGGCTATGCTTTTCCCAGTTGCAATGTATGGCTGTGAAAGTTGGACCATAAGGAAGGCTGAGCATCGAAGAATTGAGGCCTTTGAACTCTGGTGCTGGAGAAGACTCCTGCAAGTCCCTTGGACTGCAAGGCGATCCAACCAGTCAGTCCTAGAGGAGCTCAACCCTGGCTGCTCTTTAGAAGGCCAGATCCTGAAGATAAAACTCAAAATACTTTGGCCACCTAATGAGAAGGAAGGACTCACTGGAGAAGAGCCTAATGCTGGGAACAACTGAGGGCAAAAGAAGAACGGGACGATAGAGAACGAGATGACTGGATGGAGTCACTGAAGCAGTTGGCGTGAGCTTGGATGGACTCTGGAGGGTGGTGGAGGACAGGAAGTCCTAGAGGAACATTGTCCATGGGGTCGCGATGGGTCGGACACGACTTCGCAACTAACAACAACAATCATATCTCCCTTTATGAAGATGTCTTCCCCGTCCCCCAATTTCTTGTATGAGACAATGCGAAAGACCATTTTTCACTGCTCGATTTCTATGACAGGTAGTCCTTGACTTACGACCACAACCGAGCCACTTACCACAACTTATGTGAAACATTTGCTAAGTGAATTTTGCTCCATTGTACAGCCTTTCTTGGCACAGCTGTTAAATTAGTAACACGGTTGTTCAGTGAATCTGGCTTTTCCCCCATTGACTTTGCTTGTCAGAAGGTCACAAAAGGGGATCACGTGACCCTGGGACACTGCAACCGTCATAAATATGAGTCAGTTGCCAAGCTTCTGGAGTTTTGATCACGTGACCATGGGGATGCTGCTATGGTCGTTCAGTGATAATGGTCGTAAGTCACTTTTTCAGTGCCCTTGTGACTTTGAATGGTCACTAAATGAACTGTTGTAAGTTGAGGACTACCTGTATTTTCATTTGTTTTTTTTAAAAAAAAACCCAAACTGTAAAACCTGAATGTTGGACTTTTAATATTCTTTGTTACTCCCAGATCTTTCTTCCTTGTCTCCCTCCTCCTGTTAAAATGTTCTCAACTGAAGGCAACTTGGAGTTCAGGAAACCCAGTTTAGCATCTCTAAAAGGAAGGGGAATAAGGATCATACAACCTTGGCAGTTCACAAATTAAAATTCAGCTTTATTTACATTTTATCTTCTGAGAAGATGAATCATTTTTTGGTTCCAAACTATTTCAACTTTTAACTCCTTCACTGTCTCAAAATTAAGGCAGAAAGAGATAAGTGGATAAGTGAACCTCCCCGTCTGAGAAATTCCAAGTAGTTTGACGTTGATCGTTGTAATGTGGCCAAGAGGACATCGTGTAGTTCAATCACAGTGCAGTTATCTATATTAGGTTTCTCCAACTTGGCATCCTGAAGATATGTTATCTACCAGCCTGTCTTTCTCACCCAAACAACATATCTGGATAGGACAATTGGTCATAGATCCCATCCTTGTAACTGGGAAGGAAAGGCTGATGATACTTGTGCAGCCTCTGGTGGCTCAACAGACTAATGCAGTCTGTTATTAACAGCAGCTGCTTGCAATTACTCCAGGTTCAAGTCCCACCAGGCCCAAGGTTGACTCAGCCTTCCATCCTTTATAAGGTAGGTAAAATGAGGACCCAGATTGTTGGGAGCAATAAGTTGACTTTGTATATAATATACAAATGGATGAAGACTATTGCTTGACATAGTGTAAGCCGCCCTGAGTCTTTGGAGAAGGCCAGGATATAAATGCAAATTAAAAAAAAATCATCTAAGATGATGCATATCAAAGAACAGCAAATAGTGATGTCATCATAGTACCAACACCATGAGTTACATCCTTGACCACAATGCAAGTATGCAACAGTGGCATTTTCTTTGATGGTGTCACTGTTACAGAGGCCGCTGCTTAAGGAGGTCCGATGAATGAGAGATACTTACTCAGCAAGGCACTCCAAATCCAATTTTTGGGGTGGCATAAATATATTTTTAAATAAAGACAGTAAACATCGAAGTTCAAACACATCTACCCTGGGCTATTGAAATAGGGATTAATTATGAAAAAAAAAGAAAACAAAAATCAGTATGGGCAAACCAAAGCTTGCCTTGTTCATTTTCCCAAAACAGATTATTTGGGGTTAAAGAAAAAATGCATGGTTGCCATCTTGTTATTCCTATAAAAACCATGATCTTAAGAAATCTAAAATGTCAGAGAAAAGGGTCAGAAGGGGAGTTAAGGGCACTCACGACCCCCCGAAACACACATCTGTGTCTAGTTTCCATACTGGATCTCCCCTCGGAGTTCATTAATGATATAGCTTGTCAGGACACCAAGCAATTTCTCTTGAAGGGAACCACTGGCCATGACGAAGGCTGTGAGTTGGGCTATGTCGGTCCAGTCCAGATTCTGAATAATGGCACAGACGTCTTTGTAAAGCCGTTGCTGCTCCGCAGGAGGCAGTTCCAGGATAATCTGAGGAATGGGCTTGAACTGTCCCGAGGCCATCCAGGCCCCAAGCAAGCCACCAACGGCACCTCCTAGAAAAACGGAACAGATAAGCCAGCTTTCAATTTTGACTGGAAAGCTATCATTGGATGATAGAACCATTTGACTATTTGCAAAGGCAAGCAGCATTGTTTTGGATGCAGATAAGGGATCTGGGCAGGAGTGAAATGCTCCCGGTTCAGACTGGATCACCCGATCTGGTAGGGATGGCGGCGGGTGGTTCGGAGAACTGGTAGCAAAAATCCCTACCCCCTTCCATGCCCAGCTGAGCTGCACGATCATCAGAGGGTGTTTTTTTTTACTTTTAAAAACATTTTTTCTTCAGCCGAAAAAATGCTTTTAAAAGTAAAAAAAAAGTCTCTGATGATCCCGCGGTTCATCTGGGATCATTAGAGGCTTTTAAAAGCATTTTTTTACAACCTCTTCTGCCGAAGAGGTTGTAGAAAAAAAGTGCTTTTAAAAGGCTCTTCTGGCGATCCCAGCTGAGTTGCCTGATCATCAGAGGCTTTTTTTTTCTTTTAAAGGCAAAAAAAATGCTTTTAAAAGAAAAGAAAACCCTCTGGCAATCAAGCAACTCAGCTGGAATCATCAGAGAAGCCTTTTAAAAGCATTTTTAAAAGCATCAGCCAAAGAGGTTGTAGAAGAAATGCTTTTAAAAGTAAAAAAAAAAAGTTGGCCATGCCCACCCAGTCACATTACCCCCCAACCCCACCCTCCAAGCTATGCCCACAGAACCGGTAGTAACAAATTTTACATTTCACCCCTGGATCTGGGATATATTTAAGTTGCATTGTCCTATTATATATCTATATAATATAGATAGATATAGATAGATACAGATATATACCTCTATATCTGGGATCTTAAACAGGCTTAGAAGTCGCATTAAAACTCCTCTGCCTTCAATTTTCCTAACAAATATATGCTCACTTGCAAATAAGATGGATGAAATATTCCTCTTAAACAAATACTATTCTGATTTTCGCAATTCAGTAGTCCTATGCTTCTCTGAAACCTAAGATGGCGCCGACAAAGGCTGCCTCGGTAAAATGCTCTCTAATTGTTTCTTTATTTCTAATTGTTCTCTGTGACTCACTACAGATTTCCTACTCACGAGACCATCTGCTAAAAATTAAGGAACATTTCTTTAAGGAGCAGCTTTCTTTAATCTCACCCCCACCTGTCTTTACAAACACGGAGGAGATTCTAACACAGGAGGAGGCAATTCCCACGGAGCCATGGATTACTAAAAAAACCAAACGACGGAAACGAAGGAAACGAGGTAAAAGATCTGGGATCTTAATCAAGCTAAGAACTTGCACTAAAACTCCTCTGCCTTCAATTTTCCTAACAAATATACGCTCACTTGCAAATAAGATGGATGAAATACTCCTCTTAAACAAATACTATTCTGATTTTCGCAATTCAGCAGTCCTATGCTTCTCTGAAGCCTGGTTAAATGAAGCAATTGAAAATAGCAGCCTGAACATTCCAGGATTTCAAATTGAACGATCAGACAGGATTCCAGAAACATCTGGTAAAAAGAAAGGAGGAGGCTTATGCCTATATATTAATTCAACCTGGTGTCAAGATTTTAACATAATTTACAAATTCTGTGACAACAATTTAGAGACTCTAATTATCAACTGCAAACCTTACTATTCGCCTCGTGAATTTTCCTCATTTCTTCTAATTGCTGTTTATGTCCCACCACAAGCCTGTGTAAACGAGGCATTACGAACTCTAGCTGACCAAATCATGGAGGCTGAAGCCAAACACCCTGATTCACTGGCCATTGTTTTGGGAGATCTAAACAAGGCAAACTTAAGGAAAGAACTACCAAAATACTTTCAGCATGTCAATTGTCCCACCAGAGGCAAGAATACTCTAGACCACTGCTACACAACACTAAAAGATGCCTATCGGTCTTTACCACGTGCAGCTGTAGGACACTCTGATCATTGCATGATTCACCTTGTACCTGCTTACAGGCAAAGACTTAAAGCCATAAAACCAATAATTAAATCAGTGAAAACCTGGACGGAGGAATCAGAATTAAAGCTACAGGCATGTTTTGACTGCACTGATTGGAATATTTTTAAAGATCCCTCTGCAGACCTGGATGAACTCACAGATACTGTAACATCATATGTCAGCTTCTGTGAAGACCTATGTGTACCTACAAGGAACTTGCGAATACACAGTAATAACAAACCTTGGTTTACACCTAAACTTAAGCAGCTACGACATTCCAAAGAGGAAGCCTACAGAAAAGGTGATAAAATGCTGTACAATCAGGCCAGAAATGCACTAACAAGGAGATAAGAGCAGCAAAAGAAGCTACTCTGAAAAGCTAAAGAATCAATTTTCAGCAAATGAACCAGCAAACATGTGGAAAACTCTTAAAAATATCACCGGCTATGGCAAACCTCCTTCCCAGGCTGAAGGTAATCAACAACTGGCAGATGACCTGAATGAGTTTTACTGCAGGTTTGAAAGGAAACTACAGCCACCTATCTCCACAACCCCATCTCAGACACACCAACAACAGCCAAGCCTCCTACAACTGACCCCATTTCATTGGGTTCACAACCCCTAGTGATCACAGAAAAGGAAGTGCAGGACCTATTTCACAGACAAAAGCCAGGAAAAGCTCCAGGCCCAGACAAGATAACTCCTTCTTGCTTAAAAGTCTGTGCTGACCAATTGGCCCCATCTTCACCCATATTTTCAATAAATCACTAGAGATGTGCTATGTTCCTTCTTGCTTCAAACGCCTACCATCATCCCAGTGCCAAGAAGCCCACCATCAAGGAACTGAATGACTACAGACCAGTTGCTCTAACATCTGTAGTCATGAAAACCTTTGAAAGGCTAGTGCTTTCCTACCTGAAAACCATCACGATCCGCTTTAGACCCCTTGCAATTTGCATACCGAGCAAATAGATCAACAGATGATGCTGTTAATATGGCTCTGCACTACATCCTACAACATCTTGAGTCTCCAAAGACCTATGCAAGGGTCCTTTTGTACACTTTAGTTCAGCATTCAATACCATCATTCCAGACATTCTTCTAACTAAGCTAAACCAGCTACAGGTACCGGAACAGACTTGTAAGTGGATCACAAGCTTCCTAACAAACAGGAAGCAGCAGGTGAAGCTAAGCAAGATCACATCAAATACCTGTACAATTAGCACAGGGGCCCCCAAGGCTGTGTGCTCTCCCCACTTCTCTTCTCTCTGTATACCAATGACTGCATCTCCAATGATCCATTTGTTAAGCTACTGAAGTTCGCAGATGACACAACAGTGATTGGTCTCATTCGAGACAATGACGAATCCGCATATAGACGAGAGGTCGAACGACTAGCCTTGTGGTGCAACCAAAACAATCTGGAACTGAACACACTCAAAACCGTAGAAATGGTGGTAGACTTTAGGAAAAACCCTTCCATACTTCCACCTCTCACAATACTTGACAACACAGTATCAACAGTAGAAACCTTCAAATTTCTGGGTTCTATCATATCGCAAGATCTCAAATGGACAGCTAACATCAAAACATCATTAAAAAAGGACAACAAAGAATGTTCTTTCTGCGCCAACTCAGTAAGCTCAAACTGCCCAAGGAGCTGCTGATCCAATTCTACAGAGGAATTATTGAGTCTGTCATTTGCACCTCTATAACTGTCTGGTTCGGTTCTGCAACCCAACAAGAAAAACACAGACTTCAGAGGATAATTAGAACTGCAGAAAAAATAATTACTACCAACTTGCCTTCCATTGAGGACCTGTATACTGCACGAATCAAGAAGAGGGCCGTGAAAATATTTGCAGATCCCTCGCATCCTGGACATAAACTGTTTCAACTCCTACCCTCAAAACGACGCTATAGAGCACTGCACACCAGAACAACTAGACACAAGAACAGTTTTTTCCCGAAGGCCATCACTCTGCTAAACAAATAATTCCCTCAACACTGTCAGACTATTTACTGAATCTGCACTACTATTAATCGTTTCATAGTTCCCATCACCAATCTCTTTCCACTTATGACTGTATGACTATAACTTGTTGCTGGCAATCCTTATGATTTATATTGATATATTGATCATCAATTGTGTTGTAAATGTTGTACCTTGATGAACGTATCTTTTCTTTTATGTACACTGAGAGCATATGCACCAAGACAAATTCCTTGTGTGTCCAATCACACCTGGCCAATAAAATTCTATTCTATTCTATTCTATTCTATTCTATTCTATTCTATTCTATTCTATACAGACCAGTGTTCAATGAAATTTTTACGACTGTAGCAACTTGAAGTTTGTGGGCTTCAACTGCCAGGATTCCCCAGGCAGCATAATTGCCAAGATTTGAAAAGTCCTTATTTATTATGTTAATGAATATCTCTTTTCTATTTTTTTATACACAAAGTATACTTCAAATAATGAGTTTGACCCATAGCATTTTATAGCCTTTAAATTCCCACCGGTTCTATATTTTATATCATCTATATTTTATACCATTAAATTGTTCTGACCTAGGCCTCTCAAGATCATGAAGCAGACTCCTCGTCCTGATAAAACTCTTCGCTTCCGTCCGAGTAATGGCTTAATTAGCCGGTACTATCAGCTCTGGCAGCAGAATAGCGAATGTCTGCCAAGTTCTCTGTTATCTCCCTCGACGCTGGTGAGTCACTCAGGAACAAACTTCAGCTCTTAGTTAATCAGTTGATTTGCCTGCTACGAAGAGACACAGCAGTGCTTACTGCCTCTATATCCTGTGAGGTGTGGCTCCATGACTCAGCACTTCCTAGGTCTGCCCCACACCTGCTTCTGTTGTTCCCTCCTCTCCTGCCTACGAAACCTAGGGTCCAACCAAGCCTGATTGCCATCAGCGGGGTCTGAAGGCGTGGCCTGGGGGGAAAAGAGTCAGGGGACGGAGGCCTCGTTATCTCTTCCAACTGGCCTGCTTCTGGCTCTTGGAGCTGAGTCAGGGAAGCCGGTGCTCCCAAGGTAAATCCTGACAGCCCTTCCCCCTCACTTTCCAAGTCACTTTCTGACATCAGGCCCGGCTCCAAGTCACTTTCGGGCAGGAGGCCCGGATCGGGGAGCGCAGACACAACAAGACCTTCATCAGGCTTGGAGATTTGCCAGGCCGATATCTTCCAAATGCCATGCAAGCAGCAATTACTTGGCAAGAAGTCAGGAACAGATCTTCACCCTCATAAATTGAACTAATTGTCTCCTGCAAACTCCCCTCCCCTTCCTCTCCTCTTTATTCCCTATGGAATCGACCATTCACTGTCCACCTGTACCTTTACTCCTGAGTCGATCCTTGTTCCTCAGCTGTTCCCTTCTCCTGGCATCCCTGCGCATGTGCACATCAGGAACAGGCTCCAGCTGTTCTTCTGCCCCACTTATCTCCAACTCCAAAGTTAGCTGATAACCGTCGGATGACCCTGGCCCCCTCTCTGCCTTCAACGCAGAGCACTCATCAGAGCCTTCCCCAGACTCCGGACTGGCCCCTTGTTCCTTCCCAACCTCCTCACTTTCTGAGTCTGCCACCAGCTCCACTGGTGGGCCACAACATAAACAATACAAATATAAACATAAATACTTGTATTATTGTTTAACTCTACTTTTTACAATGACTGTGACCCGTCGCTTTATAATCTTGAAACGTTAGAAAGATCTGTTTGACTTTGGAAAGTGGGTTCAATTGAAACTGATGTAAATGCATTCATTAATGTAATTAATGAATGTAACCTTCCCAGTGGTGAAATCCAAATTTTTTTACTACCGGTTCTGTGGGCGTGGCTTGGTGGGCGTGGTGTGGCTGGTGGGCATGGTGTGGCAGGGGAAGGATACTGCAAAATCCCATTTCCCTCCCCACTCCAGGGGAAGGATACTGAAAAATTTCCATTCCCACCCCACTCTGGGGCCAGCCAGAGGTGGTATTTTCTGGTTCTCTGAACTACTCAAAATTTCCGCTACCGGTTCTCCAGAACCTGTCAGAACCTGCTGGATCTCACCCCTGCTCCTTCCCCATTGTCCCCCTCCATTTCCCCCCCCCCTTCACTGACAGATTAAAAGCTACAATTTGGTCCTGGATGCACTTTATGCACATATCTGAAAGCATTAATTTACCGACAGCAATGCCAGGTGGGCCTGCCATCAAACCTCCCAAGAAAGCCGTCACTCCCGCCACCAAGGCGCCTCGTCCGGAGTGCTTGAAGGCTGCTTTCATTTTTCGATTTTCAGAAACACGGCAGAGCAGCTGCATCACGGCTCTGACTTTGACAGGCTTTGTGACTTCTCTGGACCTGCAATAGTTGTAAAAGAACCTTAATCCAGCTCTCTCGCTCTCTTTTTTTTTTCTTTCTTTCTTCTTCACAGATAGAGCTTAGAGCTGCTTGTTTATATTTGTAGGTATGCATAGTAATTCATTCATTCATTCACACACTCACTCACTCACAAACAAACAAACACATACATGCACACACACACACACACACACACACACACACAGAGACATTTAATAATCACTAAACAACCCCATGAGGTGTGGTGGTGCAGTAGTTAGAGTGCAGTACTGCAGGCTACTTCTGCCGACTGCCTGCAATTTGGCAGTTCGAATTTCACCAGGCTCAACGTTGACTCAGCCTTCCATCCTTCCAAGGTGGGTAAAATGAGGACCCAGATTTTGGGGGGCAAGAGGCTGACTCTGTACACCACTTAGAGAGGGCTGCAAAGCACTGTGAAGGGGTAGATAAGTCTAAGACCTTCCTTCCTTCCTTTCTTCCTTGGTAAGAATGCCAGATTGTTGGGGACAATATCCTAACTCTGTGAACCGCTTAGAGTCATTGCCTATTCAGAGAAACAGAATAATCATGGGCAAAAGGAGAAGGGAAGTGACTGCTGACTTCCTGCTGGCTTCCCCACTGATTTTCTTAACAGAAAGCTTGGTAGGGAATATTGGAACTGAAAATCACGAGACTGGCTCACTGTGGCAGGGTAGCAACAATGACACAACTTTGCCAAACTTCAATCTCCTAGGAGCAACGTCTAGATTTTGGATGCATTCTGTAAGTTTAAACTATTGAGGCATGTTGATTCAAAAATTGTTGCCCTGCGATGCACTATTTCACCCAATTGAAGGTTACAAACAATCAAACAGACATGACACTCTTACCTATGTTAAGAGTGTCATGTTATCTATGACTATGATCTGTTATCATATCTGATATCTATCAGATCTGTGTAGTGCTTGAATACCAGAATCATACATGTCTAAATAATAAAATGTCTCCCTCCCTCCCTCCTCCTTTTGCATTCCCATTCTTCTCCTTCCCAGAGTATTCTGGCTTTTTCTGTTATAAGTAGCAGGTCTCACAATCACCCTATCAACAGTCGAAAGATTCTTTCTAGGGGCAGGAATAGAATAGGAATAGGAATAGGAATAGGAATAGGAATGGAATGGAATGGAATGGAATGGAATTTTTTACTGGTCAGACAAGGAATTTGTCTTGGTGCATATGCTCTCAAGTGTACATAAAAGAAAAGATACATTCATCAAGAATCATAAGAATAGAATAGAATAGAATAGAATAGAATAGAATAGAATAGAATAGAATAGAATAGAATAGAATAGAATAGAATAGAATAGAATAGAATTCTTTATTGGCCAAGTGTGATTAGACACACAAGGAATTTGTCTTGGTGCATATGCTCTCAGTGTCCATAAAAGAAAAGAAAAGCCCCAAGATAAAAAGATCTTTAAAAGAAAAAAAAGCAGAACGAATCATTTCAGGGCTTCCCTGGAGCATTGCCCGGAGCCCTAACAATCACCGTCAACAGCAAGGGAATATAAGAACTGTAGTCCAACTCCCGAAGGGCAGGACTAGAAGAGGCAGTCTGTGAAGTCTTGGTCTTCGTCTTGGATCATAATAAAGATTGATTTGAATCTGAAACTGGTTTCAGTTTAAACCGAATATAAATACGTTCATCAAAGCCATTAACCCCATGGCTCCCTCCCCCTCATTTAATATGTGCCCCCCCCAATCACATTTAAACCTACAATTTGGAGGACCCAAAACTTCCTAGAGGGCACTTTTCCACATATCTGAAGCCATAAATTTACCAAAAGAAGAGCTCCGGAGACACACACACACACATCTAAACAGTGAGATGTTGGACTCAAACTGGATTTGTCCTGAGTTTTGGTAAGTCATCACCCAGCCAGGCACATTCTTCTTCCGTTTTAAATTCCTACCTTTCATCATTTTCTTAATACGCAGAGACAGTTGGACCTTCCTACCTCCCTCCCTCCCTCCGTCCCATCTTTCTTCCTCTCTCCTCCCTCCCGCCCTTCCTTCCATCTTCCCTCCCTCCCTCCCTCCTCCTTTTGCATTCCCTTTCTTCTCCTCCCCAGAGTATTCTGGCTTTTTCTGTTATAAGTAGCAGGTCTCACAATCACCCTATCAATAGTCGAAAGATTCTTTCTAGGGGCAGGAATAGAATAGGAACAGGAACAGGAACAGGAATAGAATAGGAATAGGAATGGAATAGAATAGAATAGAATAGAATAGATTAGATTAGATTTACTGGCCAGACAAGGAATGTGTCTTGGTGCATATGCTCTCAGTGTACGTAAAAAAAAAAGATACGTTCATCAAGAATCATAAGAATAGAATAGAATAGAATAGAATAGAATAGAATAGAATAGAATAGAATAGAATAGAATAGAATAGAATAGAATAGAATAGAATTCTGTATTGGCCAAGTGTGATTGGACACACAAGGAATTTGTCTTGGTGCATATGCTCTCGGTGTCCATAAAAGAAAAGAAAAGCCCCAAATATCCAAGATAAAAAGATCTTTAAAAGAAAAAAAACCAAAACGAATCATTTCGGGGCTTCCCTGGAGCATTGCCAGGAGCCCTAACAACCACGGCCAACGGCAAGGGAATATAGGAATTGTAGTCCAACTCCCGAAGGGCAGGACTAGAAAAAGCAGTTAGTGAAGTCTTGGTCTTGGTCTTGGTCTTGGATCATAATACAAATTATTTGAATCTGAAACTGGTTTCCATTTAAACCGAATATAAATACGTTCATCAAAGCCATTAACCCCATGGCTCCCTCCCTCTCATTAATATGTGCCCCCCATCACATTTAAACCTACAATTTGGAGGACCCAAAACTTCCTAGAGGGCACTTTTCCACATATCTGAAGCCATAAATTTACCAAAAGAAGAGCTCCGGAGACACACACACACACATCTAAACAGTGAGATGTTGGACTCGAACTGGATTTGTCCTGAGTTTTGGTAAGTCATCACCCAGCCAGGCACATTCTTCTTCCGTTTTAAATTGCTACCTTTCATCATTTTCTTAATACGCAGAGACAGTTGGACCTTCCTACCTCCCTCCCTCCCTCCGTCCCATCTTTCTTCCTCTCTCCTCCCTCCCGCCCTTCCTTCCATCTTCCCTCCCTCCCTCCCTGCTGGAGCCAAGAGTTGACAGAGAGAAAAATATTTCTGGCGCCCCAAACATCCAAGAGAACGGATTTTAAAGAGAAAAAGAGAGCCAGTCACTTCGGGGCTTCCCTGAGCCCTAGCTACCGTAGCCTGGCCAACGGTCAGGGAATATGGGAGTTGTAGTCCAAGTCCCGGAAGACAGTTGCCGCCTTGGAATTCAAGCTGCCTGTAGGCTGGGAAGCTCCCGCCCTCATTCCCCTTCGGACAGCCCGTTTGCCCAGACGCGGACGATCAAATGGGGTTGCTCTTGCTGTCCACGCTCGCGACCTGAGACTGAGCCGTCGCGAGCTGCGTGGAAGGGCCGGCGGGAAGCGAGGGTGGATTTGGCCTGGGCTGGCCGCGGCCGGACCTCCCAAAGGAGCACAGTCAGCAGGACGCGATGGTGGAGGGCAGAGCTGCCTTTACCGCCTTTTAACCTCTTCAATCTTTTCGGATTCTGCCGATGGGTGGGGAGTGAGTGGGGGGGATTTCTGCTGCCTGCAGCCAGCCCCCTCGGGAAGAGGCCGACTGCCCAGGATGCCTGCGAAGAGCGCTGCAAGGCTGCGCCTTCTGGGTCCCCTGATTTTCCTGAAACCAGGCGCCTTGCGCTCCGCATCCACGGAATCATTGAGCACGGGTACGTGTAGTGCAGGCGCAACCTCGCCTGTGTTTTTGCATTCCGGGAGAAAACCAGTGATTGAGCTGCACTGCTTACCTGATCGTTTTGGATGCAATTCTAGGCTTTCCATCAATCGACGAAGACTCATTACGCCGTTCATAAGTGGGAGTTTTCCTCTTCCAATTTCTAGCAGGTGCTACTTTCGGGAAAGACAAGAAAGCGCTCAATGCATGGAATGAAGCTGTTAAACTCATCTAAGAAGACAGAGGGTCACTAATTCCACCTGCTGTTCCAGGCTTACCATGATGGGGCAAAGGAATAGTATCAAATGCCTCACTGGCTTCCGTGTTCGGCCAGTCCATTGTGCTGCATTCTGTAGATGGCTGGGAATATCGAGAGGGAGCTGCCATGGCAGGTGCTACTTTCAGGAAACAAAAGAAAAGGGGAAAAAAAATCTCAATATACCGAAGGAAGCTGCTAAACTCATCTAAGAAGACAAAAGTTGCTTCTCCCACCTTTTTTAGTCCTTCAGTTCTTGCTCCTTCCAGCGCCAGCCTCAATATGGAAACAAGACTGGGTGGGGTTCCCAACAAAAGGCTACTGTCTGGTGCTTTCACTTTCGCTTTTATTTATTTATTTATTTATTTATTATTTAAATTTGTATACCGCCCTTCTCCCGAAGGACTCAGGGCGGTTCACAGCCAAGTAAAAAATGGACAATACATTATAAATACAGTTAAAATACTAGTAAAAAACTTATTTAAATTGGCCACAATTAAAATTTGGAGATAAAACCCATTAAAAACCCATAACTTAAAAAACTAACCCAGTCCAGCGCAGATAAATAAGTAAGTTTTGAGCTCGCGGCGAAAGGTTCGGAGGTCCGGAAGTTGACGAAGTCCTGGGGGGAGTTCGTTCCAGAGGGCGGGAGCCCCCACAGAGAAGGCCCTTCCCCTGGGTGTCGCCAGACGACACTGTCGCGCCGACGGCACCCTGAGGAGTCCCTCTCTGTGAGAGCGCACGGGTCGGTGAGAGGTATTCGGTAGCAGCAGGCGGTCCCGCTTTGCAGGGACATGACCGGATGCTCTGCAATAAATGTGTTTATACTGAAAGCTGTGTGAAGGGAAGTCTGCCCTAATCTTTCAAATAAGAGGGGTTAATATGTTTGAGAGACAAGGTGTAGCTGTTTATTTAAGTAATTAATTTTAAAGATTTATAGGGCCACCCATCTTAAGAACCCTGGGTGACAACAAAACCAAAACTATAAAGCAATCATAAAAGAATAAAAAAATAAAACTTGCCTTTATGCACTCTTACCCCAGCACCAGAATAAAAGCCAAGCATGATCTTGTGGTAGGTTAGAGGTAGTTTAGTTGATTTAGTTTGTCAAACGTGCAAGACAACAGGTATAAGTACAAACATGGACATGAACACAGGAAATAAGAACAAATAAATGGGGAAAGTAAGCCAGGGACGGTAGGCACGCTGGTGCGCTTATGCACACCCCCTTTACGGACCTCTTAGTGTAGCAGCACAGTCCAGTTCTCCAGTTACTGCCACACTTTGCCAAGAGAAAGACTCGAGACCAGGAAGGTGAGAGAAACAGACTTTATTGATGCATCAGAGCCCAGTGTGTTCAAACACCAAAGTCTGGACTGCCCGGGATACGCCCGGGTAGGTGGTTTTAATTCAAAAAGCAGAAGTAACTGGAAAATTACAGAAAGTACAGTTTCATGTCTTCACAATACATTTCATATAGCAAAAAGCACCTAATATCCAAATATGGTAACAGTTGAGCAAATATCAAACACCGCCCATATGGCTTCCTGTTATGTTCCATCTCTTGTAAGTTTCAGCAATGTTCCTGTACAGCTGGCACTTTCAGTTTCTCGTTTATATTGAGGTTACAAAGCAGGCAATCATAAGATATAAAATATAAGGTAGTTGAATACAGGGAGATATGTTAAGAGTACGGGTATCATATTAAGAAGGAAAAATTATGGATTTATGGATTATTCCAATGCTCCCGCCTCATTAGGAATGGGGTGGTTCCACGGTAGACAGTTGAAGCTGTGGGGATTTGAGGCTGTAACAACAGAGTCGGGTAGAGTATTCCAGGCATTGACCACTGTTGCTGAAGTCGAATTTTCTGCAATTGAGTTTGGAGCGGTTTACCTTGAGTTAGTAGCTATTCTTTGCCCATGCATTATTGAGATTGAAGCTGAAGTAGTCATTGGCAGGTAGGACATTGTAGCAGACAATACTGTGTACTAGGCTTAGGTCAGAACGTAGGTGGCATAGTTCCAGATTGTCCAAGCCCAAAATTTCAAGCCTGATGGCATAAGGGATTCTGTTCGCAAGCAGAGGAGTGGAGGACTCTTCTCATGAAATAACTCTGGACCCGCTCAATCGTATTAAATGTCTGATATACAGTGTGGATTCCAGGTAGATGAGCTGTATTCAAGAATTGGTCTGGCAAAGGTTTTCTATGCCCTCGTTAACAATTTGATGTTACGGGAGAAGAAGCTTTGCAAAATAAGGTTAACAATTCTTAATGCCTTTTTGGCAATGCTGTTACAGTGAGTTCTGGGGCTTAGATCCTTTGAGATGACTACTCCTAGGTCCTTGACAGAGTGAGGGTCGTCGAGAGGTAGTGCTGGGAATAAGCAGGTCCTGTGCCTTATGGGGTCTTAAATGTGTTTGCCACCACCTTGAATTGCATCCAGAAAGAAACTGGCAGCCAGTTCAGGTCCTGCAATAAAGGTGTAACCTGGGTGATCTTTGAGCTCCCAATGTTATGCATGCTGCTGCCTTCCGGACAACTTGTAAATTCTGCATGGTGTTCAAGGGCAACACCAGCACACGGCAATAACCCAGGTGAGAAGTGACTAAGGCACGCGTGACTTTGTGTAATGGTAAATCATATTTATCTGCTTTAATGTAAACTTTATCTGGGTGTGCTGAAGAACAGAGCAATTGAGTTTTCTTAGCATTAGCATTAGCTTCACTTTGTTCCCTGTCGTTCAGTGAAAATGGTCGTAAGTCACTTTTTCAGTGCCCTTGTGACTTTGAATGGTCACTAAATGAACTCTTGTAAGTTGAGGACTACCTGTATTTTCATTTGTTTTTTTTAAAAAAAAACCAAACTGTAAAACCTGAATGTTGGACTTCTTCCTTATCTCCTCCTGTTAAAATGTTCTCAACTGAAGCCAACTTGGAGTTCAGGAAACCCAGTTTAGCATCTCTAAAAGAAGGGGAATAATGATCATACAACCTTGGCAATTCACACATTAAAATTCAGCTTTATTTGCATTTTATCTTCTGGAGAAGATGAATCATCTGCTACACTTTCGGTTCCGAACTATTTCAACTTTTCACTCCTTCACTGTCTCAAAATTAAGGCAGAAAGAGAGAAGTGGATAAGTGAACCCCCCCCTCTGAGAAATTCCAAGTATTTTGACGTTGATTGTTATTCCTATAAAAACCATGATCTTAAGAAATCTAAAATGCCAGAGAAAAGGGTCAGAAGGGGAGTTAAGGGCACTCATGACCCCCTGAAACACACATCCGAGTCTACTTTCCATACTGGATCTTTCCTCGGAGTTCTTTTGTGATATAGCTTGTCAGGACACCAAGCAATTTCTCTTGAAGGGAACCACTGGCCATGACGAAGGCTGTGAGTTGGGCTATGTCGGTCCGGTCCAGATTCTGAATAATGGCACAGACGTCTTTGTAAAGCCGTTGCTGCTCCACAGGAGGCAGATCCAGGATAATCTGAGGAACGGGCTTGAACTTTCCCGAGGCCATCCAGGCCCCAAGCAAGCCCCCAATGGTACCTCCTAGAAAAACAGAACAGATAAGCCAGCTTTCAACTTTGACTGCCAAGCTATCATTGCATGATAGAACCATTTGACTATTTGCAAAGGCAAGCAGCATTGTTTTGGATACAGATAAGGGATCTGGGCAGGGGCGATATGCTCCCAGTTCGGACCGGATCACCCAGACCGGATCATCCGATCCGGTAGTGATGGCGGCGGGTGGTTCGGAGAACCAGTAGCAAAAATCCCTGCCCCCTTCCATGCCCAGCTGAGCTGCACGATCATCAGAGGTTTTTTTTTTTTACTTTTAAAAACATTTTTTCTTCGGCCAAAAAAATGATCTGGGATCATTAGAGGCGTTTAAAAGCATTTTTTTAACAACCTCTTCTGCCGAAGAGGTTGTCGAAAAAATGCTTTTAAAAGGCTCTTCTGGCAATCCCAGTTGAGTTGCCTGATCATCAGAGGCTTTTTTTTCTTTTAAAGGCAAAAAAAAAATGCTTTTAAAAGAAAAGAAAATCCTCTGACGATCAGACAACTCAGCTGGGATCATCAGAGGAGCCTTTTAAAAGCATCGGCTGAAGAGGTTGTAGAAAAAATGCTTTTAAAAGTAAAAAAAAAAGTTGGCCACGCCCACCCAGCCACATTACCACCCCCACCTCCCACCAAGGTATTCCCACAGAACCGGTAGTAACAAATTTTACATTTCACCCCTGGATCTGGGATATATTTAAGCTGCATTGTCCTATTATATATCAATATAGACAAGGGGTTCAATAAAATTTTTACGACTGGAACAACTTGAAGTTTGTGGGCTTCAGCTGTCAAGATTCCCCAGCCAAAATGATTGCCGAGGTTGGAAAAAATCCTTATTTAGTATATTAATGAATATCTCTTTTCTATTTTTTTTATACACAAAGTATACTTCAAATAAAGAGTTTGACCCGTAGCATTTTATAGCCTTTAAATTCCCACTGGTTCTATATTTTATATCATCTATATTTTATACCATTAAATTGTTCTGACCCAGGCCTCCCAAGATCATGAAGCCGACTTCTTGTCCGATAAAACCTTTTTTATTTAGTTTAAAGGAAAATTCCTCTCCAGCAAAATCCCAGCCAACAGTCTTTCAAGAGATTTCACAACTACAGACCTTTTTCAGGCTTGGAGAGCTGCCAGGCTGATATCTTCCAAATGCCATGCTGGAGCAGCAATTACTTGGCAAGAAGTCAGGAACAGATCTTCACCCTCGTAAATTGAACTAACTGTCTCCTGCAAACTCCCCTCCCCTTCCTCTCCTCTTTATTCCCTATGGAAGGGGCCATTCACTGTCCACGTGTGCCTTTACTCCTAAGTCGACCCTTGTTCCTCAGCTGCTCCCTTCTCCTGGCATCTCTGCGCATGCACGCCCCACATGTCCAACTCTGAAGGTAGCTGATAACTGTCGGACGGCCCTGGCCCCCTCTCTGCCTCCTACGCAGAGCACTCATCAGAGCCTTCCCCAGACTCTGGACTGGCCCCTTGTTCCTTCCCAATCTCCTCACTTTCTGAGTCTGCCACCAGCTCCACTAGTGGGCCACAACATAAATACAAATATTTATATCACGTATATAAATACTTGTATTATTGTTTAACTCTACTTTTTACAATGACTGTGACCCATCGCTTTATAATCTTCAACGGTTAGAAAGATCTGTTTGACTTTGGAAAGTGGGTTCAATTGAAACTGATGTAAATGCATTCATTAATGTAATTAACCCAGGGCTCCTTCCCAGTGGTGAAATCCAAATTTTTTTACTATCAGTTCTGTGGGCGTGGCTTGGTGGGCGTGGTGTGGCTTGGTGGGCGTGGCAGGGGAAGGCTATTGCAAAATCCCATTTCCCTCCCCACTCCAGGGGAAGGATACTGCAAAATCTCCATTCCCAGCCCACTCTGGGGCCAGCCAGAGGTGGTATTTTCTGGTTCTCTGAACTGCTCAAAATTTCTGCTACCGGTTCTCCAGAACCTTCAGAACCTGCTGGATTTCACCCCTGCTCCTTCCCCATCATCCCCCTCCATCTCTCCCCACCCCTTCCCTGACAGATTAAAAGCTACAATTTGGTCCTGGATGCACTTTATGCACATATCCGAAGCATTAATTTACCGACAGCAATGCCAATGCCACTTGGGGCTCCGATCAAACCTCCCAAGAAAGTTGTCACTACCACCACCAAGGCGCCTCGTCCGGAGTGCTTGAAGGCTGCTTTCATTTTTCGCTTTTCAGAAACATGGCAGAGCAGCTGCATCACGTCTTTGACGCTGACAGGCATTGTGACTTCTCTGGACCTGCAATAGTTGTAAAAGAACCTTAATCCAGCTCTCTCTCTCTCTCTCTTTTTTCTTTCTTTCTTCTTCACAGATAGAGCTTAGAGCTGCTTGTTTATATTTGTAGGTATGCATAGTAATTCATTCATTCATTCACACACACACACTCACAAACAAACACACAAATGCGCACACACACATACACAGACATTTAATAATCACTAAACAACCCCATGAGGTGTGGTGGTGCAGTAGTTAGAGCACAGTACTGCAGGCTACTTCCGCCGGCTGCCTGCAATTTGGCACTTCGAATTTTTTATTTATTTATTTATTTATTTTATTTATTTATTTGTCGTAACAATATATACAAGCATTGCATAAAGGGTTTATTTATTTATTTATTTTTAGTTATATAATATATGAACATATATATGAGGAGAAATGAGGTACTATAAACATATATATACATAGGGGAAGAAACAATAGGACAGGAACGGTAGGCACATTTGTGCTCTTATGCACACCCCTTAGAGTCCTCTTAGGAAAGTGGTGAGGTCAACCGTGGACAGTTTTTGAGTAAAGCCTTTGGGGTTATGAGAAGAAACCACAGAGTCAGGTAATGCATTCCAAGCATATACAATTCTGTTACAGAAATCGTGTTTTCTGCAATCTAAACTGGAGTGGTTGACATTGAGTTTAAATCTGTTGGTAGCTCTTGTGATATTGTTATTGAAACTAAAGAAGTCATTGACAGGAAGGACATTACAACGGATGATTTTATATGCTAAACCCAGATCCTGTCGAAGGCGACGAAGTTCCAAGTTTTCTAGATCCAGGATATCAAGTCTGGTGGAATAAGGTATTTTATTAGTTTCGGAGGAGTGGAAAATTCTTCTCGTAAAATATCTTTGGACACGCTCAACTGTGTTGATGTCAGATATATGATATGGGTTCCAGACAGGAGAGCAGTAATCGAGAATTGGCCTAACAAATGTTTTATATGCTCTGGTCAGTAGCGTGGTGTTTTTTGAAAAGAAGCTACGTAAAATTAAGTTAACAACTCTTAGAGCCTTCTTAGCTATATAGTTGCAGTGGGCTTTGGCACTTAAATCGTTAGATGTAAAAACTCCAAGGTCTTTGACAGGGTGGGGGTCATCTGCGAGGCAATGTCCATCAAGCATGTACTTTGTGATTGGGTTCTTTCTTCCAATATGCAAGACTGAGCATTTACTGGTTGAGATTTGTAGTTGCCAAATTTTAGACCAAGCAGTTAGATGATCAAGGTCCTTTTGAATTGTGGATGTATTGTCAGTGGTGTTGAAAAGTTTGACATCATCAGCAAAGAGAACACAGTTACTTGAGATATGATTACAAAGATCATTTATGTATATTATAAAGAGAGTAGGTCCAAGAACGCTACCTTGAGGAACACCACTCTTGACAGGAACAGGATTTGATAGAGCATTACCAATTTTAACTATTTGTTGTCTGTTTGACAGAAAAGCAGATATCCAGTTGTGTAAGGGTCCTGAAATGCCATAGGATTTTAATTTTAGGAGAAGTTTATCATGTACTACTGAGTCAAAAGCTTTACAGAAGTCTATGTATATTGCATCTATTGATTTACCTAGATCAAGATTTGTAGTCCATAGGTTTTTACAGTGGAGAAGTTGTAAATTGCATGATAATTTTTTCCTGAAGCCAAATTGTTTATTTGAGAGAAGGTTGTGTATTTCTAAGTGCAAGGTAATGGATTGGTTGATGATGGATTCCATTACCTTGCAGGCGACGCAACATAGGGAGATTGGTCTATAATTATCAACTAAGCTGGGGTCGCCTTTTTTGAAAACTGGAATGACTGTGGCTAGTGACCAGAGATAGGGAAGGGAACTGGTAGTAAAAGTTATATTAAAGATTATACTTAGGGGTTCTGCTAGATTACTAGAGAGTTTTTTTAAGAAGTAAGCACAAAGTCCATCAGGTCCAATGGATAGAGATGGTTTCAAGTTACAAAGAGCTTTACCAACCTTTTCTTCTGTAAAATCTGTATTTGTTAAGTTGTCATGCTCATTGCTTGTACAATTTGGGAATGTGGGATATGTGCCATCACTGTTGACAAAAACTGAGCCAAAGAATTTGTTAAAGAGGTTTGCTTTATTTAATTTCACTTTAATTTCACCAGGCTCAACGTTGACTCAGCCTTCCATCCTTCCAAGGTGGGTAAAATGAGGACCCAGATTTTTGGGGGCAAGAGGCTGACTCTGTACACCACTTAGAGAGGGCTGCAAAGCACTGTGAAGGGGTAGATAAGTCTAAGTCCTTCCTTCCTTCCTTCCTTCCTTCCTTCCTTCCTTCCTTCCTTCCTTCCTTCCTTCCTTCTGTGGTAAGAATGCCAGATTGTTGGGGACAATATCCTAACTCTGTAAACCGCTTAGAGTCATTGCCTATTCAGAGAAACAGAATAATCATGGGCAAAAGGAGAAGGGAACTGACTGCTGACTTCCTGCTGGCTTCCCCACTGATTTTCTTAACAGAAAGCTTGGTAGGGAATATTGGAACTGAAAATCACAAGACTGGCTCACTGTGGCAGGGCAGCAACAATGACACAACTTTGCCAAACTTCAATCTCCTAGGAGCAATGTCTAGATTTTGGATGCCTTCTGTAAGTTTAAACTTTGAGGCATGTTGATTCAAAAATTGTTGCCCTGCGATGCACTATTTCACCCAATTGAAGGTTACAAACAATCAGACAGACATGACACTCTTACCTATGTTATCTATGACTATGATCTGTTATCATATCTGATATCTTTACTATTACTATATTATTATTATTATTATTATTATTATTATTATTATTATTATTATCTATCAGATCTGTATAGTGCTTGAATACCAGAATCATACATGTCTAAATAATAAAATCTCCCTCCCTCCACCCTCCTCCTTTTGCATTCCCTTTCTTCTCCTTCCCAGAGTATTCTGGCTTTTTCTGTTATAAGGAGCAGGTCTCACAATCACCCTATCAATAGTCGAAAGATTCTTTCTAGGGGCAGGAATAGAATAGGAATAGGAACAGGAATAGGAATGGAATGGAATGGAATAGAATAGAATTTTTTACTGGCCAGACAAGGAATGTGTCTTGGTGCATATGCTCTCAGTGTACATAAAAGAAAAGATACGTTCATCAAGAATCATAAGAATAGAACAGAACAGAACAGATTAGAATTCTTTATTGGCCAAGTGTGATTGGACACACAAGGAATTTGTCTTGATGCATATGCTCTCAAGTGTACATAAAAGAAAAGATACATTCATCAAGAATCATAAGAATAGAATAGAATAGAATAGAATAGAATAGAATAGAATAGAATAGAATAGAATAGAATAGAGCCCTAACAATCTCGGCCAACAGCAAGGGAATATAAGAACTGTAGTCCAACTCCCGAAGGGCAGGACTAGAAGAGGTCTTCGTCTTCGTCTTGGATCATAATAAAGATTGATTTGAATCTGAAACTGGTTTCAGTTTAAACCGAATATAAATACGTTCATCAAAGCCATTAACCCCATGGCTCCCTCCCCCTCATTAATATGTGCCCCCCATCACATTTAAACCTACAATTTGGAGGACCCAAAACTTCCCAGAATGCACTTTTCTACATATCTGAAGCCATAAATTTACCAAGAGAAGAGCTATGGTTGCCTCCCATTACACCTTTCCAGGCAGCTGCCATGAGAGCAGCTACTCCAAGCAGGGCTGTTGCGAGCAATACAGCTGGTGGAACAGCCACCTTCATTTTTCCCTTTGCAGCAACATTGCTCAACAGCTGCATCGTTTCTTCCATAGGAAAGTTTTTGGCCCTGAAGCAATTGTAAAAGAGCTTTTTCCTCTCACCGACAGAGTTTAAGCAACTTGCCTTACGGTTATCTCATCCAAGAACAGTAATTCAGGCACACACAAAGACACACACACATCTAAACAGTGAGATGTTGGACTCGAACTGGATTTGTCCTGAGTTTTGGTAAGTCATCACCCAGCCAGGCACATTCTTCTTCCGTTTTAAATTCCTACGTTTCATCATTTTCTTAATACGCAGAGACAGTTGGACCTTCCTCCCTCCCTCCCTCCCATCTTTCTTCCTCTCTCCTCCCTCCCGCCCTTCCTTCCTTCTTCCCTCCCTCCCTCCCTGCTGGAGCCAAGAGTTGAAAGAGAGAAAAATATTTCTGGCGCCCCAAACATCCAAGAGAAGGGATTTTAAAGAGAAAAAGAGAGACAGTCATTTCGAGGCTTCCCTGAGCCCTAGCTACGGTAGCCTGACCAAATCGTCAGGGAATATGGGAGTTGTAATCCAAGTCCCGGAGGACAGGCAAGGGGCACTTGGCGTAATTGCCGCCTTGAAATTCAAGCTGCCTGCAGGCTGGGAAGCTCCCGCCCCCATTCCCCTTCGGACAGCCCGTTTGGTCAGACGCTGTGTTCGGCCTGTCCATTGTGGTGCGTTCTGGTAATGGCTGGGAATATTGAGAGGAAGCTGCCTTCTCTGGGGCTACTTTCAGGAAAGAAAAGAAAAGGGGGGAAAAAATCTCAATACACGGAACGAAGCTGCTAAACTCATCTAAGAAGACAAAGTTGCTTCTCCCACCTTTTTTTTAGTCCTTCAGCTCTTGCTCCTTCCAGCGCCTGCCTCAATATGGAACCAAGACTGGGAGGGGATCCCAATAAAAAGCTACCCTGTCTGGTGCTTTCACTTTCGCTTTGCAGGGGCATGACCGATGCTCTGCAATAAATGTCGTTATACTGAAAGCTGTGTGAAGGGAAGTCTGCCCTAATCTTTCAACTAACAGGGGTTAATATGTTCGAGAGACAAGGTGTAGCAGTGTAATTAAGTAATTAATTTTAAAGATTTATAGGGCCACCCATCTTAGGAACCCTGGGTGACAACAAAACCAAAACTATAAAGCAATCATAAAAGAGTAAAAGAATAAGAGAATAAAACTTGCCTTTATGCACTCTTACTCCAGCACCAGAATAAAAGCCAAGTATTAATGACTTCCCCAAGGACCAAAGGGGTCTTGTTGAATCACTGGGGCTGGTGAGAACATCCCTCAAGATAAGGGCAGCCACAGGGCATATGTGCTTTCAAGATTTCAGGGAAGGGCCCTAGTGCGTGCCCGCCTTATCTGATCTTGTGATAGGTTAGAGGTAGATTAGTTCATTTAATTTGTCAAACGGGCAAGATAATATTCTTTATGTGCCAACTCAAAAATCTCAAACTGCCCAAGGAGCTGCTGATCCAGTTCTGCAGAGGAATTATTGAGTCTGTCATCTGCACCTCCATAACTGTCTGATTTAGTTCTGCAACCCAACAAGAAAGACACGGATTTCAGAGGATAATTAGAACTGCAGAAAAAACAATGGCTACCAACCTGCCTTCCATTGAGGACCTGTATACTGCAAGAGTCAAAAAGAGGGCTGTGAAAATATTTACAGACCCCTCGCATGCAGGACATAAACTGTTTCAACTCCTACCCTCAAAACGACGCTATAGAGCACTGCACACCAGAACAACTGGACACAAGAACAGTTTTTTTCCCGAACGCCACCACTCTGCTAAACAAATAATTCCCTCAACATTGTCAAACTATTTACTAAATCTGCACTACTATGAATCTTCTTATCGTTCCCATCACCCATCTCCTTCCACTTATGACTGTATGACTTTGTTGCTTGTATCCGTATGATTTATATTGATATTGATTGTTTCCTGATTACTTATTTGTACCCTTTGACTATCATTAGGTGTTGTAAGTGTTGTACCTTGATGAAGGTATCTTTTCTTTTATGTACACTGAGAGCAGATGCACCAAGACAAATTCCTTGTGTGTCCAATCACACTTGGTCAATAAAATTCTATTCTATTCTAACAGGTGTAAGTATAAACCTGGACATGAACACAGGAAATAAGAACAAATAAATAGGGAAAGTAAGACAGGGACGGTAGAAACGCTGGTGCTCTTATGCACACCCCCTTTACGGACCTCTTAGGAATGGGGTGATTCCAAGGTAGACAGTTGAAGCTGTGGAGGTTTGAGGCTGTAATAACAGAGTCAGGTAGAGCATTCCAGGCATTGACCATTCTGTTGCTGAAGTCGAATTTTCTGCAGTTGAGTTTGGAGCAGTTTACTTTGCATTTGTATCTATTCTTTGCCCATGTATTATTCAGACTGAAGCTGAAGTAGTCATTGGCAGGTAGGACGTTGTAGCAGACAATTTTGTGTACTAGCTTAGGTCAGACTGTTGGTGGCATAGTTCCAGATTGTCCAAGCCCGAAATTTCAAGCCTGATGGCATAAGGGATTCTGTTTGCGAGCAGAGGAATGGAGGACTCTTCTCATGAAATAACTCTGGAACCGCTCAATCGTATTAATGTCCGATATAAAGTGTGGATTCCAGGCAGATGAGCTGTATTCAAGAATTGGTCTGGCAAAGGTTTTGCATGCCCTCATTAACAATTTGATGTTACGGGAGAAGAAGCTTTGCAAAATAAGGTTAACAATTCTTAATGCCTTTTTGGCAATGCTGTTACAGTGAGTTCTGGGGCTTAGATCCTTTGAGATGACTACTCCTAGGTCCTTGACAGAGTGAGGGTCGTCGAGAGGTAGTGCTGGGAATAAGCAGGTCCTGTGCCTTATGGGGTCTTAAATGTGTTTGCCACCACCTTGAATTGCATCCAGAAAGAAACTGGCAGCCAGTTCAGGTCCTGCAATAAAGGTGTAACCTGGGTGATCTTTGAGCTCCCAATGTTATGCATGCTGCTGCCTTCTGGACAACTTGTAAATTCTGCATGGTGTTCAAGGGCAACACCAGCACATGGCAATAACCCAGGTGAGAAGTGACTAAGGCACGCGTGACTTTGTGTAATGGTAAAGCATATTTATCTGCTTTAATGTAAACTTTATCTGGGTGTGCTGAAGAACAGAGCAATTGAGTTTCCTTAGCATTAGTTTCACTTCGTTCCCCGTTTATCGATTTATTTGTGCTTGATAACTAGATCCGTTTCAGTGCAATAATCTAAATGTTTACACTTATCCCACTGCGGGCAAGAACGGTAGACTCCACAGAAATGCAGATTCAAAGAGCAAAATGCTATTTGGAGCACATGTGGATGTGCATGTGGCACTTCTCAGGTATGCCGTTACCCAAAATGTCTTTTTCAGAGACCAAGAAGCACTTAATGAAATTCAACTTAAGGAAGAAAAACCAAAGGTGCAAGTACAAATTGGGTGAAACCTGGCTTAATAGTAGTGACTGTGAGAGGCATGTTACAGTCTTAGCGGACAATCAATTGAATATGAGCCAGCCGGATGCGGGAGCAGCCAAAATAGCCAATGCAATCCTAAATTGCTTAACAGAGGGATAGAATCAAGATCATATTAGGTAATAGTACCGCTCTAAAAAGCCTTAGTAAGACCATAAATGCAAATTCTAGCAGCATCTTTTCTAATGCAGATAAAAATCCAATTTTGCAGCCCTTGGCTCTGAAATATTTTTCAGCTACATTGTCCTCTTTTACATTTTTAGTTTATCAATGTATCTTTTATATGCAATTCCCACTTTTTCTCTGCCTTCTATTCTCTACTGTGCATTCAGAAAGTATTCAGACCCCCTTCACTCTTTCAATTTTGTTATGCTGCAACCTGAATCTACAATTGTGGAAATTCATTTTTTTTCACATTAATCTACACCTAATACCCTATAATGACAAAGTGAAAACTTATTTTTAAAAAGGTCTGTAAATTGATGAAAAAGAAAAAAACTGAAATATCACATTGGCATCAGTATTCAGACCCTTTATAACAACATTTGAAATTTAGCTCTGCTGCCTCCCATTTCTCTTGATTGTTGCTGACATGCTTCTACACCTTGATTGGAATCCGTTTGTGGTAAATCAAATTGATTGGACATGATTTGGAAAGGCGCACACCTCTCTATAGAGCTGACAATGCATGCTGTAACAGAGCAAAAGCCAGGAGGTCACAGGAACTGCCTGCACAGCTCAGGGACAGGATGATCGCAAGCCGCACATCTGGGGGAGGCTACAGTAAAATTTCTGCTGCACTGAATGTTCCTAAGAACTCAGTGGCCTCCATAATTCTCAAATGAAAGAAGTTTGGCAAAACCAGGGCTCTTCCATTAGCTGGTCCTCTGGTCAAACTGAACAATCTGGAGAGGAAGACCTTAGTATGAGAGGGGACCAAGAACCTGATGGTCACTCTGACTAGCTCCGGAGATCCTGTCTGGAGATGGGACAGAGTTTTTGCAATGCTTTTTTTTTTTATGTGCCACCTTGTGGCAAACCATAGTGGTCAAAAAGGCTTGTCACAGGGTGGCACGTCCCGTAGCTATCTCTTGCCATGTCAAAGACAAATGCATTGAGGATCCATCCTCTATGCACACTTGATCAAATCATAGAAAAACAGCAGCAAAACTAAGATGAGCATTGCCCCCTCCCAAAACAAGTTCTCTTAGGTGATTGTTGGGTAGAAAATGTGGCTTGGGCAGGACAAAAACCAAAAGAAAAAAAAATATCAGAAATCAGCTCTTGAGGTTAAAGGCTGAAGCTACTGATGAGATGAGGCAGGCCTATGTACAACTTATCAGTAATCAGATCTGAGGCTGAAAGGAATACAGGTTTCTGTACGTTTGTGTAGTTTTGAGACGCTTTGGGTTTACAGAGTTTGGATGCATTCTGCAAAACCGAAAATGAATTAATTCAGCAATGGGGTTAAAGCTGCGATTGACTTTTTAAAAAAATTTTTTAAAATTAATGATGGTCCTTAATTTAAGACAGAATTGCCCCATCCCCAAAGAGCTGTCATTCTGGACTGTCTCTCCACAATTCTTCTGTCTTTCAAAAAAGGTAGATTTGATTTAAACGTGACTTACAACTGGTCCTTGCATTTAGGACCATCACAGCATTCCCTGTAGTCACATGATCATAATTCAGGTGCTTGGCATCCAGAATATATTTATGATGGTTGCAGCATCCGAAGGTCACATAATTCCCACTTATGACATTCCCAGCTAGTTTCTGGCAAGCAAAGTCAACTGAGAAAGCTGGATTGTTGGCATTTGTTGAACGGTTGTGACCAAAAAGGCCATAAAATCATGTGTGACTCACTTAACAACCACCTTACTTGGCAATAAGAGTTCTGGTCCCAATTGTGGCTGTAAGTCAAGGACATTCCTAGCCACCAAAGATCTGGGTGAAAAAAGATAGTCCCCAGATTGGGTCTTGGCCAGAAGAGGTTGGTTGCCTACCACTTGCCTTAAAAGTTTGCCCTGCATCTCAAAGTCTTTTAAGTTTCCTTAAGTTCTTCATCGGTGGCTTACATATTTTGGCCAAATAGCTGTTGTAAAGAATTCAGCTTAAAAGAGCCCTCTTGTGCCTCTTCTTAACCATTACACTTCAGTTCAATTCAGTGAGCTTCCTGCCCATCACTCCACCTGCTTGGGATGTTTGAAAGCTACAATCCAACAAACCTTTGGAAGATGCCAAGCTGGGAAACAGGAAGGTACTCATTCATAAACTGAGTAAGGTAAAGGTTCCCCTCGCACATATGTGCTAATCGTTCCAGACTCTAGGGGGCAGTGCTCATCTCTATTTCAAAGCCGAAGAGTCAACGCTATTTGAAGATGTCTCCGTGGTCATGTGGCTGGCATAACTAAATGCCAAAGGCGCACAGAACGCTGTTCCCTTCCCACCAAAGGTGGTCCCTATTTTTTCTACTTGCATTCGAACTGCTAGATTGGCAGAAGCTGGGACAAGTAACGGGAGCTCACCCCATTACGCGGCACTAGGGATTCGAACTGCTGAACCACCGCATCCCTTTTATAAACTGAGTAGCCAAGTCAATAAATGTTGAGAAGAAAGATGTTGGTGTGTACCACGGCATCAAACCAAGCAGACAAAATAAATAAAAGCTTCTTGGATGAGAAGCGAAACATCTTCAAAGAAAAAACAAGAAAGTCCAGTTGCCTCTTGGAAAACAAAAATGCACTTTTGGGACAACCATGACCTGGACATCTGATAAGGGAAGTTACCACCTTAAGCAGCCACAGAGCTAAATGCCATGTTTCAAAACAGATCCTTTGTTTTCATTGGCTGGGCGTTACCCATTATGGAGGAACGAGATTTGACGGAAATGGGATCGAATAACTTCTTCGATCAGGGAAATTGACATTAAGCGTATCGGCAGCTGCAAGCCTATTGTGGATTTTTTGCCCACTGTCAGGCGTTCAGTCCCAACCAGATCAAGGTTGACTCGGCCTTCCAAGGTTGGTAAAATGAAGACCCAGATTGTAGGGGGCAAGAGGCTGACTCTGCAAACTGCTTAGAGAGGGCTGTAAAGAACTGTAAAGCGGTATCTAGTGCTATTGCTCGGGAAGGGAGGGAGGGCCACGGTGGTCCAGTGGTTAGAATGCAGTATTGTAGGCTAACTCTGCTGACAGCCAGCAGTTCAATCCTCACCAGCTCAAGGTTGACTCTGGTCCAGAAAATCACTGCTTTATATCATTTCAGACAAATGGGTTATCCAGTCCTCCAGTGTTGTAGCACCCACTACTTCTGAAGGCAAGATGTTCCACTGGTTAATTGTCCTCACCATCAGGAAATCTCTACTCAGTTCTAGGTTGTTTCTCTCCTTGGTTAGTTTCCACCCATTGCTTCTTGTCCTGCCTTCAGGTGCTTTGGAGAACAGGTTCACCCTCTCTTCTCTGGGGCAGCCCCTCAAATATTGGAACACTTGTTATGTCATTCCTACTCCTTCTTTTCACTAGATTAGACATACCAATTCCTGCAACTGTTTTTCCTATGTTTTAGGAAGACGTTTGGAAGGCTACCCACCCACTGAATGCAGACTTAGAACTTACCTCCTGGTTCAAAGGACTTTAAATAAGATAAAGATACACAATTATTAACTCACTGTGTTGCAATGCTTGCTCTCTATTGTACAAAAAGGATTGATTGCACAACATGCTACTCTTCTCACTTAGTTGCAGCCTTGAAGTCCTTTTCAAAACATTCTTTTACAGGAATTCCATTGTTCCTACCACCAAATTTATCTACAAGGCTACCATCCTCACCTAATGGTCTCTTAATCAGTTGTCAATGTTTACATCGTCCCATTGTATCTCTTTCTGAAAATGTCTTCCCCATCCCCCAATTTCTTGTACGAGACAATGCAAAAGTCAATTTTTCATTGCTCGATTTCTATGACAGGTAGTCCTTGACTTACGACCACAACCGAGCCCCAACATTTATGTGAAACATTTGCTAAGTGAATTTTCCTCCATTGTACAGCTTTTCTTGGCACAGCTGTTAAATTAGTAACACGGTTGTTCAGTGAATCTGGCTTTTCCCCCCTTGACTTTGCTTGTCAGGAGATCGCAAAAGGGGATCACATGACCCCGGGACACTGCAACCATCATAGATATGAGTCAGTTGCCAAGAATCTGGAGTTTTGATCACGTGACCATGGGGATGCTGCAATGGTCGTTCAGTGAAAATGGTCATGTGTCACTTTTTCAGTGCCCTTGTGACTTTGAATGGTCACTAAATGAACTGTTGTAAGTTCAGGACTACCTGTATTTTCATTTGGTTTTTTTAAAAGAAACCAAACTGTAAAACCTGAATGTTGGACTTTTAATATTCTTTGTTACTCCCAGATCTTTCTTCCTTGTCTCCCTCCTCCTGTAAAAATGTTCTCAACTGAAGGCAACTTGGAGTTCAGGAAACCCAGTTTAGCATCTCTAAAAGGAAGGGGAATAAGGATCATACAACTTTGGCAGTTCACACATTAAAATTCAGCTTTATTTGCATTTTATCTTCAGGAGAAATACCTAAGGTGAATCATCTGCTACATTTTTGGCTCTGTACTATTTCAACTTTTCACTCCTTAAGGCAGAAGGAGAAGAAACGCATCCCTATGGATAAGTGAACTTCCAAATAATTTGACGTTGATCATTCTAATGTGGCCAAGAAGACACTACATAGTTCAACCACAGTACAGTTATCTACATTAGGTTTCTCCAACTTGGCATCCTGAAGATATGTTATCCACCAGCCTGTCTTTCTCACCCAAACAACATATCTGGGTAGGACAATTGATCATAGATCCCATCCTTGTTATTGGGCAGGAAAGGCTGATGATACCTGTGCAGTGTATCATTATTCATCTAGGATGATGCACATCAAAGAACAGCAAATAGTGATGTCATCATAGTACCAACGCCATGAGTTACATCCTTGACCACAATGCAAGTATGCAACAGTGGCATTTTCTTTGATGGCGTCACAGTTACAGAGGCCGCTGCTTAAGGAGGTCCGATGAATGAGAGGTACTGACTCAGCAAGGCACTCCAAATCCAGTTTTTCGGTGGCATTAAAAGATTTTTAAATAAATACAGTAAATATCGAGGCTCAAACCCATCTACCCTGGGCTATTGAAATAGGAATTAATTATGAAAAAAAAGAAAACAAAAATCAGTATGGGCAAACCAAAGCTTGCCTTGTTCATTATCCCAAAACAGATTATTTGGGGTTAAAGAAAAAATGCATGGTTGGCATCTTATTATTCCTATAAAAACCATGATCTTAAGAAATCTAAAACGCCAGAGAAAAGGGTCAGAAGGAGAGTTAAGGGCACTCACGACCCCCCGAAACACACATCCAAATCTAGTTTCCATACTGGATCTCCCCTCGGAGTTCATTTGTGATATAGCTGGTCAGGACGCCAAGCAATTTCTCTTGAAGGGCACCGTTGGCCATGACCAAGGCTGTGAGTTGGGCTACGTCGGTCCAGTCCAGATTCTGAATAATGGCATAGACATTTTCATAAAGCCGTTGCTGCTCCACAGGAGGCAGTTCCAGGATAATCTGAGGAATGGGCTTGAACTGTCCTGTGGTCATCCAGGCCCCAAGCAAGCCACCAATGGCACCTCCTAGAAAAACAGAACAGATAAGCCAGCTTTCAACTTTGACTGGCAAGCTATCATTGGATGATGGAACCATTTGACTACTTGCAAAGGCAAGCAGCATTTTTACAATGACTGTGACCCGTCACTTTATAATCTTGAACAGTAAGAAAGATCAGTTTGATTTTGGAAAGTGGGTTCAGTTGAAACTGAATGTAAATGCATTCATTAATGTAATTAACCCAGGGCTCCTTCCCAGTGGTGAAATCCAAATTTTTTTACTACCGGTTCTGTGGGCGTGGCTTGGTGGGTGTGGTGTGGCTTGGTGGGCATGGCAGGGAAAATACTGCAAAATCCCCATTCCCTCCCCACTCCAGGGGAAGGATACTGCAAAATCTCCATTCCCACCGCTGAACAACTCAAAATTTCCGCTACTGGTTCTCCAGAACTTGTCAGAACCTGCTGAATTTCACCCCTGCTCCTTCCCCATCTTCCCCATCCATCTCCCCCCACCTTCCCTGACAGATTAAAAGCTACAATTTAGTGCATCCAAAGCTCCTGGATGCACTTTATGCACATATCTGAAAGCATTAATTTACCGACAGCAATGCCAGGTGGGCCTGCCAATAAACCTCCGAAGAAAGCTGTCGTTCCCACCACCAAGGCACCTCGTCCGGAGTGCTTGAAGGCTGCTTTCATTTTTCGCTCTTCAGAAACATGGCAGAGCAGCTGCATCACGTCTCTGACGTTGACAGGCATTGTGACTTCTCTGGACCTGCAATAGTTGTAAAAGAACCTTAATCCAGCTCTCTCTCTCGCTCTCTCTTTTCTTTCTTTCTTCTTCACAGATAGAGCTTAGAGCTACTTGTTTATATTTGTAGGTGTGCATAGTAATTCATTCATTCATTCACTCACTCACAAACAAACAAACAAACACATACATGCACTCACACACACAGTCATTAATAATCATTAAACAACCCCATGAGCTGTGGTGGTGCAGTAGTTAAAGAGAACAATACTGCAGGCTACTTCTGCCGGCTGCCTGCAATTTGGCAGTTCGAATCTCACCAGGCTCAACGTTGACTCAGCCTTCCCTCCTTCCAAGGTGGGTAAAATGAGGACCTAGATCCATCCATCCATCCTTCCTCCCTCCCTCCTTCCTCACTTCCTGATCGGCTCAAGGTTGATTTTTTGCAGTATCCTTCCCCTGGAGTGGGGTGGGAATGGGGATATTGCAGTATCCTTCCCCTGGAGTGGGGAGGAAATGGGGATTTTGCAGGGTCCTTCCCCTGGACTGGGGAGGAAATGGGGATTTTGCAGGGTCCTTCCCTTGCCACCCCCACCAAGCCACGCCCACAGAACCGGTAAAAAAAACAATTGGATTTCCCCACTGCTTGAAATGCAAGTCCTCCGCCGGTTTGGGTGGAGCGGAAAAGCCATCTCTTCTTTCTTTCTCTTTCCCCGCAGTTTGCAAGCCCGGCCGGCCTCAGTTCCTCCAGCCGCCTTTCCCATCCCCCAGCCCCCAGCGCTTGGCTTTCCGTGCTGCCTACCTCGGGCCGGGGCCCGTGCAGATCCCGGCGCCGGCAAAGCCGAGAGAATGCCCGGAGATCCTGAAAGCGGAGCGCAAAAGGGCGGATTCCGCCTCGCTTGTGGCGGCTGCACCTCGGATCCGTGCCCTTTAAACCTTCCTTCCTCGCCGGCAGAGCTTCTCTTCTGCAAGGCGGGATGGGGAGAGATTTGGGCAGCCTGGCTCCCCCTTCAAAGGCGGACAACGAGGCTCGGAGGCGGGTTCCTGCGACCAGCCGAGCTGCGCCTTCTGGGTCCGCTTCTTTCCCGAAAGCGCAGGCGCCTGGCGCAAAACAGCAGCAGCTCTCCTCTCATCCGCCGGGTAGTGGCGGCGCCCGATGAACTCTGTGAATGGGTAATGCTCATTGCTCGGCGACCTCCAGCGCTCACAGGTTGCAAAGGACCTTTTGCCGGGTTGCGTCACGGTGCAAAGTCACGGGCGAGTCAACACATTCCGAGCCGGGTTTCATGTGACCAGCCGGGAAGAGGAAGAGGAAGAGGAGGAAGAGGAAGAGGAGGCGTTGCCTGCTTTGGAAACTGGTGTCGCTCCTTCGGGTGGTCCCTGGAGGCGCAGAAGAATCTCGGGAGCCCTTGCTGGAGTTTTGGGTTTGCAAAAAAGAACCAAATAGGAACCATCTGGGGGAAAAAGAATAATAACTCCCACGTTGTAACTAGCGAGGTGAATCATAGCTCGTGTCCTAATAGTTGAGGCTTGCTGGAGTTGAAGTCAGGGGAACCTGGAATCACGATCTTCCTCTCCCTAGTCTCTCTCTCTCTTTCACACACAAACTCACACCCGCACACACAGGAAGTCTCTCTCTCTCTCTTTCACACACATAGAGCCTGTGTGTGTGTGTCTCTCTCTCTCTCTCACACACACACACACAAATATAGAGAGTCTTTCTCTCTTTCATACACAGAGCCTGTCTATTTGTGTCTATTTGTGTGTGTGTCTCTCTCACACACTCACACACACACAGAGAGACATAGGGAGTCTCTCTCTTTCACACATGGAACCTGTCTGTGTGTGTCTCTCTCTCTCTCACACACACACACATAGGGAGTATTTCTCTTTCACACACAGAGAGAGCCTGTCTGACTGTTCTCTCTCACACACACACAAATATAGTCTTTCTTTCACACACAGAGCCTGTCTATTTGTGTGTCTGTCTCTCTCACAATCTCTCTCTCTCTCACACACACACACAGGGAGTCTCTTTTTCACACACAGAGCCTGTCTGTCTATGTGTGTGTCTCCTTCTCTCTCTCTCACACACACACACACTCACACAAACATAGGGAGTCTTTATCTCTCACTCAGAGCCTGTCTATCTCTCTCTCTCTCTCTCTCTCTCTCTCTCACACACACACACACAAATATAGGGAGTCTTTGTCTCTTTCTCACACAGATCCTCTCTATTTCTGTGTATGTTTATTTTATTTATTTATTTTATTTTGTCACAACAATATATGTAGGAATCATACAAAAGATTATATAGTATATAAACATATATGGGTAAATATAAGGAGGTATAAGCATATATATAGAAAGAAGAAAAGAAAAACAATAGGACAGGAACGGTAGGCGGTAGGCACGTTTGTGCTCTTATGCACGCCCCTTATGGTCCTCTTAGGAATGGGGTGAGGTCAATAGTAGAAAGTTTTTGGTTAAAGCTTTTGGGATTATGGGAAGAGACCACAGAGTCAGGTAAAGTATTCCAAGCACTGATGATTCTGTTACAGAAGTCATATTTTCTGCAATCTAGATTAAAGCGGTTGACATTAAGTTTAAATCTATTGGTTGCGCTTGTATTATTGCAATTAAAGCTGAAGTAGTCTTTAACAGGAAGGATATTACAATAGATGATTCTGTGAGTTAAGCTTAGGTCTTGTCGAAGGCGACGGAGTTCCAAGTTTTCTAAGCCTAGGATTTCGAGTCTGGTGGGATAGGGTATTCTATTGTTTTCAGAGGAATGGAGAACTCTTCTTGTAAAATATTTCTGGACACGTTCAATTGTATCGATGTCAGAGATGTGGTGAGGGTTCCAAACAGGTGAGCTGTATTCTAGAATTGGTCTAGCAAATGTTTTATATGCTCTGGTTAGTAGTGTGGTGTTTTTGGAAAAGAAGCTACGCAAGATTAGGTTTACAACTCTTAGAGCTTTTTTTGCTATGTAGTTGCAGTGGGCTTTGGCACTTAGATCATTTGACATGAAATGTGTATGTCTCTCTCACACACAGTCACACACACACAAACATAGGGAGTCTCTCTCTTTCACACACATAGAGCCTTTCTGTCTTTCTCACACACGCATCCCTACACCCACTTGCACATTTTCAAACCTACACTCATTTTATTAAATGCATGATATTGAAGGGGGAGGAGGAGGAGGAGGGCTGGCGGAGGTTCACTTCCCCACGTTGAGCCCATGGCTTCAGCATCTTTTGAGTGTAATTCTTGATGTCCTCATCACCAAATCTGTAAGACATAAGTCGCTTTTTCAGTACTGTTGTAGCTTCGGTCACTAAATGAACCCTGGTAAATGGAGGACTACCTGTACAATGGAAAAAATTTGGGTGAACTCTTCAGGATCCATTTGTGGGTCAGGATGATTCCCCATAGTGGCTTAGCCCGTTGTTGCTAATGAAGTTACTTATTCAGTCGTGTCCAGTTGTTGTTGGTTCTCTAGGCCAAGTCTCTCTGCATCTTCCAGTCTTGCAGTACTTCTTTGAGATGTTCTATGCCAGGGATAGTCAACCTTTTTATACCTACCGCCCACTTTTGTATCTCTGTTAGTAGTAAAATTTTCTAACCGCCCACCGGTTCCACAGGAATGCGCCGTGTATAGTCGTCTGCGCATGCCTCTCGTGCATCGTGGATTGAATTTGGGGGGGGAGTGCCGGCTACCAGCTCTGCTTATCTGTTACAGCTGGGTGGTGTGGTGGGAGATGCGCGAGCTATTCTGGGACGAGGCTCTTTTGTTTGCAGTCGCACTATAGCGTCATTTAGTTTCACTTACGTAATGTCAACTAAACTTATGCGCGGGCGATACAAATAGTATATTTTCAGAAATTTAAATTGTCGCAGGGAATTTTATGAAAACCTAATGAAAATGTTTTTAAATAATGCTATGAATTTTTTTAAAAAAAGTCAATTAAATTAAAAAAAAGAAAAGTGCTTCAGTATGGGACAAAACCCCTACCGCCCACCATGAAAGCCCACTAGTGAGCGGTAGGGACCAGGTTGACTACCACTGTTCTTTGCTGTGGCTGCTGCCATCTTTGAGTGTAATTCTTGATGTCATCCCGGACAAATCCATGGAGAATGAGCCCCTCTTTTGCCTGAGGATAGATTCAGGGGTTGCAAATGTCTGCCTTTGAGATACACCGGAGATACATTTTTATGCGATACATTTTTTATGAACTACATCTGTAGTTGTGGACTGTTGTTTTCCTCTACTGTCGTCTTGGGTGAACCCAGGCAGGAAACCAGAACGGATGAGCAAAATCTACTTTTATTGTAAGGCTATGTTCATGGAAACTCGCCAGTCTGAAAGTACAAACTTCCTGCTGCCCCTTTTAACGGCTAGATTCATTAGGGCGAGCCTTTCTTAGGTTTCTTTTTTGAACCTAGAAAAAATGAAGTGTTATTCTGTAACAGTTAAGTGACAGTCTGAGGGCTCCTGTCTCTTTTCTCTGATAATTTCCTAAGGAGGGAGGGTAGGAAAAAGGAAGGAAGAAAAGAAGGAGAAAGAGGGGGGAAGGAAGGAAGAAAAAGAAAGGAAGGAAGGAAGGAAGGAAGGAACTTCACTCCAAAAGCAGATTGCTTTGAAGAAAGAATGAAAGAGAGAGAGAGAGAGAAAGAAAGAAGGAAGGAAGGAAGGAAGGAAGGAAGGAAGGAAGGAAGGAAGGAAGAGGGAAGAAGGGAGGAAGGAAAGAAGGAAGATATACTGGGAAATTTAGAAAAGGAAGAAAACAGAAAGGAAGCTAACAAATTAAGGAATGGGGTGAAGAAAAAAGTTTTTTCAAGGAAAGGGAAGGAAGGAAGGAAAGGAAGGAAGGAAGGAAGGAAGGAAGGAGAGAGAAGGAAACTTTCTTTCTAGGGAAGGGCCTCTGGTGGCTCAACAGACTAATGCAGTCTGTTATTAACAGCAGCTGCTTGCAATTACTGCAGGTTCAAGTCCCACCAGGCCCAAGGTTGACGCAGCCTTCCATCCTTTATAAGGTAGGTAAAATGAGGACCCAGATTGTTGGGGGCAATAAGTTGACTTTGTATATAATATACAAATGGATGAAGACACTTGCTTGACATAGTGTAAGCTGCCCTGAGTCTTCGGAGAAGGGCGGGAATAAATGCAAAAAAAAAAAACCTAAGGAAGGAAGCTATACTTGGAAATTTAGAAAAGGAAGAAAATAGAGAGGAAGCTATCAAGTTTAGGAATGGGGTGAAGGAAAAAGTTTTTTGAAGGAAGGAAGGAAGGGAAGGGAAGGGAGGAAGGAAAAAACAAAAGAAAGCCAAATCACACTGGAAAAGCTGTTGCAGAGAAAGAAGACACAATGTCTCAAACAATGTCATTTTTATTACACAAACAGCGCTCTCTTGTGGAAACCTTAAATGCAGCCTTAGAATGTCTCTGAAACAATTTAAAATACTGTAGATCATTGCCCCACCCCACCGCTTTGCGTACCAGGGACTGGTAAATAACAATCCAGAGTGGACCCATTGTTTGGCTTAATAACGGTAGCAGTTGCTTGAGAATGGCTGCAAACTGAGGTTGTAGAATTGGGTTGATCTTGTGGGTGACCAGATTTATGACGGTCATGAATTACGACTGTGATGGGCAGAGTCCGTTGCGGTCATAACTCGAGGAGTACCTGTATAGCTCTGCTTCTGCCATCAGCTGAATTCTGGACTTGGCACAAAATATGAAACTGGCAAGCACATTTTTCATTCTGGTTAGCTTGGCATACTTAAGGGATAAAAATCACCCTTATATTCATTCTGCCTTTTTATAGTATTAAGAAATCAAGAGGAACCAGATTTTTCAAACTTCCATCTTCGGCATCAAAAGAAAAGACCAGGGATGCCAAGATCTCATAAATTCTTCATTTCGTTCTACTAGTAGAATCCATCCCATATCATCTACTTGGAATTCTGAATCAATGGGCCTTTATACCGAACCAAATAAAATATGATGCAAGTTACTACAGAGAGGTTCAACTATTGGGCAGATTAAAACTGCCTATCAAGAAATACTGTGATATTTATTAAATATCTGTGTTATTGATTTATTAAACAGTATTTATCACATTTATTAAACACGTCGATATTTATTAAAATAAATACTAGCTAATTTTGGCACCGCAGCCTGAATGCTTTATTACAAACCTGTTACAAGATGTATCTTATCAAAGAGCAGGTACTGATTCAGACTGCAGACAGGTTTTTACGTTCTTAAGCGCATTATGGAAAACTCCTTGGAGTTATGGAAAACTCCCAGCGCATTATGGAAAACTCCCTGCCTGCAGAAAGCTAACCCATCAGTGATAAACTCGTGCCAAACTTTTCTCTGTGACTATTTAAGTAAAAAGTGGGTTTTTTAAACAAACAAACAAACAAACACAAACCGGCCTTTTCTCCTAGAATTAATCCTGGATGTTGTTTTTTTTACATACATGCTCATGATGGATTGCTCATGATGGATGGAGCCAGTTTCCCAACAGAAATGTTTTAGCGAGCAGACAGACTTAAACGCAGCTATGTTGCAGAGACACAAATACAGTGTAAGTAAAGAGATCCTTTGCTATCTGTTCAGACAGTAGATGTCTCCCTTTGCTTGCGGCTGTGTGTGATGCACTTCGCCAGGCACACCAGCCAAACATCAACAGCCAGTATGAATTATTTTCCTTTTCCAGGCTGATGTTCCCATCATGCTTTGTAGAAAACCCACAAGGGAGGAGATAATGTGGAGTACAAGCACTGCAGACAGAGCATCATGAAAGCAACAAATTTTAACCTTCACTAAAGAGCAGCACACACGCACACCCGTCGGTTAGCAGGATCACAAGCCCAGTTCTTGAGTTGGGAGTTTGCTTCTTGCCAGCAGGTTCAAGAGAATCCTTGGCACGACCTAAGCGATTCCTTTCAATCAAAAGATTCTCGTGACAACCTCGAGAGCGACCAAATGGATTACAGGCACAAACGGGGAAGAGATGCAGCTTGAGAATAATGGCAGCCAAGATAATAGAGTTACTGTACCGGTAGCAGAGCAAAATGCGAAGGGAATTGCAATGAAAGACGAGCAACGTAGCTGTAAACCTTGGAGGGCTCTTGCACATTGTGAAACTTGGCAGAACTTGGGGTTTTTTTGTGTGTTTTTTTTTTCGTGGCAGCTCTAGTCCTTGAACAATGAGGCTAAAACCCATGTGTGTAAGAGTCAGTGGTAAACTAGCAAAACAAAAAACCCAACCCCAAAACAAAACCCCTTATCTAATCACATTGCATGAAAAATCAGAAGGACAAAAACACCATGGACCGTTTTTTCTCCCAACTCTGGGGAGATATTAAGGATGAATGAAACGCTGCGGGTTTGAACGGAATGTGAAACCCTTAGGAACAATTGTTTTCTTGGAGCGAAAGTATCCTCCTGTCTGCAAAACCCTGAGAGTGGGGGGGGAGGGGGAATACGCCCTGCATTTAAATAAATGATTTGCATGAGGGCAAAACGTTTTGTTCTGTTTTGCCTAAGCACATAAAGCTGTTCGCGTTATTGGGCACATAATCTGGCACCCATGAAAGGAAAAAAAAAAAGATAGAGAAAGAATAGATTTAGAATCTCTTAAGGTGACAAAAGACAGCCAGTTTAGCTTGATAGTTAAAATGCTGAACTGGGAGACCATGAATTCTAGTCCCACCTTAGGCATAAAGCCAGCTGGATAACCTTGGGCCAATCCCTCTCTCTTAGCCCTAAGAAGAAGAGTATCATGGAGATAGAGAACTATTGAAAAGAAAGGAAACGGTAAAAGTTTCCCCTGCCCAGTTGTGTCCGACTCTAGGGAACGGTGGCTGTGAAAGTTGGACCATAAGGAAGGCTGAGCTTCAAAAAATGGAGGCCTTTGAACTCTGGTGCTGGAGAAGACTCCTGCGATTCCCTTGGACTGTAAGGCGATCAAACCGGTCAGTCCTAGAGGAGATCAACCCTGATTGCTCTTTAGAAGGCCAGATCCTGAAGACGAAACTCAGATACTTTGGCCACCTAATGAGAAGGAAGGACTCACTGGAGAAGAGGCTAATGCTGGGAAAGATTGAGGGCAAAAGAAGAAGGGGACGACAGAGAACGAGGTGGCTGGATGGAGTCACTGAAGCAGTAGGCATGAGCTTAAATGGACTCTGGGGGATGGTAGAGGACAGGAAGGCCTGGAGGAACGTTGTCCATGGGGTCGCAATGGGTCGGAAATGACTTTGCAACTAACAACAACAACTAGGGAACAGTGCTCATCTCCATTTCTTGGCCAAGGGAGCTGGTGTTGTCCAAAGACATTTCTGTAGTCATGCGGCCAGCATGACTATACGCCGAGGCGCAAGGAATGCTATTACCTTCCCACCAAAGTGGTACCTATTTATCTACTTGCATTATGCTTTTGAACGGCTAGGTTGGCAGGAGCTGGAGCAAGGAGTGGGAGCTCACTCCATCACGCGGCACCCGGGTCTTGGAACACCCGAGTATCAGCTTTCTAGCTGAGAACCTTAGCATCTTTAACCACTTAGCCATCATGACCCCACTGTTGAAAAGAAGCAGTCAAAATAACCCGTGATGTTGTGAGAGGATTTCAGCCATAGGTTTTCATACCATGCCATATGGTGGGATGGCATCAATCTGGACCGAAGTCCTTGTACTCAACATAAATCAAGCTTATTTAGCTAGGCCACTTTGGCAGGGCTTCAAGCATGCTGTCCATTCTACCCTCTGTCTATATACAGTGTGTGTGTATGTGTGTATTTCTGAGGTTTTCGCGGGTGTTTGTATGTAGGTCTTTGGTTATTCGGGTTTTCTCCCGCGTAAAATTGGAAGTGTCTTGGCGACGTTTCGACGAAGTCTCATTCGTCATTTTCAGGCTTCAGCTTCGTGCTCCCAGAAGCATGAAGCTGAAGCCTGAAGATGACGAATCAGACTTCGTCGAAACACTGCCAAGACACACACACACACACACACACACACACACACACACATATATATATATATATATATAGTGAAAGGTTTCTCAAATTTGCATCAACAGTGCCTACAAATGGTGCCCAAAACTGCAAGCAGACTAGCGTAATTCATCAACGTTGGTTTTGCAGCTTCCAAACAGGCTTCATCCTTTTTTTCTATTCTAGTGTAAGAATATTACAGACATTTAGCCTCTGAGTCATTGTCAATATCGCATGACATTTTAAGATCTGCTTTGGAGCCTTGTTCAGGTTGGAACCAGGATGATCCAAAGGTGCTTTTTCAAGAGGCAACTGGGCTTTCTGTTTCCTTCTTCGAAGACGTTTCGCTTCCTATCCGAGAAGCTTCTTCAGCTCTGCAGAAGAAGCTTCTTGGATTCAGCTCTGCAGAAGAAGCTTCTCGGATAAGAAGCGAAACATCTTCAATGAAAAACAAAGGAAGTCCAGTTGCCTTTTGAAAAAGCACCTTTAGGACAACCATGACCTGGATGACTGAGAATTTCCACAGATGTCGGAACCAGGACAAATACCTGCGGGAAAGTTGGATTCTCTTCTTTAGAAGGTTGCAAGTAGGAAACACGTGGTTCTCTTTTACCTGCCAAGGTGTATCCAATATTTTAAACAACCGCAATCCAGTATACGGCTTTCATTTACGCAACACAAGCTCATCGTAATTTCAACATGCCAGTTGTTGAAGAGGAAGAAAAGTTCACCCTGTCTAAGTTTTTTTTTAATGATTTCTTGATATCACTAGAGTGTGCTGCAGTTCACAAAATCTTAACCGAGCGACAGGGTTCTTAATGAGCCATCTTAGTTAGGCTATTCTGTATTTGAAATTCAGTCAAAACAACTCCAACTGAGCAGGCATTGAGGTTTCAAGCAATGCATATTGATGAGAGCCCACGAGCGGAACACAATTGTGTTCATCAGCCTGCACTATATTTTAAAAACACAGCATGTCCAAGTCTCCATAACATTTATATCATCATCATTTATGTTATTTAATCCCATCTGTCCAGCGAGAACTCAAAAGTGGTTTGTGTAGCGAGGACTCGCCCTAATTTTATACCCAAAAAAGCAATCCTATGAAGTAAAAAAAACAAAAGGGCCTCTGTGGCTCAGACTGGTAAGACAGTCTGTTATTAACAGCAGCTGCCTGCAATTACTGCAGGTTCTAGTCCCACCAGGTCCAAGGTTGACTCAGCCTTCCATCCTTTATAAGGTAGGTAAAATGAGGACCCAGATTGTTGGGGGCAATAAGTTGACTTTGTATATAAATATACAAATAGGATGAAGACTATTGCTGATATAGTGTAAGCCGCCCTGAGTCTTCGGAGAAGGGCGGGATATAAATGCAAAAGAAAAAAAAAAGTAATCTCAGCTTTCAGATTGGCCTTTTTGGTCAGCTTCATATTCAAGGAGAGCACAGAACCAGATCTTTCTAGAGTCCAAAATAGTTCACTACTATAATACATTGCTACACATTCTCTTAAGAATGCCTATAAAATCAAACCATGTTGACTCTGCAGACTGTCACACTAAACCAGGGGTTCTCAAACTTTTTAAACAGGGGACCAATTCACGGTCCCTCAGACTGTTGAGGGCCCCCACGGACCTGCTGGGTGGGTGTGGCTAGGTGGTCCTATGACTGGATGGGCGTAGCCAATTTAACAGTCCATTAAATAATAACACACAAATTAAACTTTAATTTGTTATGCTCCTGGAGGTGGAAATCAGGTTAATGAAAAGATGTGGCTGCCTGGGATGGGGTGGGGGACTTCTGCTTATGTGTGTGTGTGTGTGTGTGTCCCTCCCTAACCCCCCCTTTCTCTGGAGGCTGGGGAGGCCAAAATCGGGCCTGTTTTTGGCCTCCGAGGGCCTCTGTTCATCCTGTTTTTGGCCTCGCCCTCCAGAAGGCAGAGGGGGGCTGGTGGGTAGATGAGGCGATGTGGGCGGTGCAGCCTCGTGGTCCCACATGGGCCAGATTATCTGACCCGCGAGCTGTAGTTTTGAGGACCCCTGCACTAAACTCTTTAGAATGACCTTATATATGGAAGACTGGATTATGATATAGACACTGGTGGGATTCAGCCAGTTTGCACCACTTTGGGAGAACCGGTTGTTAACTTTCTGAGCAGTTTGGCAAGCTGGTTGTTGGAAGAAATCATTAGGGCAGAGAACCGGTTGTTAAATTACTTGAATCCCACCACTGGGTATAGATAACATGATACGCTTGGCAGATGAAGCAGCAAACATCTGGAGACTTGGTTTCCATTGAAGGATATCCTTTCAGCCTATAGAGATATCCCCTAGGCATAAAATGGAATCACGACATTCTCTAGTTATGGATTTATAGGTTGGAAAGGGGCCGGGATAGCTCAGGCTGTTAAGAAGCCTGCTATTGGAACACAGTAGCCTGCAATTACTGCAGGTTCAAGCCCGGCCCAAGGTTGACTCAGCCTTCCATCCTTTATAAGGTAGGTAAAATGAGGACCCAGATTGTTGGGGGGGCAATAAGTTGACTTTGTAAAAAATATACAAATAGAATGAGACTATTGCCTTATACACTGTAAGCCGCCCTGAGTCTTCGGAGAAGGGCGGGATATAAATGTAAAAAAAAAAAAAAAGACCTCAGAAGTATTAAGTCTTCCCTTCCCTCCCCTCCCCGCCCTTCCCCCGCCCTCCTCCTGCCCGATGCAGGTTCTACAAGACCCAACTCTGACAGATGACCATCCATCTCTCTTGGAAGATCTCTGGCGAAGAGATCTTCTCATCACTCAATTTGGCAGCCTTTGCCATGGGTGGCACTTCATGTCGTAGGTGTCCTCCTTGAAGTTGCTTGGGATCTCCTTCCTCATTGGTTCTGTTCTGCATTCTGGGAAAATGGAGGAGTCCAGTCCTCCTCCTGCAACATAACCCTTCAAAAGAGGCTACAAACCAGAAGACTGTGAGTTCTAGCCCCACCTAAGGCCCCAAAAACAGCTGGTTGACCCTTCTCTCACATCTTTAGGAATGAGGCAAAAGCAAAACATATTTAAAATCTTCAAGAAAAGGGCATGGACTTGTCCAAACAGTCATCAGGAGTCGAGACAGATTCAAAAGCACCCTTTCCCCACAATCGTACCAGACATAGGTGTGAGGTTCCTTAGCTCAAATCCAAAGCTGTTGTTAGTAGACTTACAAAGC